>NC_084612.1:71868427-71910927 GCF_033978795.1 Nerophis ophidion
AGACGTCTGCCCAGGTGCGATCACCAGCCCTCATCTCCTCCTTCCTTCCTTGAGTGTTTTCTTTTGGCTCGCACAAGGAGACCAGCAAGGTCAGCCCAGTTGACCTCCAGCAAAAAAAAAAAAAATGTACATGACTTTTTTGCCAAAAGCTGTGTTAAAAAATGCACACAAGTCATGAATTATAGGGGTGTCAAAAAAAAGAAGAAAAAAAGTATTTTAAAGTGAACTGCGATTCTTTACTGGAACAATTATTTTTCTTTTTTTTTTTTTTTTATTGACATTCCTGTCCATTACAACGATTACATCATATTCACATACATCAAATATCTGCTGTTTGCCCTAAATGTCCAAATATTTTATGTTTATATCCAGACCATACCACCCCCCCACCCCCAAAAAAGAAAGAAATTGCAAAAAAAAAATAAGCAGTGTCTACAAATACATGAATTAAATAAACAAAAAATAAATAATAGTACATCAATAATTAAGAAAAATAATCAGAAATAAAATAAAAAACATAAACGGATACAAACAATTCTTAACTAAAAAGATATATATACATATATATATATAAGTCATTTTACATGGGGGGCCACATGGTGAACAATCTACTCCCAAGTGGGCCGGACAGGTCAAATCACGGCATGATGACTTAAAAATAAAGACAACTTCAGATTGTTTTCTTTGTTTAAAAATAGAACAAGCAGATGCTGAAAATGTACAAATCCTAATGTTGATTTGTTTTACACTTACATGTTGTGATTTAATAGTATTCTATCTTTATTTGTCGTTATTTATACTTTCTGAATAAATTATGTGATAATGTTCATCTGTCAGCTCATTGGTGTTGATTTTTAATGTGGGGCGGCATAGTTTGGTTGGTAGAGTGGCCGTGCCAGCTACTTGAGAGTTGCAGGTTCGATTCCCGCTTGTGCCATCTTAGTTACTGCCGTTGTGTCCTTGGGCAAGACACTTTACCCACCTGCTCCCAGTGCCACCCACACTGCTTTAAATGTAACTTAGATATTGGGTGTCACTATGTAAAGCGCTTTGAGTCACTTGAGAAAAGTGCTATATAAATATTCACACTAATTCACTAATCTATCAAGATGACAAAAATATAAGAAAATCAAATTGCAGGATGTTATTTATGTAGTTAGCTCATTTTCCTCGACTGGTGCACAAAGGTGTGGTTTATTTTATTTTTATTTTTTTCACATATGTAGCATAATCTGCAAATTTACCAAAAATTGCTATTGTGACATCTAGAGCAGTGGTCCCCAACCACCGGGTCGCAGAAGAATTTTTTATTAAAAAATAAATAAATAAAGAATTTTTTTTTTTTTTTTTTTATTAAATCAACATAAATAACACAATATACACTTACAGTTAGTGCACCAACCACAAAAACCTCCCTTTTTCATGACAAAAACGTCCCTTTTTCATGACAAAGAAAAAAAAAAAAAAAAGGCCACCCACTATACCCCCCCCCAACCTCCTTCGGCCGCGGGACAAATTATTAAGCGTTGACCGGTCCGCGGATACTAAAAGGTTGGGGACCACTGATCTAGAGGACACATTTTGAACAACAGTTTCCTTTAATTCCAACATTTTGGTTCATTTTTATGCTTAACAATCTCATCCCACGGGCCGGATAAAACCTGTTCAGGGGCCTGATTTGGCCCGCGGGCCGTACGTTTGACACCCCTGATATAGACAAATCATAATGTTGATGTAGATGATCATATCTGCGGTACATATTTATTTTAAGTGTTGGATACTTATTAAACTGTCATTACTTGGACTATGACTTGGAGGTAGTTTGTTTTTACCAACGCAAAGGGAAATTTGCACGAGCGAGACGTGAATGTGAGTACATTTTAATTTATTACTAACACAAACAACAACAAAAAAGGCAAACAAAGGAGAACAAAATTGACTAATGAAAAAAACAAAAGACTAGTACAAAGGCTACAAACTATAAACATGAACAAAAACACTTGCACTGTGGCATGAATAACAAAACTTACGTGGTGTGGACAAAACGAACAGCATGGTATGGCAGGAAGTTTCCAGTTTGAACACTTGGCAACTGTGACTTAAATAATAGCAGTGGTAATTACCAGCAGGTGTGAGAACTGAGGACAGGGGCGTGACATGAGGGCAAAGTGAAAATCAATGAGTTGCTACGGAAACAAAGAAAACAAGGAAGTGCAAAAGCAAGAACTGAATGTCCAAAAACTAAAACCAAACATGACCAAAAAAAACCCTGATCCCATGGGTGTGACATTAAACAAAACCAGTTTATCTTTTAAGTATTATAGACATTTATCAGAACTGTATATTTTGGAATGTTTCTTAAGCAAATAAAACGCATACAATTCGTGAATGATAGAGATGTCCAAAAAAAAAATCTATTTTATAATGAACCACAATTTTTATTTGGAACGATTCTTAATCGATAAATAAATTAAAAAAAAATAAAAAATAAATGTTTCTTTTTTTATTTTTAAATCTGTCCTGTCCAGCCAATCAGACCCATCCTATAGTAGATGTAGATGATCATATCTGCTGTACATATTTACTTTAAGTGTTGAATAATTCTCTTGTTGCCTTATTTGTATTTGACTTTATTAAATGTTTGGGTAGAATTTTGTTCAAATTGAATCTGAATCAAATCGTTACCCCCAAGAATCGAATCGAATCGAATCGTGTGGTGCCCAAAAGATTCAATTACTACAAAACCAGTGAATGCATTTAACTCAAGTGGATCACTTGTTGCTAGGCAGAGTTCACATGGGGCTCAATCCTCAGTGCCCCAAACGCGGATAAAAAAAACAAAAAAAAAACAGGCAATTACTTTAAGTTCACACTTGACTCACTCCATGTTTTAATTACGAAATAGTACACAGTAAGGGTGTCAAAAAATATTTATTTTCGAATGAATCTCGATTTTTATGTGTCACAACTCTTAATGAATTCAAAAAAATTAAATTTTAATTTATCAGAGCTGTTTATCTATTTAATGGAGGAATGAAGTTAATCATTAAAACTGGCATCCAGCTTCTTTTTTTTTAAAAGTGTTGATTTTGAATCAAGCATCATTATCAATCAATCAATCAATCAATGTTTACTTATATAGCCCTAAATCACTAGTGTCTCAAAGGGCTGCACAAACCACCACGATTATGAAAGGAGAATTGATTCTGAATCGAATGGTTACCTCCAATAACGGAATCGTGTGTTGCCCAAACACTCACATCCCTCGAAACCACCAAAAGTTGAAAACAATCTAGTCTGTGACATTGTTTTATTATGCATTTTCTTCTTGGAAAAACATTTAAAACAATTATTTTCATGTAGGACAGTATTTAAAAAAACTAACTTTATTTTTTACAAGATTACATTTTATTTTTGATTCCATTATGTGTTCCCACAAGTACATCATTTAAAAACAAATGAACTAAAATGGATTAATTACTCCCAGGAAATAATGTCTATTAAACTATATAAAGCAGAGGTGTCCAAAATAACTCTTTTTGTTGCCCTCCACATTTTGTTGAAATAAAAAACAATAATAAAACTTCTTTTTTTTTAATAAAATAAAAAAGGGCTAAAAACAACTTATTTAATGAGAAACACGTTTTATTGCTAACTATGTATAGCAGCTGTTTTTTAGCATTTTTATTTTTATTTATTTTTTTTACAAAATATATAACATCCTCGCAAGTTTTACAATTTTCATCCACAGATATAATTTCCTCACAGGAAATTATATCAAATAAATAACAATGTAAAAAAAAATATAGATATTGTTAAATGAACACATAAGTTGTACTTAATTTGACATTATTGCCGATGTAGACACTTATTTTGTAATTGAGAAAAAACTAAGAATGATCAGATGTTCAACTTTGGGTTTCTTGCTGTGGATATTTTTTATACATCTAAAACAGAGCAGTGAACTGAGTCAAGAATATAACTGGTATGAAAGGATAATTCATGTATTTGAGAGCGTGCAGGTGTAACTAATGTTGTGACCGGGTGAATCTATCTTATGTTTATGAAAAACAAAAGTATGTACATATGTTCAAATATATATATATGTAGATATATATGAACATTATGAGTGAGAGAGAGAGAGAGAGAGAGAGAGAGAGAGAGAGAGAGACAGAGAGAGAGAGAGAGAGAGAGAGAGAGAGAGAGAGAGAGAGAAAGAGAGAGAGCGCTAAATATATTTAAACAGATAAAAGGTAAATATGATACTTTGGAAGAGGGTGGGGCGTGGTTTCATTTGCAATCTGGGAAAGTCTCCACAAACAAACATTTTGCAGATAGACTTAAAAAGTGGTTCTAAATGTGACTGTGGAGCAAAATGTCAGCAACATTTACACCAAAATATATTATTTAGAGCAATAGGAAGTGTGATAAATGGTGATTAAAATCACCAGGGGTTCAAACTACAACAAATAAAACTACTCTTGTGTTTGCTGAGGTAAATTCAACTTCTGGTTCTATGGTTATCATCACAGTTTTCCTTGTTGTCATCACTACAAACTCTCTGTAGTGGGATCACACCCACACAAAAAATGAATAATAGAATAAAAATGTAAAACGCCAGGATTTTTTTGTCAAAAAATCTGGATTTTTTTTCTAAGTGTCAAAAAGTCGAGAATTTTTCTAAGTGTCAGAAAACCTGGAATTTTGTCTGAGTGTCAAAAAGTCTGGATTTTTTTGTAAAAAAAAAAAAATCGGGATTTTTTTTTATAGGAGTCAAAAAGTCTGGATTTTTATGGAAGTGTCAAAAAGTTAGGAATTTTTTTGTGTCAGAAAATCTGGATTTTTGTCTGAGTGTCAAAAAGTCAGGATTTTTTCTAAGTGTCAAAAATCTAGATTTTTTTTATAAGAGTAAAAAAGTCTGGATTTTTTGTAAGTGTCAAAAAGTTAGAAAGTTTTCGTGTCAAAAAGTCTGGATTTTTTCTAAGTGCCAAAAATCGTGATTTTTTTATAAGAGTAAAAAAGTCTGGATTTTTTTTATAAGAGTAAAAAAGTCTGGATTTTTTTGTAAGTGTCCAAAAGTTAGAAATGTTTCGTGTCAAAAAGTCAGGATTTTTTATAAGTGTCAAAAATCTTGATTTTTTTTTATAACAGTCAAAAAGTCTGGATTTTTTTGTAAGTGTCAAAAAGTTAGGAATTTTTCGTGTCAAAAGTTAGGAATTTTACAAAGAGTCGAAAAGTCTGCAATTTTTTTAAGTGTCAAAAATCGTGATTTTTTTCCAAGAGTCAAAAAGTCGGGAATTTTTTCAAAGTGTCAGAAATCGTGATTTTTTTTTCGAAGAGGCAAAAAGTCGGGAATTTTTCTCTGACTGCCAAAAAGTCGAGAATTTTTTTAAGTGTCAGAAAATCTGGATTTTTGTCTGAGTGTCAAAAAGTCAGTATTTTTTCTAAGTGTCAAAAATCGTGATTTTTTTTATAAGAGTCAAAAAGTCTGGATTTTTTTGTAAGTGTCAAAAAGTTAAAACATTTTCGTGTCAAAAAGTCTGGATTTTTTCTAAGTGTCAAAAAGTCTGGATTTTTTCTAAGTGTCAAAAATCTCGATTTTTTCTAAGTGTCAAAAATCTCGATTTTTTTTATAAGAGTCAAAAAGTCTGGATTTTTTTTTAAGTGTCAAAAAGTTAGGAATTTTTCGTGTCAAAAAGTCAGGATTTTTTTTAAGTGTCAAAAAGTCAGGATTTTTTTTAGGTGTCAAAAAGTCTGGATTTTTTCAAAGTGTCAAAAATCGTGATTTTTTTCGAAGAGTCAAAAAGTTGGGAATTTTTCTAAGGGCCAAAAAGTCAGGATTTTTTCAAAGTGTCAAAAAGTCAGAATTTTTTTTGTCAAAATTCTGGATTTTTTTCTATGTGTCAAAAGTTCCGGATTTTTTTTTGTTGTCAAAAAGTCTGGATTTTTTCCAAGTGTCAAAAATCGTGATTTTTTTTCCAAGAGTCAAAAAGTCGGGTATTTTTCTGAGTGACAAAAAGTCGGGATTTTTTAAAGGGCCAAAAAGTCAGGATTTTTTCAAAGTGTCAAAAAGTCAGAATTTTTTTTGTCAAAATTCTGGAATTTTTTTCTATATGTCAAAAGTTCCAGATTTTTTTTGGTCAAAAAGTCTGGATTTTTTCAAGTGTCAAAAAGTCGGAATATTTTGGTCAAAAAGTCCGGATTTTTTTTTTTCCAAGAGTGAAAAAGTCTGGATTCCTTCTAAGTGTTAAAAGTCTGGATTTTTTTCTAAATGTCAAAAAAATCTGGATTCCTTCTAAGTGTCAAAAAATCTGGATTTTTTTTTGTCAAAAAGTCGGGATTTTTTAAAACTACACTAAACTAAACTAAAGCAAAACAAAACAAACTACACTACACTACCCTTCACTAAAACAAACTAAACTAAACTAAACTAAACCGAAAAGAAACAAAACAAAACAAAAAAACAAAACAAAGCAAAACAAAACATAAATAAAATAAATTAAAATACAAATAAAAACACAAATAATATGAAATTAATTAAATGAAATTAAATTAAATTAAATTTAATTTAATTTAATTAAAACAACACAACCCTACCCAACCCAAACCCAACACTACAATACACTACACTAAACTCAAACAAAACAAAACAAAATAAACTACACTAAACTAAACTAAACGAAACAAAACAAAACAAAACAGAACAAAATACACTACACTACCCTACAACAAACTAATCTAAAATAAACCAAACCAAAAACAAGACAAAACAAAAATGTAATAAAATAAATAAAATGAAATAAAACAAATAAAATAAAATGAAATGAAATGAATGAAATTTAATTTAATTAAAACAACACAACCCTACCCAACACAACCAACACCACAATACACTACACTAAACTCAAACAAAAAAAAACAAGACAAAACAAAACAAACAAAATAAACTACACTAAACTAAACTAAACTAAAAAAAACAAAACAAAACAAAACAGAACAAAATACACTACACTACCCTACAACAAACTAATCTAAAATAAACCAAACCAAACCAAAATCAAGACAAAACAAAATGTAATAAAATAAAATAAAATGAAATAAAACAAATAAAACAAAACAATAAAATAGAACTAAATCAAATACAACTAAATAGTATAAAAATATATATATATAAAATAAAATAAAATAAAATAAAATAAAACAATAAATACAAATACAATATTTCGACCATTACTAAAAAAAGGGGGCGTGGTCTGGGCATGCCATGTCAAGCCAATTCCTGAGATCCAATTCCATGAGGATTACAATGTGACAAGAAACGTGCTCGACTTTGTCCGTGTGCACACTTTAATGCACCAGAATGTTTATGCCGTGCCTACTTTTCTGCGTCTATTTTTAGATATATCCCCCTGAGAATCATTCTGCTGTATTTATTTTGGCAAGGGGGGGGAAATGGCCCCGTTATGCAAAACACAAATGTCCACTGCAGAGGACGTTGGCTCTCAGGTGGGTGACCGCGTGCGATGAGGAGCCAGAGAACGCCGCAGAAGTCCAGCAGGTGAAAGAAGTGTCGACCTCGCGTCTAAACAAAGGAGGCTTGCCAATTAAAGATGAAAAGTGTGAGGAAAAGACAACAGTTGGTTCGCTCGTGGCCCACAAACATACCGCCGGTTCCAACAATAAACCAGAGCTTATGTTCTTGGAAAACTGACATCAGCTTGACCTCGGCTTGACGTCCATGAAGAAGGATGGGGGGACGGTTTTAGACGGTCTGGATGTTCTGCAACTATCACAGACAAGAATGACTATTTGGTATTTTTGACATTAGGTGCTATGACATATTTGGGGGGTTTTGTATCAGAGAAAATGTTTTTATTGGAAAAATTAATTCTATAAAATAAGAAAAAATCAAAATAGCTTCTTATTTTATTATCGATTAATCATGTTTCTTTATTTTGTTCTCTGAATTGGCTTGAAATAAAATAAACAAGAAAATCACTCATAAAGCACAATTTTGTGGTCATATTGGAAATATGTGTCAAAACAGGTTTATGGGGGTTAAGTAAGCTTATAACTGCTGGAGCCTATCTTAGCTGCATTTGGGCGGAAGGCGGGGTACACCCTGGACAAGTCACCACCTCATCACAGGGCCAACGCAGATAGACACCATAAACACAAATAAAATCATTATTAAAATATTTTTAAATCATTTTATTGCATCAATCCATGCATCCATTTTCTACCGTTTGTCCCTTTTGGCGGTTGCGGGGGGCCGCTGTACCCAATCTCAGTTGCATTCAGGCGGAAGGCAGGGTACACCCTGGACAAGTCGCCACCTCATCACAGGGCCAACACAGATAAACACCATAAACACAAATAAAAACATTATTAAAATAATCATTCATCATTTTATTGCATCCATCCATTTTCTACCGCTTGTCCCTTTTGGTGTCACGGAGGGCCGCTGGAGCCTATCTCAGCTGCATTATGGCGGAAGGCAGGGTACACCCTGGACAAGTCGCCACCTCATCACAGGGCCAACACAGATAGACACCATAATCACAAATAAAATCATTATTAAAATAATCATTAATCATTTTATTGCATCCACCCATCCATTTCCTACCGCTTGTCCCTTTTGGGGTTGCGGGGGGCCGCTGTACCCAATCTCAGTTGCATTCAGGCAGAAGGCAGTGTACACGCTGGACAAGTCGCCACCTCATCACAGGGCCAACACAGATACACTCCAAAAATACAAATAAAATCATTATTAAAATAATCATTAATCATTTTATTGCATCCATCCATCCATCCATTTTTCTACCGCTTGTCCCTTTTGGTGTCACGGGGGGCTGGTGGAGCCTATCTCAGCTGCATTATGGCGGAAGGCAGGGTACACCCTGGACAAGTCGCCACCTCATCACAGGGCCAACACAGATAGACACCATAAACACAAATAGAATCATTATTAAAATAATCATTAATCATTTTATTGCATCCATCCATGCATCCATTTTCTACCACTTGTCCCTTTTAGGGTTGCGGGCGGCGCTGGAGCCTATCTCAGTTGCATTCAGGCGGAAAGCAGGGTACACCCTGGACAAGTCGTCACCTCATCACAGGGCCAACGCAGATAGACACCATAAACACAAATAAAATCATTATTAAAATAATCATTAATCATTTTATTGCATCCATCCATGCATCCATTTTCTACCGCTTGTCCCTTTTGGGGTTGCGGGGGGCCGCTGTACCCAAATCTCAGTTGCATTCAGGCGGAAGGCAGTGTACACCCTGGACAAGTCGCCACCTCATCACAGGGCCAACACAGATAGACACCCATCCATCCATCCATCCATTTTCTACCGCTTAATCCCTTTTGGGGTCGCGGGGGGCGCTGGCGCCTATCTCAGCTACAATCGGGCGGAAGGCAGGGTACACCCTGGACAAGTCGCCACCTCATCACAGGGCCAACACAGATAGACACCATAAACACAAATAAAATCATTATTAAAATAATCATTAATCATTTTATTGCATCCATCCATGCATCCATTTTCTACCGCTTGTCCCTTTTGGGGTTGCGGGGGGCCGCTGTACCCAAATCTCAGTTGCATTCAGGCGGAAGGCAGTGTACACCCTGGACAAGTCGCCACCTCATCACAGGGCCAACACAGATAGACACCCATCCATCCATCCATCCATTTTCTACCGCTTAATCCCTTTTGGGGTCGCGGGGGGCGCTGGCGCCTATCTCAGCTACAATCGGGCGGAAGGCAGGGTACACCCTGGACAAGTCGCCACCTCATCACAGGGCCAACACAGATAGACACCATAAACACAAATAGAATCATTATTAAAATAATTATTAATCATTTTATTGCATCCATCCATGCATCCATTTTCTACCGCTTGTCCCTTTTGGGGTTGCGGGGGGCCGCTGCACCCAATCTCTGTTGCATTCAGGTGGAAGGCAGTAGACACCCTGGACATGTCGCCACCTCATCACAGGGCCAACACAGATAGACACCATAATCACAAATAAAATCATTATTAAAATAATCATTAATCATTTTATTGCATCCACCCATCCATTTCCTACCGCTTGTCCCTTTTGGGGTTGCGGGGGGCCGCTGTACCCAATCTCAGTTGCATTCAGGCAGAAGGCAGTGTACACGCTGGACAAGTCGCCACCTCATCACAGGGCCAACACAGATACACTCCAAAAATACAAATAAAATCATTATTAAAATAATCATTAATCATTTTATTGCATCCATCCATCCATCCATTTTTCTACCGCTTGTCCCTTTTGGTGTCACGGGGGGCTGGTGGAGCCTATCTCAGCTGCATTATGGCGGAAGGCAGGGTACACCCTGGACAAGTCGCCACCTCATCACAGGGCCAACGCAGATAGACACCATAAACACAAATAAAATCCTTATTAAAATAATCATTAATCATTTTATTGCATCCATCCATCCATCCATTTTTCTACCGCTTGTCCCTTTTGGTGTCACGGGGGGCTGCTGTACCCAATCTCAGTTGCACTATGGCGGAAGGCAGCGTACACCCTGGACAAGTCGCCACCTCATCACTGGGCCAACACGGATAGACACCATAAACACAAATAAAATCCTTACTAAAATAATCATTAATCATTTTATTGCATCCATCCATTTCTACCGCTTGTCCCTTTTGGTGTCACGGGGGGCTGCTGGAGCCTATCGCAGCTGCATTATGGGCGGAAGGCGGGGTACACCCTGGACAAGTCGCCACCTCATCACAGGGCCAACACAGATAGACACCGTAAACACAAATAAAATCATTATTAAAATAATCATTAATCATTTTATTGCGTCCATCCATCCATTCATTTCCTACCGCTTGTCCCTTTTGGGGTTGCGGGGGGCGCTGGAGCCTATCTCAGTTGCATTCAGGCGGAAGGCAGGGTACACCCTGGACAAGTCGCCACCTCATCACAGGGCCAACACAGATAGACACCATAAACACAAATAAAATAAATCATTATTAAAATAATAATTATTTTGTTGCAATTTTTTAAATTGTATTTGTATTAATTTTGGCCAAAAGGGGGCGCATTTCAATTTCGTACAAACTCTTGTTACTACATATGTTTGCCAGAGGGGGAGCACTTAAATTTTTTACACACACTTGTTATTTCATATGTTGAAAAATCCTTTCTGATTTTGATAGATTTCACCACCAGGGGTACAAATGAGAACTTTCATTGATTGATTGAGAAGTTTATTGACATATTAAAGAATTGAATCCATCCAATGCTTTAAAAAGGATGGATGGTCCATTAAATCTCTTTCTTTACTTTTTTGTCATGCACTTAAGGCCGGTGACAAAGGAGTCAGGGGCAACCCAGCTGTAGAAGCTAACTGCTAATGGCCACGATAACGTAGTGTATTTCTTCATATGGGGTTGTCTTAAGTCAGCACCGGAAGTCGTAAAATCAATTGGTTCAGCTTTTTTCGGGGATGAATAGGGAAGTCCTTCTTTAGCTGCCATCTTGTTTTATCATACATTGCTGCCTTTGCACCTGCCAATGTTTACTTTTGTATGCACATTAAAGTCCTACTGAAACCCACTACTACCGACCACGCAGTCTGATAGTTTATATATCAATGATGAAATATTAACATTGGAACACATGCCAATACGGCCTTTTTAGTTTACTAAATTGCAATTTTAAATTTCCCACGGAGTTTCTTGTTGAAAACGTCGCGGAATGATGACACGTGTTTGTGACGTCTCGGGTTGTAGCGGACATATTAGCCCAGCACCACACACGGCTAAAAGTAATCTCTTTTCATCGCATAATTACACAGTAATTTGGACATCTGTGTTGCTGAATCTTTCGCAATTTGTTCAATTAATAATGGAGCCGTCAAAGAAGAATGCTGTTGGTGGAAAGCGGTGGATTCTTTGTTTGTTGTGAAGCTTCAACACAGAGCGGTCAAGCGAACACGTTTCTCTACGTCAACCAGCAAGTTTTTGGATGGCAAAATTGTGATATTAAGTCGGCTCTTACCGGAGACTTCATTGGATTATGGCACCTCCTCCTGTAGCTGTCAAAAAGGCAGCTGTGATCTTGGCTCCTCGGCTTCTCTCAGAGACACTGGGGTTCACCGCAGCCCTCCGACTTTCAGGTATGACTTTAGAATCACACTAAAATACTATTAACACAATAAGCAGATAAGGGATTTTCCAGAAATTATCCTAGTAAATGTGTCCAATTACATCTGAAGCGCTCACACTTCCGCCGCCCGGAGCCGTCGCATTTTCTTTTTTTGGTGCTTCACTCTAACTTTCCTTATCCAGAAAACTTTCATCCTCGCTCAAATTAATGGGGAAATTGTCGCTTTTTCGGTCCAAATAGCTCTTGCTGCTTGAGGCTGGGATTATAAACAATGTTCAGATGTGAGCAGCCCTACAACCCTTGACGTCACGCGCACATCGTCTGCTACTTTCGGTACAGGCAAGGCTTTTTTTTTAGCAAACTTTATCGTCGATGTTCTCTACAAAATCCTTTCAGCAAAACTATGGCAATATCGCAAAATGAACAAGTATGACACATAGAATGGACCTGCTATCCCCGTTTGAATAAGAAAATCTCATTTCAGTAGGCCTTTAAATAAAATAAAAATCCTGACTTTGGAGCAATGTTCACGGAATTTAGTATTTGGCTCTCTATTAGATGCAATGGGTTTCATGATTTTCGTCCTAACTTGTTCACCGGTCCTCATATGGAAGGCACTTTTCCTTGTTGATGTCTCAAGAAGCGTAGAAATACATGAACACACACACACACACACACACACACACACACACACACACACACACACACACACACACACACACCTTCTTCCATCCCGGGCACGCTAAAGGCCAAAGAAGAAGAAGGAACAAGATCTGCTATCTCTGCAGGGGAAATGAGGCGTAAACATGGTAGCGTGTCATCAGGGGAGTTTTAGAAGCTTTTTGTCTGGCACCACTGGAAGCTACTTCAAGACGTGAAGAGCAGGCCCAGTTCCAGTTGGCACGGGTCCAGCATTGTGTCTCCTATGAAAAGAAGACCAAAAGACTTTGCCTCCTCGTGGAATCCGTGCATGGAAACATTCCCAGAGTATCAAAAGCACATGGAAGTGCGGCTTCAGACCGTAAATGCTGCAGCAAACACACCGCAGGTTGTTTACCAGCAACAACTGAGTTCATTTGTGTCATTGTGTTCACTAAAAGGGCCAAAGTGAGCTTGTGGACAGGAAGCTGCACTGCCCTCTTGTGGAGGATGCGGTGTATTACAAGAGCTACCAAAAAGGGAATCCGTGAAATTAGTTGATTAGTTGATTAGTCTGCATTTTTTTCTAGATCATGCTTCTTTTTCTTAGAAAAAAAAAAGTTTTTCTTGCAATATACTATTTTTAAAATAATTTTACTTCATAACATTATATTTTTTAACATGATTTTACCAGTACTATTTTTTTATTAAATTATATAAAAAAAACAGTTTTATCTTGGAAAAAGTAAAGCACGATTTTAATAGAAAATAAAAATAAAAATTGGTTTTCTGATAATATTGCAATGCTACATTATTTGTGTAGATAATCCATATTTTATTTTATTTTTTTTAAATAATATTTATTACTCTTTTGTCCAAAAAAAAAACGTGAAATTTGCAGCCTTTTTTATTATTTTCTGCTCTCAGCAGGCACCAGACGGTAAAACAACGTTGAAAACTTGTTGGATTAGCAACTAAAACATAACATTGAAACAACGTCAATGTTGGGTTCTGACGTTGACTTGACCATTGAATTTTGGTCATTTCCCAACCAAAATTCTACAACACCAATTCAAGGTTGAAACAACATGCTTTTTGACCACGATTAATCAATGTTGGGTTCTGACGTTGATTTAACCTTTGAAATTTGGTCATTTCCCAACCAATATTCTCCAACACAATAACTCAAACCTAACGTTGAAACAACATGCTTTTTGACCACGTCTATTCAATGTCGGGTTGTGGCGTTGATTTAGCCATTGAAATGTGGTCATTTCCCAACCAATATTCTACAACTCAAATGATCAAAAATTGTAACAGCTACGGGGCATCGTGATGCGGGTGGTGCTCTTCCAAGATGCAGTCAGGCAACAGACACAGCGTGGAGGTAAACAAATCAGGATTTATTAACAAATTAAAACAGATTATGGAACGTAAACACTGACACGAGGCACAGAAGGCAAAACCAAGAGAACTAGCATGGGAGCTAGACAAAAACAAAAGCATAGCGCGGAAGCTAGCAAGAACAAAGGAAGTTTTACCAGAATTGGGAATCAACGTAGTCATTAGTTGCGTGCAGCAAAACTTTACGAGGCGAGGACGAGAAACAGAAAGGGCAGGCTTAAATAAGGATGGTAGTCAACAAACATGTGTGCGTCAGGAAACAAGTAACAGGTGGAACAAATCCGAAACCGTGGTAACAACATAAATAAGGAAATGCAAAAAACTAAGAATCGGAAGAGTTCAATTCAAACCAAGAATACAAAAGGACTCAAAAACCGAAATCAAAACGTGATCCGGGAAGCGGATCACAACAAACCTGACGTTGAAACAACATGCTTTTTGACAAAGTTTATTCAATGTTGGGTTCTGACGCTGACTGGACCATTTAATTTTGGTCATTTCCCAACCAATATTCTACAAACCCCGTTTCCATAAGAGTTGGGAAATTGTGTTAGATGTAAATATAAACAGAATACAATGATTTGAAAATCATTTTCAACCCATATTCAGTTGAATATGCTACAAAGACAACATATTTGATGTTCAAACTCATAAAAAATTTTTTTTTGCAAATAATCATTAACTTTAGAATTTGATGCCAGCAACACGTGACAAAGAAGTTGGGAAAGGTGGCAATAAATACTGATAAAGTTGAGGAATGCTCATCAAACACTTATTTGGAACATCCCACAGGTGTGCAGGCTAATTGGGAACAGGTGGGTGCCATGATTGGGTATAAAAACAGCTTCCCAAAAAATGCTCAGTCTTTCACAAGAAAGGATGGGGCGAGGTACACCCCTTTGTCCACAACTGCGTGAGCAAATGGTCAAACAGTTGAAGAACAATGTTTCTCAAAGTGCAATTGCAAGAAATTTTGGGATTTCAACATCTACGGTCCGTAATATCATCAAAAGGTTCAGGGAATCTGGAGAAATCACTCCGGAAACTCACGCCGGAAACCAACATTGAATGAACGTGACCTTCGGTCCCTCAGACGGCACTGTATAAAAAAATCGACATCAATCGCTAAAGGATATCACCACACAGGAACACTTCAGAAAACCATTGTCACTAAATAAAGTTTGTCGTTACATCTATAAGTGCAAGTTAAAGCTCTAATACGCAAAGCAAAAGCCATTCATCAACAACATCCAGAAACGCTGCCGGCTTTTTTGGGCCCGAAATCATCTAAGATGGACTGATGCAAATTGGAAAAGTGTTCTGTGGTCTGACGAGTCCGCATTTCAAATTGTTTTGGGAAATATTCAACATCGTGTCATCCGGATCAAAGGGGAAGCGAACCAGCCAGACTGTTATCGACGCAAAGTTGTGATAGTATGGGGGTGCATTAGTGCCCAAGGCATGGATAACTTACACATCTGTGAAGGCACCATAAATGCTGAAAGGTACATACAGGTTTTTGGAACAACATATGCTGCCATCTAAGCGCTGTCTTTTTCATGGACGCCCCTGCTTATTTCAGCAAGACAATGCCAAGCCACATTCAGCACGTGTTACAACAGGGTGGCTTTGTAAAACAAAAAGAGTGCGGATATTTCCCTGGCCCGCCTGCAGTCCAGACCTGTCTCCCATGGAAAATGTGTGGCGTATTATGAAGCGTAAAATATGACAGCGGAGACCCCGGACTGTTGAACGACTGAAGCTCTACATAAAACAAGAATGGGAAAGAATTCCACTTTCAAAGCTTCAACAATTAGTTTCCTCAGTTCCCAAACGTTTATTGAGTGTTGTTAAAAGAAAAGGTGATGTAACACAGTGGTGAACATGCCCTTTCCCAACTACTTTGCAAAAAAAAATAAAGTTTATGAGTTTGATTATCAAATGTGTTGTCTTTGTAGCATATTCAACTGAATATGGGTTGGAAATTATTTGCAAATCATTGTATTCCGTTTATATTTACATCTAACACAATTTCCCAACTCATATGGAAACGGGGTTTGTAAGAACGTCCAAATTAAGAGTAGGTTTGCATGTTGAGGATTGCAACACGCTCTCACTTGCCGTCATCTTTCGTAGAAGAATACTTAAAATCTCTCAATGAGCAATTTTGTTTCACTAAACCCTGCTTTTACGAGTTCCCTTTCTTTTGTAAATGCAACCATATGCCGGACTGGATTAAGATCCAAGAGGGGGAAAACGGGCGGGGGAAGCAGGGGCTGAATGACATGTGACCTCGAGAAACACTCGGTCGAGAGACTTTTTTTTTTTTTTTTTTTGGCACAAACAAGACAATTAAATATAGCAAAAAGTCCAAATGACGACATGTGGACTGGGTTGTCACTTCCGTGCCACTAGGGTCTCTTTTCACTGATCACTGAGGCAACATGCTGGGTAACACAAAACAGACTTTGGAAGAGGACTCCAAATTGTAATCTGTGCAGTCCCTCTAAAGTTGATTGATTGATTGATTGATACTTGTATTAGTAGATTGCACAGTACAGTACATATTCCGTACAATTGACCACTAAATGGTAACACCCGAATAAGTTTTTCAACTTCTTTAAGTCGGGGTCCACGTTATTCAATTCATGATAGTTGCACTAATGGGTCTGATTTGACCAAAATTTAGTCGGATTTTCACTTTAGTTTTAAAAAAAAGAACAACTAAACCAGGCGTCCCCAAACTTTTTGACCCGGGGGTCACATTGGGTTACAAAAAATGTGGTCAGGGGCCAGGCTATATATATATATATATATATATATATATATTATATATATATATATATATATATACATATATATATATATATATATATATATATATATATATATCCATCCATCCATTCACTACCGCTTATTCCCTTTTGGGGTCGCAAGGGGCGCTGGCACCTATTTCAGCTACAATCGGGCGGTAGGCGTGGTACACCCTGGACAAGTCGCCACCTCATCGCAATATATATATATATATATATATATATATATATATATATATATATATATATATATATATACATATATATATATATACATACATACATATACATATATATATATATATATACATACATATATATACATACATGCATATATATATATACAGTATATATACAGTATATATACACACATATATACATACATACATATACATATATATACATACATACATATATATGTATACATACATATATATACATATTCATACATACATATATATATACATACATACATACATATATACAAACATACATATATATATATACACATACATACATACATACATACATACATATACATATATATACTTACATACATATATACATACACATATATATATACATACTTACATATATATATAGTATATATATATGTATACTATATATATATATATATATATATATATATATATATATATATATATATGTTTATAGAAGTCTTCCTTATCTTTCTTCAGTTTTAAAAGTCTCTGTGTCTCCATGGAGATCTTCTTTTATTACCTCCTGCTTCGATTGAAAGTCCAGTTTAGAAAACAGTTTTCTTTTAGATATGTAATCCTCCATGTTAAAAGTGCAAGCAAGAGGAAAAAAATAAACGATCGCTGCTCACTCTTCCTGCTTGTTGTCACTTCTTCTGCAGCCGAGTAGTCGCAAGAAGGATCACTAGCGCCCTCTACCACCAGGAGGCAGGAGTCATTTAATGATTCATATTTGACACACGCAGCTACGGTATATTAATAAAACATATCTGCTTACTGTTCTTTTTAGCATATTCAATAGCTTGGACCTTGAATCCTACTGAATAGCTCTTGATTTTCTTCCCGTTAATGCGATTTGAAAATATTGAAATCAGCCTCCTCCATTTTGAAAATGATGACTCATGACGTGACGAGTTTGACCCAGGGGAAATTCTAGACATGCGCTAATAAAAAATAATATTTTGCTATATACCCGGTGGCAATTCAAGGAAATACGGTAGATTTTTTTTTAAAGCTATTTTGTAATATGTGGCTGTCGCTGTGCACCTTCACTCACAATCGCACACGAGCACATGTCCACACGGAAGTACTACAAATAACGCTTTTCAAAACAAAAGCAGCACCGTTGTAATGCACACTCCACATAAATACTTTTTTAAATCCATCCCATCCCATCCATTTCCTACCGCTTATTCCCTTTTGGGGTCACGGGGGGCGCTGGCGCCTATCTCAGCTACAATCGGGCGGAAGGCGGGGTACACCCTGGACAAGTCGCCACCTCATCGCAGGCTTTTTTAAATGTATTTTGTAATTTATGATTGGCCTCACGCGTGCCAGACAGGGACGCACAAAGGGCCGCAGAATGCCCAGGTCTGGTTTTAAGTCTTATCCAACAAATATGACAACGACTTTTTACTGTCAACTGAGTTTCGTTTTTTTTTAAATGTTTTTTTTATGATTTCTCCTGGCCTTTTTCAACGGCAAAAATGTGCCTTGCTCAAAAAAAAGGTCAAAAAACACCGGCCTAAGAGCAGCCATGACAACAAGAGGCGGGACTAGATGAGGACTTACACTTGATTGCAGGAGCTGAAGGCTCTGTGACGACACTCTGCCAAGTCTCTGTGGCTTCTTCCTGCTGCAAAAACCACAAGGAGGCAATCACAAAATGCTTTTTTTGTCTTTACTTTGGCTGGGAACCCGATCGGAGCTTTTTTGGCCCCCCGGCCACACCTTTTAGGGGCGCAGGAGCGGAGAATGCAGTCCGCGCCACAAAGCAGATGTGCACGTCAAACAGATTTGACATCGGACAAACGCTGCGTTCGTCGGGATTAGCTTGACTGTCACAGTGTTGGGGGGGCAAAAAGTTTGTCTCGCTTTTGTCAGCAGATGCTTTTCATTCTGGCAGCAGCTGCTGTCATTTATTTTTGTTTTTTCCACATGATGATGTTAACATGCACACTTCAAGTGAACCCCAAAATGGGGACCGGGTGTTGTTGCTACAAACCCCGTTTCCATATGAGTTGGGAAATTGTGTTAGATGTAAATATAAACGGAATACAATGATTTGCAAATTATTTTCAACCCATATTCAGTTGAATTTGCTACAAAGACAACATATTTGATGTTCAAACTAATAAACTTTATTCATTTTTTTTGCAAATAATAACTTTGAATTTCATGGCTGCAACACGTGCCAAAGTAGTTGGGAAAGGGCATGTTCACCACTGTGTTACATCAGCTTTTCTTTTTTGCAAATAATCATCACTGCTTTAACTTAATTAGTTCATTATCGTCCACAATGAAATCTTGCTTAGGCTTTGTTATGTGACGCTTGCTGGGTTTGTTCTTCCAAGGATGTGTCGGGCAAGAACACAGCGTAAGGTAAGAAATAAAGGATTTATTTAACTAATAAAAGGCTGAGAATAAAAATACTGGTGCTCGGCAGAAAAGGCAAACAAAAGGCGCTAGCATGGAAGCTAGGGAAACAAACAGATACACTAACACTTGGCACAAAGGCACAAAAAGGGAAAACAAAACAACTAGCATAAGAACTAGGAATAAATAAAGCGTAGCGTGAAACTAGCGAGTAAGAGCATGGAAAACAGTCGTCACTTGTTGCAAGAGAGCAAATTAAGAACCGAGGACGAAATAACAAAAGGGGCAGGCTTAAATAAGGCAGTAATCAGTAGTAAAAAGTGTGCTTAAACGGAGAGTAGCAGGTGGAACTAATATGCAACCAAGGTGACAGAGCAAACAGGAAATAAGGAAGTCATATAACAGAATGTGATACAAAAAAGGAAGAACAGTAAAATAAGGGATGATCCGGGCACTGGATCATAACAACACTCATAACAAGTTAATTATAGACTATGTGCTGTGTGACTTTTTTATCATGTAAAACGGACCCATCTCGCTACATAATTGACAACAACAACATTGAATTTTCAAAAATTCTTTTAAAGATTGAAAGCTGACATCCATCCTACGTTGGGTGCTCGGGCCCCGAATCGGCGCCAATGCCAGAACATACAACCACTGTGCCGCACAATCATAAAATGAACGTAATTACGGATAAAACACCCTGAATATAATCAGTGTTGGTATCTGAAACGTCCCTGAGCTGTCAAGATGGATCGTGTTCGGCAGGTACTTACCGGGACTTCTTCTTCTTCTTTGCAGTTGCCTTGATGGTCGTGACTGGAAGTAAACTTTGGGAGGTTCCCACCTCCTCCAACAACCGTAACGAAAGCCTGCCACGAGCGCCACACTGCCACTACCGCCGGGATGGAGTGAGAATCACCGCAGAGATACCGCCTAAGTTGGATGGCACCTGGCTGTCAACAAGGTAAAGGAACTGTTTGAAGTGAAAAATACAACAAGCGGTTGTAGCAAAGGAGGTAGTAGTCAATAACCGATATTTGGAGCTGATATTCATAAAACTTATGCACTAGTACAACAACCAAGGTGTTTTTACGTATTAAATTTCCGCATCTGGAGGTTTGATAGGTGCTTATTTGGCGCGATGTTGTGGACAACGTGAAGAACTCAGGGGATGTACTTGCTACAAACCACATGCACTACCCAATCCAAACAACCTTCCCTAGTCATGAAGCAGGAAAAAAAAATATTCTACTAGCACAAAAAGTCAATGAACATATCCCACATAAAACAACCTGCTCACTGAACTTTGTGGATATTTTAAAAAACAAATTTAAAAAGCAGCCAACCAAGATGAAAAATTCAAAATGATCCCCATTTAAATCCATTAGAAAGCATGATGGGAAAAATGCAAGAAAATTCTCTCCACACTTATCCATTCTGGTTGCATTTTAGCTGCTTGATATTTCTGATATATATATATATATATATATATATATATATATATATATATATATATATATATATATATATATATATATATATATTGCAGGGGTATATTTACGGTATATACCTCTGCAATAACTCAACATGTACTAAATTGTTTAAGAATTTTAAATATTTGTATGTATATATATATATATATATATATATATATATATATATATCACAATACATATACATATATATATCACAATATATATACATATATACATATATATATACATTTGTATAAAATCCATAAACTGTTAAAAAAATTGTATGTGTATATACAGTATATACCTCTGCAATAACTCAACATCTACTACATTTTTTACAATTTTGTAACAGTTTATGGATTTCATATATATATATATATATATATATATATATGTATATACATGTATATAAAATCCAAAAACTGTTATAAAATTCTGCGATGGGGTGGCAATTTGTCCAGGATGTACCCCGCCTTCCGCCCAATTGTAGCTGAGATGAAACCCTGCACCCCCTGCGGTAGGAAATGGATGGATGGATGGCGGTTATAAAATTGTGATATATATATATATATATATATATATATATATATATATATATATATATATATATATATACATATATATATATATATATATATATATGCATACAAAAAAATCCATAAACTGTTATAAAATTATAAAAAATTTAGTAGATGTTGAGCTATTGCAGATGTATATACTGTGTGTATATATATATATATATATATATGTATATATATATATATATATATATATATATATATATATATACATATACATGTATATAAAATCCAAAAACTGTTATAAAATTCTGCGATGGGGTGGCAACTTGTCCAGGATGTACCCCGCCTTCCGCCCGATTGTAGCTGAGATGAAACCAGCACCCCCCGCGACCCCAAAAGGGAATAAGCGGTAGAAAATGGATGGATGGATGGTTTTTATAAAATTGTGATATATATACATATGCATACAAAAAAAATCCATAAACTGTTATAAAATTGTAAAAAATATAGTAGATGTTGAGCTATTGCAGATGTATATACTGTGTATATATATCCATCCATCCATTTTCTACCGCTTATTCCCTTTCGGGGTCGCGGGGGGCGCTGGCGCCTATCTCAGCTATATATACATATATATATATATACACTGTAGTTACTTTGCATGCCGTTGGCTTTTGGCCCCCGACCAATGCTCTAGGCAGCCCCCCACTCAGTAAAGAAGTTGGACACCTTTGCAATAACTCAACATCTACTCACTTTCATACAGTTTTATAGCAGTTTATGGATTTAATACATTGGGAAGGTTTCTTTGTCAGCAACTCTGAAATATTGCAAACGTTCAAATAAAAATAATTTTATGGGCTCATTCAAGTACTTTATAGTTGAGACATTTTTCAAGCTGGCTGACTTAATTTTTTTCCTGGATATTACAGAAAGTCTGAGAATGTGTAAGCTGTTGCCTGCTCTTCTTTACTTATATGATAATCTACTTTTGGTTCAAATGTTCATTCAAAGTTTGGAGTTTTGGCAGAGGTATCTTTTCGGCCATCTTAATGTCCGTCCGTCTGTTATTTCATTGAACCACGCAACATGAAGCTCGCCCGTTCCTTTATTGGACGAACTATCGATGGTTGCAGTAGCCAAAACAAAGAAAATAGTACAGGAAAGAAGGACAACAACTGGATTTCCCGGCAAGAAATGTAAGTTTTGAACGCTAAGTGAACAAGCAACCTATGCTGTACGAGGAACAGAAAGGAAAGGCACGATAAACCTGATCTTTGATGATTACTGTTTTTAATAAGTCGTCCTTTCAGTTCTATCATAGTCATCGTTTTCCTATCACGAATAGCCACAGAAAATGAAAAAACGCCGAAATACAGACATCCGCCCTTGTTTTCATTCAAGTTCTGGAGTGATATGTTCATCTTTAAGCCTGCATTCCAAGTTTTTCAACTGCCAACTGTTTGATTCGTGAAGTTAGTCTTGTGGCTATAAAAAAAAAATAAAAAGAATACAGCCATTTTTCATCCAGAAATTCTTCTTTGAAGTTTCAACATGAATTCCAAGTAGTGCGACTGCCAAACTGTTTTGAGTTCCAAGACTGTGTGCAGTGGGTCTGTGGCTAAAAACCTCATTGTCAATTGAGCATTTTTGTTTGAATTCAAGTTAAAACTACGATGCAAAAATCGAATGACAATATTTCGAGTTCCAACAGTCCAACGTATGCAACTTGTCCTGTTTCCAAGATGCAATGTGAGAATGCGAGACGCTAACCGAGCAGGAATTCAGGTTCATTCCATTGATAGTTTCAATCCCTGTTTTCAGATGCGAAGTTCGTCCAGGTCCAGAGTTCCTCATTCGTTCCTACACCTTCCACCCGACTCGCCACTTCCAAGCCCTGCAGCACTACTACTCAGACAGCGGTTGTGAAGATCCCGCTTACTCCTTGCTGATCCAGGGCAAGCTCCGCCTTCGCCAGGCCTCTTGGATCACCCGGGGCGCCACCGAAGCCAATCACCACCTCAGCAAGGTGGCGATAGTCATCCACAGCCCGGAAGCCAAGCACAAGCTGGTTTCCAGGCTGCCCGCGTCCTGCGTGGGTCCGACGCTGGGTCGGTTGGCAGTCGGCAAGCCCCATGACCTTCACAATACCCGGGCAGGGAGGGGATGCCTGGCAGCTATGGGCTTCTCCATGATTGAGATGGCTGTGGTTAGGGTGGAGACTCAGCACCGCAACCATGGGGGGGAAATCCAGGAGCTATTCCTGGGAGACATACAAACCGACTGGACACAGAGGACTCACTACAGACCTACCGGGTACCAGCAGCCACTCCAGAGTGCCATGGTGAGCTTTATTGTGTATAAGTAGAAACACCTCCAACTAAGAACCTCCTTAAAATAACTTGTTTCTATCCCTTCACTAATCTTTTCAGCATCACATCCACCCTTGTCCAGTCTGTGCTCTGGTGTACCGCTCCACAGAACAGAACCCCCCAGTGCTGCCTCACCGTCCGCAGGTTCCTATTTCTCTAGCTGGTTGCTGGGTGAGCCAGCGATGCGAGACTCGTCCCAACGTTCTCTTCCTCACCCGAGAGTTCCACTTCGATCCAGATGAGCATGCATGGGAGGGGATCTACCATCACTACTCGGACCCCTTCTGCTCTCAGAGTACCTTCACCCTGAGAGCCTCGGGTCACTACGCTCAGGGAAACCCTTCCGTCAAGGTACCGGGAGCCACTGAGTTTGTATTCAAAGTGACTGAAGTGAGAGTGACGGCTGACGAAGAGCCCACGGCTAAGCTGCTGAACGGGACAAAGACGGGAAAGTGTGGTCGTGCGGGAGCTTGGCAGGTCGGGGTGGAGCAAGACCTGAGTCCCACTCACGGGTGCACTGTGCTCGGCATCAAGCTGCCGCATAAGGAGTACGAGCTCTTTAAAGTCGAGCTGGACCACAGGAAACACCCGCTGTTGTATGTTGGGGAGAGGCCGAAAGACGGTTCCAGCCCGGACCGACCGTCAAAGAGAGCTACTTCCTTCCAGCCTCCCATGATGCTTTGCAGCCACAGGGAGACACAGCCTTCCAGTCGCCACAGCTCAGGACTTAACAGCAAGCAAGTCCAGGTGGATACCAGTGGGACCGGGAGGCTGACACAGATCCTGTTAGTGGTCATCGGGTCTGCTCTGTGCAGCTGGATTTGGGGTTTTTAGAGACACTGACGGAGTACGGCAGCTCTCTCTGGGACTAGTGGTTTTGACCAGGTGTGAGGAACACCACGAGACATTCAGGAGAGCTGAATAAACGCGTCATATTTTTATATCTGCTCCTTTTCTCGAACCTCCTCCCGGCTTTCAGTGCCTTTTATTAACCCGAAGCTCGAGCTCCAGTTCTACTAATCTGCACATAAACCACTGATACCGGCATTATCAAAGAATTCTGCTCGGGCCTCATATTCGGTTTTTCGTGCGATGCCATCATTACAAAGCAGGATGGCTGTTGAAATGTGGGTCAGCAGCGGGGGAACGATTGCACTTTGTACAAAGGATTGTTTATGCTGGAAAGAAAAGCAGCCAAAAGGCTGACATTCCGTAGTCGGCCCCACTTAAAGCTCTTCCTTAAAAAGCCGTCAAGCTAAATTTCTATCATCTTTCAGTCTGAACAAATCAAACGACTATTTATTTTATCGCCATATATATATAAATATATATATATATATAGACTGTACTTTTGTAGCTAGCACCAGCAGAAGTGACTTCTTTGTGCATTAAACGTGGCTTCCCAGAGTGCCTTGTGTTTTGATTGATTGATTGAGACTTTTATTAGTAGTTTGCACAGTACAGTACATATTCCGTACAATTGACCCCTAACTCAGGGGTCGGGAACCTTTTTTGGCTGAGAGAGCCATGAAAGCCAAATATTTCAAAATGTATTCCCGTGAGAGCCTTATCATATTTTTTAACACTGAATACAACTAAATGTGTGCATTTTTAAGTAAGACCAACATTTTTAGAGTATAATAAGTCTTTTATTCTTTTTAATAACATTGTTATTCTGAAGCTAACCAATGATAAATAAAATGTCATGTCTGTTGATCATGTTTTTGTTTGGCCATGTGCTGTTTGTCCTTTGGACTCTTTAAGTTCCTGTTTTTTTCCACTCCCTTGTCTGGCTTCCTTGGTTACTCATTTTGTCCACCTGTCTCTGGTGGACAAAATGCCCGCTCACCTGCTTCCCCGAGCATTAATCAGAGGCAGTATTTAAGCTCGTCTTTGCCAGTCAGTCGCCCTGTGCTGACTTGTTTCATGCCTTGCCATAGTTTCGTGCTTCATGCCATGCCAAGTAAGTTTAGTTTGATTTACGTTCTTAGTCTGTTTATGCGTTAGCTTTGTTCCTTAGCCCAAGTTGTGCCTCCGCTGTGAGCGGTTTTTGTTTGTATATTTTTTTAGTTAAAATTAAATCATGTTTTTACCTAAATGCCATGTCCCGAGTAGTCCGTCTGCCTTCCTGGGAGAACAACCCCGCAGCAAGCTGTAACCCCACCCCCATCGTGACATAAAATACTTCTTACCATTAATGCGACTTCTTGAACAGGTGCGGTAGAAAACGGATGGATGGATATAAATGCATGAGAATGTTTTATGTTTTGCACGTTATTTTTAGCACTGTGATTACCAGCGAAATGATTCATAATTATCGCGTTAAGCAATGTCAGCTAAGATTTATCTGAGAGCCAGATGCAGTCATCAAAAGAGCCACATCTGGCTCTAGAGCCATAGGTTTCCTACCCCTGGTCTAACTGGTAACACCCGAAAAAGTTTTTCCAATTGTTTAAGTCGGGATTGTTAGAATAATCATGTATTGCCGCCGGGGCGCTAATTATTTTAAAACCTCTTCTCACTCCGGCGCTTACCAAAGGCACGCGGTAAATTTAGGCCTGCGCTTATAAATTTGAGTGTGATGTAAGGATACCATCATGAAAAACACATTTAATAATTTTTTTTTTATTATGGTCTTACCTTTACTTATAAATGAAGTCCATGCGCAGCTCCTTCTGATCAAAAGCATTGATAACTTGTTTATAGAAGTCTTCCTTATCTTTCTTCAGTTTTAAAAGTCTGTCTGTCTTAATGGAGATCTTCCTTTATTACCTCCTGCTTCGATTGAAAGTCCAGTTTAGAAAACTGTTTTATTTTAGATATGTAATCCTCCATGTTAAAAGTGCAAGCGAGTGGAAAAAATAAACACACGCTGCCCACTCTTGCTGCTTGTTGTCACTTCTTCTGCACCCGAGTTGTCGCAAGAAGGATCACTAGCGCCCTCTACCACCAGGAGGTGGGAGTCATTTAATGACTCATATTTGACACACGCAGCTATGGTATATTAATAAAACATAGCTACTTACTGTTCTTTTTAGCATATTCAATAACTTGGACCTTAAATCCTCCTGAATAACTCTTAATCTTCTTCCCTTTATGCGATTTCAAATGATTGAAATCAGCCTCCTCCATTTTGAAAATGATGACAGGTGAAGTGTCACTCATGACGTGACGAGTTTGACCCGGCGGAAATTCTAGGCATATGCTAATTATTTTGCGAAACGAGTTTGACCCGGCAGTAATTCTAGGCAGGCGCATACTATATACCCCGCGGCAATTCAAGGAAATATGATATTTTATCACACAAACTCTAGTATGCTTAAAGTCTGTTGCTATAGTTATTACCTAATGTGCTCAAGATAGACTTTTGAATCTATGCAAGGACGAAACTTCTTGTCTGAGGGGTGGCCTCAGCCGCAGATGTTATCGTTGTTTTAGCCCGCTAACAGCCAAGGACTTCAAGGACCTCAACGAAGACAAGACGACAGCATGCAGAAAAAACAGAGACAAGGCAAAATCACAAGGCCCCCAGCACATTCCGTCACGTATTGTGCTTCCTGGACCTGCTTTGCATAATATATGTGACCACTCCTTTTAGAGGCGACTTCAGTGATGTTGACCATGGAACTCCTAAATGAATAGAGGAACGCGGGAGCTGAACCTTAGAGCGTAGGGCGAGACTGTGACTAAGTGTGCAGCGCCATGCATTCTCCTCATGAGCTAAATTGATCTCTTGTCTCTGCATGGATCCTTGCTTCTTGTCTGATTAATTGATGACATTAGTGTTTGAACCAGATGACTCTTTAAAAGCTCTTTAACTAAGTTCTCAGTCACAAATGTGTGTTTCACTTTTGCCAAAATGAGACCAAAATATAAATGTTCAGATGGGATTTTGACAGATTATGTTTTTTACAGGGCGGATACCGATTACTAGTAGTCAAGGATGCAGAAAACAAATGTTTGGAGCCAATATTTATTTGCAGTAAAAGTTATTTAAACATGAATTGTAAATGTCGGTAAATAACTGGACAAGGCTTTAAGTTGTTTATTTAAAATGATTTTTTTTTAGGAAATGTAAGAGTAGTAGCGACATAATGTTTTATGCAGCGCTAATGTTGTGGTTAATTTAGCAGCCAAATCCATCAAACACCTTTAAAATGTGTCTCTAAGAAGGGAAATCGACATTTCATTTCAAAATATGGGAAATCTCCTGGAAATTGTTAAAATATGGGATTTTCTGTAACATCACAAACAACTCGCCATCTACTCAATTTTAGAACTTTTTTTCGTGAGGAACCCTGATGGTTCGTTGAAGTTTTATTATGATGCATCACATATTTTACATTTAAGGCTTCATAATGCGCCACACATTTTCAACGGGAGACAGGTCGGGACTACAGGCAGGCCAGTCTAGTACCCGCACTCTTTTACTATGAAACCATGCTGTTGTAACACGTGGCTTGGCATTGTCTTGCTGAAATAAGCAGGGGCATCATAACGTTGCTTGGATGACAACATATGTTCCTCCAAAACCTTTACATACTATTCAGCATTAATGGTACCTTCACAGATGTGTAAGTTACCCATGCCTTGGCCACTAATGCACCCCCATACCATCACATATGTTATCTTTTGATCTTTGCGCCTAGAACAATCTGGATGGTTATTTTCCTCTTTGTTCCGGAGGACACCACGTCTACAGTTTCCAAAAACAATTTGAAATGTGGACTTGTCAGACCACAGAACACTTTGCCACTTAGCATCAGTCCATCTTAGTTGAGCTCGGGCCCAGCGAAGCCGGCGGTGTTTCTGGGTGTTGTTGATGAGTGGCTTTTGCTTTGCATAGTAGAGTTTTATCTCGCACTTACAGATGTAGCGACAAACTGTAGTTACTGACAGTGGTTTTCTGAAGTGTTCCTGACCCCATGTGGTGATATCCTTTACACACTGGTGTCGCTTTTGGATGGAGTACCGCCTGAGGGATCGAAGGTCAAGGGCATTCAAGGTTGGTTTTCGGTGATTTCTCCAGATTCTCTGGATCTTTTGATGATATTACAGACCGTGGAGGGTGAAATCCCTAAATTCTTTGCAATAGCTCGTTGAGAATAGTTGTTCTTAAACTGTTCGACAATTTGCTCACACATTTGTTCACAAAGTGGTGAACAAAGGAGAGCCCCCTCCTTGTTTGTGAATGACTGAGCATTTCATGGAAGCTGCTTTTATACCCAATCATGGCACCCACCTGTTCATAATTAGCCTGTCCACCCCTGGGATGTTCCAAATAAGTGTTTGATGAGCATTCCTAAACTTTCTCAGCCTTTTTTGCCCCTTGTGCCAGCTTTTTTGAAACATGTTGAAAGCATCAAATTCCAAATGAGCTAATATTTGCAAAAAACAACACAGTTTTCTCAGTTTGAACGCTAATTATCTTGTCCTTGCAGTCTATTCAATTAAATATAAATTGAAAAAATTTGAAAATCATTGTATTCTGTTTTTATTTACGATCTACACAACGTGCCAACCTCACTGGTTTTGGGGTTTGTAATAACATGTGGCGTCGCCAGACCTCATTAATGATTCATTCACTTGGATTTCATGACAAATCCTAATAAATCAAATTCTGTTGCGTAGACAAAGTACCAGTACAGTCTTGCATATAATTTTTTTAAACACAGTGGTACCTCGGTTATTGTGGGGAATTCATTTAAACGGGACCGTCAAAAAAACGAACGGTACAAAAAACCGAAGCAAAAATCATGAATTTTGAATCAAGCACAAACACCCAACAATGAACACAAAATGTATTCTCCAGACATGAACTAATGTAGACAGAGATGTGCTGTAAATCATTCACAATCTCTATATAAGACACAAATATATATTTTTTCTTTTTTTATGCATTCTAAGTCGTAAATAAATAAATACATAAAAAGTCTGCTAATAAAATAGTTAATGAGGGCTCTCTATTTTGCCCACAAAATCCTCCAAATAACCAGGCAAAACCCGCCAACAATACTCTCTATACATACTGTGACCTAAATACTAACCAAATATTAGCGATGTTGTTATTATAAGCGCTAACACAAACAAACTATTTTACACACAGCTAAGTAGTCCTGCTGCTCCCGCATCATTGCGTCTCGGCTTGTCAGAATTATTCAAGACTATGAATAACGCCTCTAATCTGGCTAATAGGAGGATTTAGCCTTGAATCTAGAAGTTGTTCATCTGTGACATTAATTGTATACTCAAATATGGAGACAAACACACACACACACCACCAAAGACAGTGTCTGCAGAGAGACTTCCTTGTTAACCCTTTGTGTGCATCATGATTTAACGCTTCATCTAAATGGGAAGTGACGGAGATAGATATCTTTTTTAAACCTAGTTATATTTGAAAACAGCTAAGTGTTGTGCATGCGTAGACCTTGAAGCTTGGAATGTAACTAGCAGCCATAACACCCTTCTTATCTCAAATGTCCCAGGTTTAGAAGGAGAAGAGATGTGGATTCGCTCTGGAGGGGAGGGTAGGGGAGCGAGTGGGGTAGTGAAAAAGACAGCGCTTCCATAATGTTTTCAGATCAACTAGGGCGATGCGAATTGAATGTGTTGTGCATTGATGGTCTCCCAAAGCTTTGGTATAAAATATAAAAATAAGCTACTCTGTCTGGGATTCATTTAAAACAACCTTATGTGTCATCGAAAGAACCTGGTCATCGAAGTGAGAGAAGACATTGTACAGTAAGTGATTATTTTATTACGTTCATCGTTTGTATTTCTTGTGTAGCAATACTGCTAAATTATGCTATAGTGTTTCACTAAAGCTGGATTTGTTTAGCAGAGCTTCAAAAACCTGTAACTCATCCTCCTTATATTCAGCATCAACAATATAAGGTCTTGGATCACAATTTGGCCAAAGTAATCGTTGTCGGCTCTCACAACGTCGGCACGATTTGCATTGTTGTCGATGGGGAAGGGATTTGCGGCCCCTACCACTACAAGTCTGGCTTCCCCGTTATCTCTCAAAATGGCTCGGGAATCTCCATTAGATTGATACTATTTTGATGATATCTATTTACTCGGAACCTGCTGTCGTGACGGAGCTGTTGTTGCTGGACACACGACGGACTCTTGGGAGGAGAAAAAGGAGTGCCGCGTGCCTGGCGACCCTTTTCAGTCGAGGACGTGAAGACGTCTACCTATTCGGAATTACGACAACAGGACATCTGCTGATTGGAGTAAGCATTGCTCTGGTTTGTCGACAAATTGGAAGTTGCTAGCAGTCTTCAAAGTACCCCAAAACTGCCACAAATGATTGGAGGATGCGGGAAGAACTGTGTACACTCTTGTGATTCGGAAAACATCGGACTGTCTGCCCTGCAGGATGAATTTGAGGACCAGTTATAGACAATTTAGAGTTAAAAGCTAATTTTATTTTCACTCGCATACAAAACATTCTAATTTGGATTGCTTCTCTGGCTTTGAAACTCGGCCGAAGGACAGTGCGGCGAAGACACAACAAGCTCCCTTCTTGTCTCTCACGGACACACACCTGTTGTTGTTGACTTTTGCACAAGATCAAGGCCGCAGAAAAGAGACACACTGCAGGCTTACACACAAACATGCATCCACAAAAATATACGCCACACATACGTTTCCAGAACGTCATAGTGATGTTACTAGTAGTTGACTTGGAAGTGTTTAACATAATTTGGGGAGAGTCCGCTGCATTATGCTTACCTTTTCTGTTCACTCCATCGAGGGAGCAGGGACTCCATGCGCTCTGAATACGCACTGCTGATTGGCTGTTTCCGCTCTGCGTGGAACCAATCAGATGGTTGCGTGGGTGGGACAATGCTGGGTGCTGCAGAGACGTACTGACAGAGGCAGAGGCAGAACTAACGGAGCAGTTTGTTAAGACTTAAGTTTAGGCGATGGCTCGCCTTAGCCACAAAGCGCTGCGGGAAACCCTGGCATTGCTAGCCACGCCTCACAAACCTTTTTTTTAATCTTCAGAATGCAAAAACACAAAAAATATGTCATTGCAAAAAGTGCAGTTCCCCTTTTTATACCAGCTATTACTACAACAAAAAAAGCGAAAGCCACATTTCTACGTCAGTATCTGGTCTCCAAACATTCAACACAGAGCTCGTAGTGAAGTTTTTAAAGTTTTTTTGAGACGAACCCCAAGATGCAGAGAAGGAGGCAGGCATTGGATAAGAAAACATGATTTAATAAAAAATACTAAAACTAGAACAAACCAAAGGGGTACGGCATAAAGCACGCACAAGGCGGATAACCAACTAAGAGAGCTAGCATGGGAGCTAGAAAATAAACGGAGCTTAGGATGGAAGTTAGTAAAAAAAAAAAAAAAGGCCTAGCGTGGAAGCTAGCAGGTATTGTGGGGCGGTATAAGACTCCGGCTTATTAGTGATTCCTAGAGCCCAAAAAAAGTCTGCGGGCTATAGAGCGTTTTCCGTTCGGGCTCCAGTACTCTGGAATGCCCTCCCGGTAACAGTTCGAGATGCTACCTCAGTAGAAGCATTTAAGTCTCACCTTAAAACTCATCTGTATACCCTAGCCTTTAAATAGACCTCCTTTTTAGACCAGTTGATCTGCCGCTTCTTTTCTTTCTCCTATGTCCCCCCCTCCCTTGTGGGGGGGGGGTCCGGTCCGATGACCATTGATGAAGTACTGGCTGTCCAGAGTCGAGACCCAGGATGGACCGCTCGTCGGGACCCAGGATGGACCGCTCGCCTGTATCGGTTGGGGACGTCTCTACGCTGCTGATCCGCTTGAGATGGTTTCCTGTGGACGGGACTCCCGCTGCTGTCTTGGATCCGCTTGAACTGAACTCTCGCGGCTGTGTTGGAGCCACTATGGATTGAACTTTCACAGTATCATTTTAGACCCGCTCGACATCCATTGCTTTCGGTCCCCTAGAGAGGGGGGGTTGCCCACATCTGAGGTCCTCTCCAAGGTTTCTCATAGTCAGCATTGTCACTGGCGTCCCACTGGATGTGAATTCTCCCTGCCCACTGGGTGTGAGTTTTCCTTGCCCTTTTGTGGGTTCTTCCGAGGATGTTGTAGTCGTAATGATTTGTGCAGTCCTTTGAGACATTTGTGATTTGGGGCTATATAAATAAACATTGATTGATTGATTGATATAGCTCGGTTGGTAGAGTGGCCGTGCCAGCAACTTGAGGGTTGCAGGTTCGATTCCCGCTTCCGCCATCCTAGTCACTGCCGCTGTGTCCTTGGGCAAGACACTTTACCCACCTGCTCCCAGTGCCACCCACACTGGTTTAAATGTAACTTAGATATTGGGTTTCACTATGTAAAGTGCTTTGAGTCACTAGAGAAAAGCGCTATATAAATATAATTAATTTCACTTCACATCGAGCAGGAAACAGAAGTCGTACTTGTAATATGAAAACAAACTTGGAAGCAGGGAACAAAAGGCAGTCAGCTACAAATCGCAATCGAATATATCTTACCGCAACGCTGCATTGAGCAACGACAAATAATCCAGCACTGACTGGAGGACAAAAGCAGGTAAAAATAGGTGTGGGCTGATTGACACCAGGTGTGGCCAGGTGCCAATCAGCTGCAGCTGAGGGGAAACAGCGCTCAGGGAAAAAGACAGGAAACCAACAAAATAAGAACGCTGACAGCAACTAAAGACAATAAATACTACACACACAGAGGAAAAACTAAAACACAAACAAACTGTCAGAAGTCGTCGACATGACAACAAAGGTGTAATTTTGCAACCAACACCGGTGGAGAATGACTCAGATCCAACGCTCAGATATTACGCAGCCCGGCCGCGGAAAACAATTTAGCCGTTTGGGTTTTAGCAGCCTGGAGTCGAGTCGGGCAGCGGTTTTTATATGTTATGGCTGAAGCAGGCGAAGCATTACGATCCATGGAACCTTGTTCCCCACTTGGAAAACACCTGTTTCCAACAAAGAGATGGAGGCCGTTCAGTTCTGGTCATTAACACCTTTCTAGAAACACAAGTTACAAAACTGGGGTTTTGGTTGGGGAAAGATGGTCTGAGGAACATGATTACTTTATAAAAGAGAAGTGTGGGAGACTCAATGTTATGCCTTATTTGTATTTGACTTTATTAAATGGATTTATATTATTATTTGGTGCAGCCGGGCCAGAGCAGGAGGGGATGGAAAGAGGAAAAAAAGGAAAACGGGGAAATTGCGGAGACAAAAGGGGGATTAGAATCAGAAATACTTTAATAATCCCTGAGGGGAAGTTAACAAACCTTACAGGGAGACAGAACAGGAACAAACATTACAGGGAGACAGAACATGATCAAACATTACAAGGAGACAGAACAGGATCAAACATTACAGCAGGGAGAGCGAACAGGATCAAACATTACAGGGAGACAGAACAGGATCAAACAGTAAGAACAGGATCAAACCTTACAGGGAATCAGAACAGGATCAAACCTTACAGGGAGACAGAACAGGATCAAACCTTACAGGGAGACAGAACAGGATCAAACCTTACAGAGAGACAGAACAGGATCAAACATTAAAGAGAGAAAGAACAGGATCAAACATTACAGGAAGACAGAACAGGATCAAACATTACAGGGAGACAGAACAGGATCAAACAGTAAGAACAGGATCAAACCTTACAGGGAATCAGAACAGGATCAAACCTTACAGGGAGACAGAACAGGATCAAACCTTACAGGGAGACAGAACAGGATCAAACCTTACAGGGAGACAGAACAGGATCAAACCTTACAGAGAGACAGAACAGGATCAAACATTAAAGAGAGAAAGAACAGGATCAAACATTACAGGGAGACAGAACAGGATCAAACATTACAGGGAGACAGAACGGGATTAAACATTACAGGGAGACAGAACAGGATCAAACATTACAGGGAGACAGAACAGGATCAAACATTACAAAGAGACAGAACAGGATCTTAACATTAAAGGGAGAGCTAACAGGATCAAACATTACAGGGAGACAGAACAGGATCAAACATTACAGGGAGACAGAAGAGGATCAAACCTTACAGGAGACAGAACAGGAACAAACATTACAGGAAGACAGTACAGGACCAAAGCTTACAGGGAGACAGAACAGGATCAAACATTACAGGGAGACAGAACAAGATCAAACATTACAAAGAGACAGAACAGGATCAAACCTTACAGGGAGACAGAACAGGATCAAAACTTACAGGGAGACAGAACGGGATCAAACATTACAGGGAGACAGAACAGGATCAAACCTTACAGGGAGACAGAACAGGATCAAACCTTACAAGGAGACAGAACAGGATCAAACCTTACAAGGAGACAGAACAGGATCAAACATAACAGGGAGACAGAGCAGGATCAAACCTTACAGGGAGACAGAACGGGATCAAACCTTACAGGGAGACAGAACAGGATCAAACATTACAGGGAGAAATAACAGGATCAAACATTACAGGGAGACAGAACAGGATCAAACATTACAGGGAGACAGAACAGGATCAAACATTACAGGGAGACATAACAGGATCAAACATTACAGGGACACAGCACAGGATCAAACATTACAGGGAGACAGAACATAATCAAACATTACAGGGAGACAGAACGGGATCAAACATTACAAGGAGACAGAACAGGATCAAACATTACAGGGAATCAGAACATGATCAAACATTACAGGAAGACAGTACAGGACCAAACCTTGCAGGGAGACAGAACAGGATCAAACATTACAGGGAGACAGAACAGGATCAAACATTACAAAGAGACAGAACCGGATCAAACCTTACAGGGAGACAGAACAGGATCAAACCTTACAGGAAGACAGAACAGAATCAAACATTACAGGGAGACAGAACAGGATCAAACATTACAGGAAGACAGTACAGGACCAAACCTTACAGGGAGACAGAACAGGATCAAACATTACAGGGAGACAGAACGGGATCAAACATTACAGGGAGACAGAACAGGATCAAACATTACAAAGAGACAGAACAGGATCAAACATTACAAAGAGACAGAACAGGATCAAACCTTACAGGGAGACAGAACAGGATCAAACCTTACAGGGAGACAGAACAGGATCAAACCTTACAGAGAGACGGAACAGGATCAAACATTAAAGAGAGAAAGAACAGGATCAAACATTACAGGGAGACAGAACAGGATCAAACATTACAGGGAGACAGAACGGGATCAAACATTACAGGGAGACAGAACAGGATCAAACATTACAGGGAGACAGAACGGGATCAAACATTACAAAGAGACAGAACAGGATCTTAACATTAAAGGGAGAGCTAACAGGATCAAACATTACAGGGAGACAGAACAGGATCAAACCTTACAGGGAGACAGAACAGGATCAAACATTACAGGGAGACAGAACCGGATCAAACATTACAGGGAGACAGAACAGGATCAAACATTACAGGGAGACAGAACAGGATCAAACCTTACAGGGAGACAGAACAGGATCAGACATTACAGGGAGACAGAACAGGATCAAACATTACAGGGAGACACCCATAATGTTTGAAAAAAGGTGACAGGTTTTTACAAAACTTTTGTTTTGACGGGGTAATTGTCAACTTCCTGTTGATTTTTGCTGAAGGATGTCAATTATTAAAATGTAGGTCTAAGTGAGACCTACATATAAGTTTTTTTTTCATGTCTCTCCGACATTCTTACCGGAAGTTACAAGCAGTTTTGTCTGTGTTTTCTTCCTAGGAGCAGTTTTGTCCGTGTTTTATTCCTAGGGGGCGCTAGAGCGCAATATTGAGTCTTGGGGTTTTTTCTTTTTATTAGTTCGCAATTTTTACCAGTCCTGATGTGTGTGTCCAGTTTGGTGAGTTTTGAAGCATTTTAAGGGGGTCAAATTACAGCTCAAAGAGGCAAAAATGACATTTTTTTAGGAAACTTTTGTTTTGAAGGGGTTTTTGCCAACTTCCTGTTGATTTTTGCTGAAGGAAGTTAATTTATGAAATCCGGGTCTAGGTCAGACCTACATAGAGGTTTTTGTTTCATGTCTCTACAACATTCTTAACAGAAGTTACAAGCAGTGTTGGGGGGGTCAAATTACAGCTCGAAGAGTCGGAGTAATAATAATAATATTAATTAAAACTGCAAGCAGCGTTGGTCGGATCTGCCTTTGGCCGCTGCCAAGCCCTGGTCTAAGTCAGACCTACATAGAGGTCTTTGTTTCATGTCTCTACGACATTCCTAACAGAAGTTACAAGCAGTTTTGTCTGTTTTTTTTCCTAGGGGGCACTGGAGCGCAATTTTGACTTTTGGGGTTTGGTTTTTCATTAGATGGCAATTTTCGCCAGTCCTGATGTGTGTGTAAAATTTGGTGAGTTTTAAAGCATGTTAAGGGGGTCAAATTACAGATCAGCGTTTCTGGATGTTGTTGATAAATGGCTTTCGCTTTGCATAGTAGAGCTTTAACTTGCACGTTGAAGCATTTTAAGGGGGTCAAATTACAGCTCAAAGAGGCAAAAATGACATTTTTTAGGAAACTTTGCGCAGAGGTTCTTTGAAGGCGCGTAAAATCAAAACCGGAACAGTAATCAAAACTTTGTTGGATAGTTTTAATCAAAAGGTTCAATCTCTCTCCTGTGCGAGTTTGAAGCCGAAACAACCAATGCACTCGGAGGAGTTTACGTTTGAAAAAGGTGACGGGTTTTTACAAAACTTTAATTTTGAAGGGGTAATTTGTAACTTTCTGTTGATTTTTGCCGAAGGATGTCAATCATCTTAATGTAGGTCTAAGTGAGACCTAGATAGAAGTTTTTGTTTCATGTCTTTCCGACATTCCTACTGGAAGTTACAAGCAATTTTGTTTGTGTTTTCTTCCTAGGAGCAGTTTTTGCTGTGTTTTATTCAAAAATTGCGCTAGAGCGCATTTTTTAATTTTCGGGTTTAGTTTTTTCATTAAATCGCAATTTCTGCCAGTACTGATGTGTGTGCCAAGTTTGGTGAGTTTTGAAGCATTTTAAGGGGGTCAAATTACAGCTCAAAGAGGCAAAAATAGCATTTTTTTTGCGAAAATTTTGTATTGAAGGGGTTTTTGCCAACTTTTTGTTGATTTTTGACCGAGAAAGTAAAATTATGAATTGTAAGTCTAAGTCAGTTCTACATAGAAGTTTTTGTTTCATGTCTCTACGACATTCCTAGCGGAAGTTATGAGCAGTCTGTTGTTGTTGTTTTTTCCTAGGGGGCGCTAGCGCACAATTTTCATTTTTGGGGTTTGGTTGCTTAATAACTTGGGAAGGTTTGCTATACCGACGTGTGTGTCAAATTTGGTGAGTTTTGAAGCATGTTAAGGGGGTCAAATTAGGGTGCGAAGGTGCGGAATAATAATAAAACACAGCAGTTTCAATAGGGTCCTTGGCCCATTGCAAAAGGACTCCACAGGAGTCCTTTTGCAATGGTTTTCTTCCTAGGAGCAGTTTTTGCTGTGTTTTATTCAAAAATTACACTAGAGCGCATTTTTTTAATTTTCGGGTTTAGTTTTTTCATTAGATCGCAATTTCTGCCAGTACTGATGTGTGTGCCAAGTTTGGTGAGTTTTGAAGCATTTTAAGGGGGTCAAATTACAGTTCAAAGAGACAAAATTTGCATTTTTTTGCGAAAATTTTGTATTGAAGGGGTTTTTGCCAACTTTTTGTTGATTTTTGCCCGAGAAAGTAAAATTACGAATTGTAAGTCTAAGTCAGTTCTACACAGAAGTGTTTGTTTCATGTCTCTACGACATTCCTAACGGAAGTTATGAGCAGTCTGTTGTTGTTTTTTTCCCTAGGGGGCACAGTTTCAATAGGGTCCATTGCAAAAGGACTCCTGTGGAGTCCTTTTGCAATGGGCCAAGGACCCTATTGAAACTGCTGTGTTAAATTATTATTCCGCACCTTCGGACCCTAATTTGACCCCCTTAACATGCTTCAAAACTCACCAAATTTGACACACACGTCGGTATAGCAAACCTTTCCCAAGTTATTAAGCAACCAAACCCCAAAAATGAAAATTGTGCGCTAGCGCCCCTTAGGGGAAAAAAAACACAACAGACTGCTTATAACTTCCGTTAGGAATGTCGTAGAGACATGAAACAAACACTTCTATGTAGAACCGACTTAGACCTAGAATTCGTAATTTTACTTTCTCGGGCAAAAATCAACAAAAAGTTGGCAAAAACCCCTTCAATACAAAATTTTCACGAAAAATGCTATTTTTGCCTGTTTGAACTGTAATTTGACCCCCTTAAAATGCTTCAAAACTCACCAAACTTGGCACACACATCAGGACTGGCAGAAATTGCGATCTAATGAAAAAACTAAACCCGAAAATTAAAAAATGCGCTCTAGCGCAATTTTTGAATAAAACACAGCAAAAACTGCTCCTAGGAAGAAAACCATGGGCCTGCGGACCCTAATAATAAAGAATAATAAAACCTTGGAAATACAATAGGGTCCTCTGTCCCAAAGGGACATTTGGTCCCTGAATACAAAAACACGATCGGGACCACGGATCGTGACAAAATGTAGCGTAGAGACTGCATGTGTAGGGAATATGGCGATGTGGAAATCCCCGAGGGTTTGAACTGTATTTGAAGACGAGGTCAATAAAATAAGCAAAGTCAGAGAAAGTGATAACTGCTCCTTTCCAGATGCGCCATGCTGTTCCAATTAAGTGGCTGGCGAGGACGGCGATGGCAGCTGCGAGGCTCATGAGGTCATTTTTCAAACTTGGATGGGAAATATCAGCCCCAAGGCGGCCCAAGACACACACACAAAAAAAACAGACGAAGAGAAAAGAAGAGATCAGAAGAAGTTGTGTAAGATATTGTCGCTCTTGCTAAAAAAAATAAACAAACAGAACTCCTGCAAGAGTTTTTCATTGTCTCTTTGTGGTTTGGGTCAAGAGGCGGGAAGGAATGTTCTCGATAAGGAGATGATGTCAAACATCAAACTCGGCTGATTTACCGTGTGTCAGAACAGCAAAGTATGACTGCATCCAGGCCCAACGTGATGGGATGATAGTGAAGTGTGGATTGATACTGAAATATCGATACCACCCATACCCGATCTTGACGCTCTTATATCGATTCTCAAATCAAAATATCGATACTTTTGTTAAGGGGTGTCCAGACTTTTCCACCTGGAATGCCCTCCCGGTAACAGTTCGAGATGCTACCTCAGTAGAAGCATTTAAGTCTCACCTTAAAACTCATCTGTATACTCTAGCCTTTAAATAGACCTCCTTTTTAGACCAGTTGATCTGCCGCTTCTTTTCTTTCTCCTATGTCCCCCCCCTCCCTTGTGGAGGGGGTCCGGTCCGATGACCATGGATGAAGTACTGGTTGTCCAGAGTCGAGACCCAGGATGGACCGCTCGCCTGTATCGGTTGGGGACATCTCTACGCTGCTGATCCGCCTCCGCTTGGGATGGTCTCCTGTGGACGGGACTCTCGCTGCTCTCTTGGATCCGCTTTGAACTGAACTCTCGCGGCTGTGTTGGAGCCACTATGGATTGAACTTTCACAGTATCATGTTAGACCCGTCCACATCTATTGCTTTCGGTCCCCTAGAGGGAGGGGGGTTCCCACATCTGAGGTCCTCTCCAAGGTTTCTCATAGTCAGCATTGTCACTGGCGTCCCACTGGATGTGAATTCTCCCTGCCCACTGGGTGTGAGTTTTCCTTGCCCTTTTGTGGGTTCTTCCGAGGATGTCGTAGTCGTAATGGTTTGTGCAGTCCTTTGAGACATTTGTGATTTGGGGCTATATAAATAAACATTGATTGATTGATTGATACTGAAAAGTCAAAGTAAGCAGGAGCCATATTTACCGTATTTCCTTGAATTGCCACAGCTATTGAATATGCTAAAAAGAACAGTAAGCAGCTATGTTTTATTCATATACCGTAGCTGCGTGTGTCAAATATGAGTCATTAAATGACTCCCGACTCCTGGTGGTAGAGGGCGCTAGTGATCCTTCTTGCGACTACTCGGCTGCAGAAGAAGTGACAATGAGTGACGGGACGGATATGACGCGGGGACCTTTTAGGATGTAACACACCTATGCTGGCTATGTAAACAACCGGGCTGAAAGAAAGCATGTTCCAGTCCTAAATACCCAGTGTATTATTTGTACAATAACACTTCAAGTTGGCAGCGATGGGATAAATAGATCACCCGCGGAGCAGAACGGGGGGGGGGGGAGTTGTACGAGGATAAATTCTGTCGTCGCCCGCACTTGAGGAGCCGAGCTAACTGATAGCAGCGGTCTGATAGCGGTTTTCTAAACTGGACTTTCAATCGAAGCAGGGGGTAGTAAAGGAGGATCTCCATCGAGACAGAGAGACTTTTACAACTGAAGAAAGATAAGGAAGACTTCTATAAACAAGTTATCGAAGCTTTTGATCAGAAGGAAGTGGCATGGACTTCATTCATAAGTAAAGGTAAGACCATAATAACGTTTCTTTTTTAATTAAATGTGCTTTTCATAATGGTAGCCTTACATCACACTCAAATTTTTACTGCATGCCTTTGGTATGTGTCGGAGTGAGAAGAGGTTTTAAAATAATTAGCGCATGCTTACTTTTACCGCATGCCTTTGGTAAGCGCAGGAGTGAGAAGAGGTTTTAAATTAATTAGCGCCCCGGCGGCAATTCAAGGAAATACGGTATATTTTTTTATTAAAAAAAAAAAAAATGCTAAAAAAAATAATTTGTGTCAGCTATGTATTATAAGGGACGAAGTATATTATTATTAATTATTAGTTGGAACATTTCAGCTTTTTATCATTACATATGCATTTTTTTGCTCTTTTTTCTTACATTTTAACAGTTTTTTTCTCCCCACTGTAAAAATCGAATAATATTAATAACATAATTTTGTAACTGTATAACCAAAGTGTCAAAAATTCTGCCCGTGCAAAAGAATTGATGTTACATCTTTAACAGTGTTCTTTATTGTTGTTGTACTTTTTCAACTCAATCCATTCACAAGTTTGTGTTATTTACATTTTTAATAAACTAACTAACTTAACTTTGTTTATATTGGGTTTTTCTCGTGAGCGCTTCTAATATTTTAGATCAGGGGTGTCATACTTCAAAGTCTAGCATGTGGGACCATTTTGATATTAGAAAAATGCATAACACACACACACACACACACACACAAACATGTGTATACATATATGCATATATCTATATATACATAAATACGTAATATATATATATTTACATATATATGGATATATATATACATACATATATATGTATATATATATATATATACATACATACATACATATATCTCCATATACATATATATATACATACATAGATATGTATATATATACATACATACATATATCTCCATATACATATATGTATAGATACATATACATATATAAATGTATACACACATATATAAATATGTATGCACATACATACACACATACATATATACGTGTACACATCT
>NC_084612.1:71915927-72043427 GCF_033978795.1 Nerophis ophidion
AGCGGCACATTGATCAGAGCGCTAACTATATTGACATCAGCCGGTGAGCTGCTCCCTCGCCTCTAAGCCGGTGAAAGTTAATTCTATTTTACAAATCACGCCTTTCACGTGGATAGTAAAATAATGTGGACATAACCCCAGAAGTTGGTGCACTTTGACATCCAACTTAAACCCGGATATGGCAAAAAAAAAGTATCCCTGATGATTGATTCTTCATCTAAACGGGAAGATATAAACATCCCATTAGTCAGCATCCTATTACAAGAAGACATTGTACAGTAAGTGATTGTTTTATTATGTCGTCTGTCATGATTAGTGTTGTTGTTGAAGAAGAAAGCGAACGTTGTGATGCGTCAGTGCTTAAAATGAGCAAAATATTAAATGTTACGAATTTATGACAATATTACATATACAGTACAAGCCAAACGTTTGGACACACCTTCTCATTCAATGCCTTTTCTTTATTTTCATGACTATTTATATTCTAGATTGTCAATGAAGGCATCAAAACAATGAATGTTCGAACACGTGTGTAGTTATGTACTTAAAAAAAAAAAAAGGTGAAATAATTGAAAACCTGGGGATGATTCATGTTGATTGGCAACACTAAATTTGCCCTAGTGTGTGAATGTTGTCTATCTGTGTTGGCCCTGTGATGAGGTGGTGACTTGTCCAGGGTGCACCCCGCCTTCCGCCCGATTGTCACTGAGTTAGGCTCCAGCACCCCCCAAAAGGGATAAGCGGTAGAAAATGGATTGACGTTTTATATTGTAGTTCCGTCAAAATAGCCACCCTTTGCTCTTGACTACTTTTTTTTTTGCACACTCTTGGCATTCTTTTGATGAGCTTCAAGCACACCTCTGAAGTGAAACTGTTTCATGTGACTACCTCTTGAAGCTCATAGAGAGAATGCCAAGAGTGTGCGAAAAAGTAATCAGAGCAAAGGGTGGCTATTTTGAAGAAACTTGAAAATAAAACATGTTTTTAGTTATTTCACCTTACATAACTCTACATGTGTTCATTCATAGTGTTGATGCCTTAAGTGACAATGTAAATAGTCATGAAAATAAAGAAAAGGCATTAAATGAGAAGGTGTGTGCAGACTTTTGGACTGTATTGTATACTTACAGCGTGTATATAAAGCCTTAATGGAGGTTTTTAGAGCATATAATAGGCGGCATCGAGCGACTTCCATTGACTCTACGGTTAGCTGACTATTGCTAACATTTTTTTTCTAGTTAGAATGCATCAAAAAACAAGTGTTCTTGTCTTAGATAAGGATTATGATTTAGACAAAATGCAAAAAAAAAAAAAGTGCAGTTCCCCTTTAAAAGAGATACAGTAGTAGGAACACACGCCTTTCAAATCCACAATTACGTTTTTTTTCTCGTAATTTTGACCGATTTTCAGCTAATTTGTCCGCCCCAAAATTTCATTTCAACGCAAGAAAATAAACCACTGGCTTCCGATAAACAGTACAATGTCGTTTGGTGGTCCCTCGGGGCTATAGGAAGATCACACTCTTCAGCTTAGTGCGGTAAACATGAAACAACTTCAAATGCCGTGAGGATTATAAAACATGGATTTAAACAAACACACCACGATGGAACACGTGCCAGCAGTAGTAAAAAAAAAATAAGAAGAAGGTGGAAATCATGTGAAGGCAGCTCGCAACATGCCACTGTTTGCTAACATACATTTTCCTGCACACAAAAACAGAATGTATGGCTCTGTAGGGAAGATGTGGAAAAGCTTTGTTTGGACACCGGGGACTTTGTTGCCACGGAAACAAAAAGACCATACATGCACCTTCGTGTTTTTGTGTATTTCTCTCCCAGGTATGTGTGACAAGGTACTGTACTCACGTCTGGGCCTGAGGACAAACTCACTTCAACAGGTCACAAGGCAAAGCGTCGGCCTGGTGAACGTTAGCGGGCGCCGTACGAAAGCTCACAAAATCCGGAGCTCTCCCCAATAATCCTAAATGCTTATACAGACAACAAGTCTCGGATATCGAACCCAAACAAAAAGAAATGAAAGCATTTGTGCAAACCTATAGCCGAAAAAAAAAAAAAAATCACACAATCAACACCGTTATAAAAGCAATTAAATTAAGATTTCCAAAACAAAAACAGTCCAGATGCAACATGCATGCGACCAAGCTCCGCCTCCGCCCTCCCTGGTGGAGATGGGGGGTGTAGTGATCAGGTGAGAGGAAGGAAATGGGCAAAAATGTCTGACTGTACCACAAGACGGTGGTGTTATATCCAACAGTGGAGGTGGGGGGTGGGGGGGCGGTGGAGATATACTCTTGTTGTTGAGAAAACATACACGTGACATTCCTTGCATTGCCTCACACGTGAGGAATAACGGCGATGTGAGCACGGCGCTAGGCCCCGCCCACATGGAAGTTGGTGAAGAGGGAAATGACCATAAGTGATTAGGCAGACCTGTAACAGCTCCTTTATAAGACGGTGAATCATTAATTTCCTGTGTTCCCCCCCCCTCAAACATTACCTTTTTTTTTTTTTTTTTAACTATAAATGATGCTGAATCAAAACCCCCCTCACCCAGCAGATATGGCATATCTCGTCCTAACTCCGACATCCCGCCTTTTTGATTTGGTTTCATCCCCACGAAAGCATGCCCCGCCCATTGACTGCCCCGCCCGCCCTCTACAACACCAACTTGCCCACGATGACGCCCACCAAAAAGAAGAGGACCATGAGGGCGACCGAGCGGGCGCTCAGGCCTTCCTCCCGCTTCATGCCGGCCGTGGAGTGCGGGGAAGACATCACGTTGCTCTTCCTCATTCGCAGACCGTCGTCCTCCTGGGGTGCACAAGCCATGTTTGCGAGGGGGGTAGGGGGTGATGAAAGGATATGGAGAAAAAAGATGATTGTTTAGTCCTGCAGTCCATGAGATAAGCCTCTATGTACCGTGAATTCCGGACTATAAACCGCTACTGTTTACCTACGCTTAGAACTAGAGCTGGGCGATATGGCCTTTTTTTAATATCTCGATAATTTTAGGCCATATAGCGATACACGATATATATCTCCATATTTTGCCTTAGCCTTGAATGAACATTTGATGCATATAATAGAATAGAATAGAATAGAATGAACTTTGTCATTATATTTGCATATAACGAGATTAAAGACTCCAACTTAAGGTGCGGTAGTGGGAACAAATATGGGGTGAAATAAATGACATAAGAAAAACTAACAATTGAAATAAACAGACTACTATCCAATAAAAATAATAAGCAATTCTGTACAATATACAAAACACTATAGAAGTACAAAATACAAATACTGTACAATATACAGAGCAAGACAGGAGTACCGAAGTAATAAATAACAATCAGTGACGGACGTATTGCACTCGAAGGGTAGTATTGCACAGTAGGGTATTAGGACATTATATTTTATAGGGGTGAATTATTATTATTATTATAAGTTAGAGTTCAACATGGTGACAGCTTTGGGAAAGAAGCTGTCTCTGAGCCTGTTTGTTCTGGCTCTGATGCACCTGTAGCGCCTGCCTGATGGTAGCAAGTCGAACAGGTGGAAGCCAGGGTGTGTGCTGTCCTTGGTAATGTGTTTTGCTCTGTTGAAGCAACGGGAGTTGTGTAAGTCCTTCAGGGAGGGCAGGGGGACAGCCGATGATTTTTTGTGCCGACTTTATGACCCTCTGAATCGCCTGTTTGTCTGCTTCAGTGCAGCTGGCGTACCACACTGTTATGCAGTACGTCAGCAGGCTCTCAACAGCCGAGCGATAGAAGGTCACCATCAGCTGCCTCTCCAGTCTGTTCTTCCTCAGCACCCTCAGGAAATGGAGTCTCCTCTGGGCCTTCCGGATGACCGCAGTTGTATTTTGGGTCCAGGACAGGTCAGCAGATATGAGGGTGCCGAGGTCAGCAGATATGAGGGTGCCAAGGAACTTGATGATTCTTGTTCATACTGGATTATTATTATACCGTATTTTTTGGATTATAAATCGCACCGGCTGAAAATGAATAATAAAGAAGGAAAAAACATATATACGTCGCACTGGAGTGTAAGTCGCATTTTTGGGGGAATTTATTTGATAAAATCCAACACCAAGAATAGACATTTGAAAGGCAATTTAAAACAAATAAAGAATAGTGAACAACAGGCTGAATAAGTGTACGTTATATCAGTGGTCCTCAACCTTTTTGTAGCTGCGGACCGGTCAACGCTTGATAATTTTTCCCGCGGCCCGGCGGGGGGATTTTTTTATTTTTTTATTATTATTTTTTTTTTATGTCATGAAAAAGGGAGGTTTTTTGGGTTGGTGCACTAATTGAAAGTGTATCTTGTGTTTTTAATGTTGATTTAATAAAAAATAAAAAATAAAATAAATAATAATAACAATAATTAATAAAAAATTATTCTACCGGGCCATGGCCCGGTGGTTGGAAACCCCTGCGTTATATGAGGCATAAACAACCAACAGAGAAGGTGCCTAGTATGTTAACGTAACATATTATGGTAAGAGTCATTCAAATAACTATAACATATAGAACATGCAATATGTTTACCAAACAATCTGTCACTCCTAATCGATAAATCCCATGAAATCTTCTTCCTCGATGTCGCTTCTAAACAACTCTGCCTACTCTAAAAGCTATGCGCCGCTTCCTCTTGTCGTTTTCTGCTGCATATTTCACTACGTCCAGCTTGTAATCTGCAGTACATGATTTCCTTTTCTGGGCCATTTTTGTTCAGCCCTTGTCAGTTTTTAAAAAAGTACCGCCAACGATAAAATGATCCATTCTAATAGCTACGGCAGTAGCATATAGCATATAGCAGTTAGCATTCCATGACCCACAATGCACTTCTGCCATGACCCTCCCCCGCCAAATTCCTATTGGTTGACGTGTATGTGACGATTGCTGACATTTTCTTCGTCTCTTCCGCGAATGAGATAAATAATATTATTTGATAGTCTACGGCAGTGGTTCTCAACCTTTTTTCAGTGATGTACCCCCTGTGAACATTTTTTTAATTCAAGTACCCCCTAATCAGAGCAAAGCATTTTTGGTTGAAAAACAGAGATACAGAAGTAAAATACAGCACTATGTCATCAGTTTCTGATTCATTAAATTGTATAACAGTGAAAAATATTGCTCATTTGTAGTGGTCTTTCTTGAACTATTTGGGGAAAAAAAAGATATAAAAATAACTAATGATTCAATTATAAATAAAGATTTCTACACATAGAAGTAATCATCAACTTAAAGTGCCCTCTTTGGGGATTGTAATAGAGATCCTTCTGGATTCATCAAATTAATTCTAAACATTTCCTCCCAAAAAAAGAAATCTTTAACATCAATATTTATGGAACATGTCCACAAAAAATCTAGCTGTCAACACTGAATATTGCATTGTTGCATTTCTTTTCACACTTTATGAACTTACATTCATATTTTGTTGATGTATTATTCAATAAATATATTTATAAAGGATTTTTGTATTGTTGCTATTTTTAGAATATTTTTTAAAAATCTCACGTACCCCTTGGCTTACCTTCAAGTACCCCCATTTTGAGAACCACTGGTTTACGGTAATGTGTTAATAATTTCACACATAAGTCGCTCCGAAGTATATGTCGCACCCCCGGCCAAACTATGAAAAAAACTGCGACTTATAGTCCGAAAAACACGGTACTCATTTTAAACTTTCATGCAGAGAAGGAAATCACAACTAAGTAAATTGACCAAAACAGGGAATAAGCGGTAGAAAATGGATGGATGGATGTATTTATTAAACAGTTATTAGCAGCTGACTTTTCAAATGATGCTACATATTAGCAGTAATGCTACTTTTCGTAGCAACGCTTGTGCCCCACACTTGAAAAATTAAAGTTGTCTATTCGACATCTTCCCGCTTGAAGCCAAACCACCGCTGTTGTTTTTTCTTGGGAATTAATTATTCCTTCATTTGTTACCAGATTCGCACCTTCTCTGTCTGGTATTACCACTCTCACGGCTCCGCTAGCATCACAGCTAACGTTACCCATGCTGCTTCCTCTCTGCTCCGGAGGGCGTATTCGTATGTGACGTATGTAAGAAGGTGCGCTTGTTTTACGTCTCCGTGAGAATGAGAGACAAGAAAGAGTGGGAGGAGCCTGTAGTGTAATGCTGAGAGACAAGAAAGAGTGGGAGGAGCCTGTAGTGTAATGCCCGCAGCTAAAAGCAACTGCGTGAGAACGTATACTCGAATATCACGATATAGTCATTTTCTATAAGGACTTTCAAAATAAGTGTTCCAGTTTTTCCAGTACTCTTAAAAACGCGAAAGCCAGTGTGAATCAATCCATAGCCTTGTTGTTTGAGGTCACGAAATGCTGTCTGCAGGAAAAATACGGGAAATCTGCTAAAAACCCAAGCCTAACATTGAAACAGCAGTTATCATTAACTGAATGAAGCAGTGTGACTATTCAATGTCATCGGCGTTTGCAAACGTGTCTCCATTTGTGTTGTTTTTTTTTTGGGGGCGGCGTAGCTCGGTTGGTAGAGCGGCCGTGCCGGCAACTTGAGGGTTGTAGGTTCGATTCCCGCTTCCGCCATCCTGGTCACTGCCGCTGTGTCCTTGGGCAAGACACTTTACCCACCTGGTCCCAGTGCCACCCACACTGGTTTAAATGTAACTTAGATATTGGGTTTCACTATGTAAAGCGCTTTGAGTCACTATAGAAAAGCGCTATATAAATATAATTCACTTCACTTGTTTTTCACATTTCTTGTTGTTTTTCATACTTACGGCAGTTAATGACATCGAACAGCATGGATTGATTCACACCATCTTTGTGCTTGTAAACTGCATCATGTGATATAAATACACGCACCCTCCATCAATCCATCCATCCATTTTCTTCCGCTTATCCGAGGTCGGGTCGCGGGGGCAGCAGCCTAAGTAGGGAAGCCCAGACTTCCCTCTCCCCAGCCACTTCGTCTCGCTCTTCCCGGGGGATCCCGAGGCGTTCTCAGGCCAGCCGGGAGACATAGTCTTCCCAACGTGTCCTGGGTCTTCCCCGTGGCCTCCTACCGGTTGGACGTGCCCTAAACACCTCCCTAGGGAGGCGTTCGGGTGGCATCCTGACCAGATGCCCGAACCACCTCATCTGGCTCCTCTCGATGTGGAGGAGCAGCGGCTTTACTTTGAGTTCCTCCCGGATGGCAGAGCTTCTCACCCTATCTCTAAGGGAGAGCCCCGCCACCCGGCGGAGGAAACTCATTTAATTCTTATCCTTTCGGTCATGACCCAAAGCTCATGACCATAGGTGAGGATGGGAACGTAGATCGACCGGTAAATTGAGAGCTTTGCCTTCCGGCTCAGCTCCTTCTTCACCACAACAGATCGGTACAACGTCCGCATTACTGAAAACGCCTGTCGATCTCACGATCCACTCTTCCCCCACTCGTGAACAAGACTCCTAAGTACTTGAACTCCTCCACTTGGGGCAGGGTCTCCTCCCCAACCCGGAGATGGCACTCCACCCTTTTCCGGGAGAGAACCATGGACTCGGATTTGGAGGTGCTGATTGGGCTGGGCGATGTATCGCGGGTTTGTCTCTGTGCGACATAGAAAATGACTTACACTACAGGCTTTTGTCACTCTTTGATGTCTCTCCTTCTCACAGACAGCAAGCGCACCTTCTTACACACGTCACATACTGTCACGTCATGCGTCAGATACGTATACGCCCTCGCGGAGCAGAGAGGTAGCAGCATGGGTAACGTTAGCTGTGATGCTAGCTGAGCCGTGCGAGCGGCAATACCAGACTGAGAAGGCGCGAATCTGGTAACAAATGAAGGAATAATTAATTCCCAAGAAAAACAGCAGGGGGTCCATCGTCTGGCGGTGGTTTGTCGAAAACTGTTAATATGTAGCATCATTTGAAAAGTAATCCGCTAGAGCAGGGGTCGGGAACCTTTTTGGCTGAGAGAGCCATACAAGCCCAATATTTTAAAAAGTATTTCCGTGAGAGCCATATTATATATTTTTTTAACACTGAATACAACTAAATACGCGCATTTTTAAGTAAGACCAACATTTTTAGAGTATAATAAGTCTCTTATTATTTTTAATAACATTGTTATTCTGAAGCTAACCAACAACAAATAAAATACTTCTTACCGTTATTGCGACTTCTTGAACAGGTGCGGTAGCAACCGGATGGATGGATTAAAATGCATGAGAATGTTTTATATTTTGAATGTTATTTTTAACACTGATTACCAGCGGAATTATTAATTACTTATCGTGTTAAGCAATGTCAGCTAAGATTTATCTGAATTTGATTGATTGATTGATTGATTGATACTTTTATTACTAGATTGCACAGTACAGTACATATTCCGTACAATTGACCACTAAATGGTAACACCCGAATAAGTTTTTCAACTTGTTTAAGTCGGGGTCCACGTTAATCAATTCATGAAAGCCAGGTGGTCATCAAAAGAGCCGTAGGTTCCTTACCCTTGCGCTAGAGAATGAAGAGTGCTTTCTCCGCATGTCAACATCTCCATTTGGTGCCACGCCATCAAAATGCAGAGGCAAACATTTCCAGATCAACACCGTATGAAGGTGAGAGGACGCAAAAGGTAGTGCCTTTAAGGCAGTGGTTCTCAACCTTTTTTCAGTGATGTACCCCCTGTGAATATTTTTTTAACTCAAGTACCCTCTAATCAGAGCAAAGCATTTTTGGTTGAAAAAAAGAGATAAAGAAGTAAAATACAGCACTATGTCATCAGTTTCTGATTTATGAGATTGTATAACAGTGCAAAATATTGCTCATTTGCAGTGGTCTTTCTTGAACTATTAGGAAAACATATATAAAAATAACTAAAAACTTGTTGAAAAATAAAAAAAGTGTTCAATTATAAATAAAGATTTCTACACATAGAAGTAATCATCAACTTAAAGTGCCCTCTTTGGGGATTGTAATAGAGATCCATCTGGATTCATGAACTTAATTCTAAACATTTCTTCACAAAAAAATAAATATTTAATATCAATATTTATGGAACATGTCCTTAAAAAAATCTAGCTGTCAACACTGAATACTGCATTGTTGCATTTCTTTTCACAGCTCTTTTTGACGGACATTTTAGTGGGAAACCTGAGCTTGTGCTTCACTGAGGATCTTTTGTCAGTCCTGGTGATATTGTGGACGCCTTCCGCATCGTGCCTTGAGATGACCTGAATTCATTTAGTCTCCACTTAAAAAATCAGGTGCATTACCGACATGGCAAGCGTTAGCATGTTAGCTAACATGTCTCCACAGAAAAAACACAATGCCTTGGAGGGGGGGGGGGTTACACCTCGAAGCCGTAAATCCCATTAACACATATTCTTCGGAATACTGTCTGAATTGTGCCGGCTATGGTTCGGCCTTCTTTGGCACATGTTCCTCCTTGTTTTCAGCTGCATTACTGCTACGCTTTAACCACGCCTCCATTGTTTTCTCCATCGATAGTTGATTGACAGTTGGTGCCGTGCGCCGCCAGGTAGGATCAAACCATCATGGCATGGGGGGGAAACTCTGGGTTTATGGTAAATAATGGAATAGCCTGGTACTTGATTTGATGTTCAGTTTATGAACTTACTTTCATACTTTGTTGAAGTATTATTGAATAAAAACATTTATAAAATGATTTTTGAATTTTTATAATATTTTTAAAAAATCTCACGTACCCCCTGGGATACCTTCAAGTACCCCCTGGGATACCTTCAAATACCCCCATTTGAGAAACACTGCTTTAAGGCACGCCCCCAATATTGTAATCCGGATGGAAATCGGGAGAATGGTTGCCCCGGGAGATTTTCAGCAGGGGCACTAATCGGGAGGGTTGGCAAGTATGGATAATATTTATCAGTAAAACCAATATTTAAGTTGCTGCCACCAAAATTCTGCATATAATCGCCTGATTATCAAAAGACCTACGTATGTTTCCTTGTATTTTCTGCTCTTTTCATTCTGATTCTCGTCAGTTGTTTGCTCCATTTTTATTTTCCGTCCAGTCAGAACCTCTTCTCCTCCGTCAACTCTGTACGACAGCACTCCAGTGTACTTCTACTACTAATTTGAACAGGCAGCCTGTGGATTAGTTGGAGCACTGCTGCCACTTGGCTGGAGGCTTGTGCACTGTTCAAGTACTAATTAAGACACTAACAGTAAAAGCCCTTCTACAGCAAAGTACCGAGCTAAGGGTAACCGTCGGAAACCTGCGAGTCTCCTTTTTTCGCAGAGGCGTCGCTTACCTTGATCTGTTTGTTTTCTTCCCGTAGCCTCTGAGCTTCCATCTGCAGCCTCTTGCACTCCTCCATGATCTTCTTCACTTCGCCATCATCGAGGGTGGAGCTCATGGACTTGGTAGGAAGCATGGAGGAATCGGACTTCAGCGAGCTGGACGACATCATCTTGTTGGACTCCATGTCGTGCTGCAGGAGGGCCACGGAAGTTTAGGGATGCGGTAAATCCACTCGCAGGCTTTAGAAAGGTAAACATGTGCTTACGGTCTTTTCGTTCTCCGCTGGCATCTCAAAAACACACCTCAGCTTGGAGTCCATCAGCTCGTCAGGCTTGGCCTCCTTCCACTGGAGAAGCGAAAAAAGAGAATTCTGTATCCTCCCTGTGAGGTCTTTCAGCATCCCATACATATTGAACAATGCATCAGAAAGTATTCACTTTTGCCACATTTTATTACAAAATTTAATAAATTAAATTTTCCTCAAAATGTTACACACAACACCCCATAATGACAAGGTGAATTTTTTTTTTTTTTTTAAATGTTAAAGTACCACTGATAGTCTCACACACACAATAGGTGTGGTGAAATTACTCTATGCATTGACCCATTTGGGAGGTGAGGGGAGCAGTGAGCAGCAGCAGTGGCCACGCTGGGGAATCATTATGGTGTTTTTAACCCCGAATTCCAACCAATGATGCTGAATGCCAAGCAGGGAGGCAATGGGTCCCATTTTTTTTTTTTCCCCAAGATGGCGCTGCTGTAGTGGCTGCCGTTGACAGGAGCTCTGTGCTCTTGTGTCATCCTTTTGTGTTTCCCTCTTGTTTTCATGTGTTGTTATCCTTTTTTTCCTTTTGGTCCGGGACCCTTTGGAACTGTGTGACAAGGGGTGGCACTTTCGTGACCTCTGTGGTGCTTTTTTGTGGACTTCTGGATCTGCCTCCCGGCAGCCTTCTTGGCCATGGAGACCAGCTGCTGGGTGTCTGCCACACCGGAGTCGGTTTGGAGGGACTGGAGGAGATGCGGATGAGGGGACAGGGCTGCGGAGCTAGCACTGAGCGCTGGGACGGAGAGGCTTTGCGGTGTCTTGGCTGGGTGAGCAGGTGTCGGACACCTCAGTCACTTTGGACGTATCCCCGTTCATCCATTCTTACTGGACACTGGCCGAGAGTGGAGTCGGCTGTCTTGGTTGCTTTGTTGGGTCTGCTCCTGTCTCTGGCCATGCTCCCTCCACCCCAGCGGACGATGGTGTGGAACACCGCAGAGGCCACCACAGTGGATATGTTTCTTTTACTTTTTATTCATAGCTGTATGCAGAAGTGTCTGGTTGTATCTGCTGCTTTAATGTCTTTAATGTCCTCTGTGTTCTTTGATGTTTACAAACATGTAAAAGAGATGTGTACTATGGCTATGAGTTGTTTTTTTCCCTTGGCCTCAGTCTGCACCCCCTCTCCAGAGCCCAGGCTAAGACCGATTTTTTAAATTTTATTTTAACCTTCTATTTTTTTCTCCCATTACCCCGCCTTGTTTACCTGTATCTCATCTTTTTTGTAAGGGGCGCTGGAAGCCGGCAGACCCGTCAGTGATCCTGTTCTGTCTCCCTGTAATGTTTGTCTGATCTTGAATAGGATTGTGCTGAAAATTTAAATTTTCCTGAAGGAACTCTCCTGACGGAATAGATAAAGTAGTATCTAATCTAATCTAATCTAATTTGTATAGTCTTTGGTATGACTCCGCCGGGGTTTGAACTCCCAGTCTACCAATCTCAGGGCGGACACGCTAACCACAAAGCCAGAGCAGGCAAAAGGCCATTGAGCAGTGGCCCTTTTTGCAAAATATTTTTGCAAACGTATTAAAAATTAAAACACTAATAAATGATATGTACATAAGTATTCACAGCCTGAAAATGTTCAGTAGTTAAAGTTAAAAAAGTTAAAGTACCAATTATCATTATCCATGCGTTTGTTACGTCTCGTCTCGATTACTGTAACGTATTATTTTCGGGTCTCCCCATGTCTAGCATTAAAAGATTAAAGTTGGTACAAAATGCGGCTCCTAGACTTTTGACAAGAACAAGAAAGTTTGATCATATTACGCCTATGCTTTATATACATATATACCTGTATATATACCTATACTGGCTCACCTGCACTGGCTTCCTGTGCACTTAAGATGTGACTTTAAGGTTTTACTACTTACGTATAAAATACTACACGGTCTAGCTCTATCCTATCTTGCCGATTGTATTGTACCATATGTCCAGGCAAGAAATCTGCGTTCAAAAGACTCCGGCTTATTAGTGATTCCTAAAGCCCAAAAAAAGTCTGCGGGCTATAGAGCGTTTTCCGTTCGGGCTCCAGTACTCTGGAATGCCCTCCCGGTAACAGTTCGAGATGCTACCTCAGTAGAAGCATTTAAGTCTCACCTTAAAACTCATTTGTATACTCTAGCCTCTAAATAGACCTCCTTTTTAGACCAGTTGATCTGCCGCTTCTTTTCTTTTTTCTCCTATGTACCCACCCTCCCTTGTGGAGGGGGTCCGGTCCGATGACCATGGATGAAGTACTGGCTGTCCAGAGTCGAGACCCAGGATGGACCGCTCGTCGGGACCCAGGATGGACCGCTTGCCTGTGTATCGGTTGGGGACATCTCTACGCTGCTGATCCGCCTCCGCTTGGGATGGTTTCCTGTGGACGGGACTCTCGCTGCTGTCTGAGATCCGCTTTGAACTGAACTCTCGCGGCTGTGTTGGAGCCACTATGGATTGAACTTTCACAGTATCATGTTAGACCCACTCGACATCCACTGCTTTCGGTCCCCTAGAGGGGCGAGGGTTGCCCACATCTGAGGTCCTCTCCAAGGTTTCTCATAGTCAGCATTGTCACTGGCGTCCCGCTGGATGTGAATTCTCCCTGCCCACTGGGTGTGAGTTTTCCTTGCCCTTTTGTGGGTTCTTCCGAGGATGTTGTAGTCGTAATGGTTTGTACAGTCCTTTGAGACATTTGTGATTTAGGGCTATATAAATAAACATTGATTGATTGATTAGACCCATCCCCTTGTTCACCCCCGGGGAGATGAGGGGAGCAGTGGGCAGCAGCGGTGCCGCGCCCGGGAATAATTTTTGGTGATTTAACCCCTAATTCCAACCCTTGATGCTGAGCGCCAAGCAGGGAGGTAATGGGTCTCATTTTTATAGTCTTTGATATGACTCGGCCGGGGATTTGAACTCACAACCTATCGACCTCAGGGCGGACCACTAGGCCACTGAGTAGGGAGCACGTATCAAAGGCGAGACAAGAGGCACTCACCACTCCCTCCATGTCGGTCATGTCAGGTGGCGCGAGCATGGACTGAACCATGAACTTGTGTTTGCTCTTCTCATTGGGGTCATAATCAAAAGGCTGCAGCATAACTGGAAACACACAAGGAAGCAAAAAAGGAGAAAATGTTAGTTCAGTGTGTTTTGTGGCTTTCTAACGCATCAGTGATTAGAACATAATACACGCTTTGGGCCAGTTTTGAAAGTCTTTTTTTGCATAGATGTGTTAGAAATTACGCAAAAGGATGGTTTACTGAATGCCATTTGCTGACTAACACAAATAACCTAGAAATACATTGGAGTATCATCAGAAGTTCTGCAGAGAAAAACCTGAAAATATACAGAAAACCATCATGATGGGGAAAAATGAGTTTAGCTGGTTAAGAGCACACAAACTAACAGTGTACTGTAAATTCCGGACTATTTACCGATACTTTTTCTTCTATACTTTAAACCCTGCGGCTAAAAAAACAGTGCAGCTAATCCTTTGCCGGCAGCCATAATGCAAATAGTTAAAAAAAAAAAAAAAAAAACACTGTAAAAGGAATGTTATTGATTGTGCTGTTGCGCCATCTTTTGGACGAGTTTGCCAACTGATGTGCTGCAGGATCCTTCCATGAAGGGCTTTCAACTTGATGTAGAGCTGCTGTTTCATCTTCTAGACATCCATAGCGTTTCTACTCGTATAGATTCTTCAGTTATTACTCCAAACTACGTGTGTAGGTTTTACAGTATACCTATACCTGTTTATAACTAATAAACCCTCCCATCTGTAGGAGTGTTTTCATGCATATTTGTACGTGCTATTGGAATGTAATCAAGGAAGCGTGGCAAAACGTTTAGGATTGTCTGTGTTAGTGTTATTAACTTACAATGGCATTATTTTTGTATTGTTTCAGTTTAGAAAAAATCCTTACTCAATTCACAAAACGTCATTATTGAGTGATTGAGTCCGTTCAGGTCAGTGGTTCTCCACCTTTTTTCAGTGATGGAACCCCCGTGAACATTTTTTTTAATTCAAGTACCCCCTAATCAGAGCAAAGCATTTTTGGTTGAAAAAAAAGAGATAAAGAAATAAAATACAGCACTATGTCATCAGTTTGATTTATTAAATTGTATAACAGTGCAAAATATTGCTCATTTGTAGTGGTCTTTCTTGAACTATTTGGAAAAAAAATAACTAAAAACTTGTTGAAAAATAAACAAGTGATTCAATTAGAAATAAAGATTTCTACACATAGAAGTAATCATCAACTTAAAGTGCCCTCTTTGGGGATTGTAATAGAGATCCATCTGGATACATGAACTTAATTCTAAACATTTCTTCACAAAAAATTAATCTTTAACATCAATATTTATAGAACATGGCCACAAACAATCTAGCTGTCAACACTTAATATTGCATTGTTGTATTTTTTTCACAGTTTATGAATTTACATTCATATTTTGTTGATTATTCAATAAATATATTTAAAGGATTTTTTAATTGTTGCTATTTTTAGAATATTTAAAAAAAAATCTCACGTACCCTTTGGCATACCTTCAAGTAGTACTGGTTTAGGTAATCGGAGAGCTAGTTTCCGCAGCTAGTGGGTCTATGATGATGATTTCCGTTTTGTTTGATCAGCCGTTTTACTGCAGTGTTACAGACACAGTCTGGAAACAATTAAAAGGTATGTAAATAAATATTTAAATAATCTGTCTGTGAGTAATTTATTTCACAACATATATCTGCATCTCATAGCCTGGTGCGGCTAAGATCCGGAAAATATTGTTTTCCACTAAAATGCAGCGGGTGCGCTCTAAAGTCCGGAAAATAAGATTTATTTTTAAATTCTATTTAAATCTTTGTCATGTTCTACGGTGGCATTAGGAATGAATCAGTGAGTATCAAACACATTTATCAAATCCCAGATACCCTAGGCTTCACTAGGTCCCCCCCTTTAAAAAAAACTGGGGTCTGCTTTATTTTCACGTTAATATTACCATGACGGCCAAACAGTGACAGATCTACAAAGACTCCCAGAGGTTAATCGTTCTAACAGCGTCCAATCCTGTTTTTCCATGCCATTTTCTGAGCATTACATATCCATCTAACACAAAGCAGGTGTTGAGTTGGAAGATCACTTCCACAGATCACCACATCCTTTTTTTTGATGTTGCGCCAGTGGCGGAGAAGGTATTTCAAAGTTGTAGCAATGATTTATAGTGACCACTTTCTTAAGCTGGACAGTCTGGCAGCGCAGAGAGGATGGCTCAAATGCTCGCCAAAGGGGGCAATGGTTTTTCCTTTGACCAGTTTTGAATATGGTTGTAAGTTAAAGCCATATTGTGATATCGGCGCCAAACTAAAAGGCTAAACATCCTGCTCTGGCCTTTTAATTTCACAGCCGGTGTAGCTATCCGGACAGTTTTCGTTCGTGGCATATGCCAATCGTCCCCTCGGAGATGTAGCCGTGCACCGTTACAGCCATCAGGGCGGCTCAGTATCCCAAAGCAGAAACAGACGGCGCGGACAGATTGGGAACGTCCTGTTTCAATCAGGCCCAATTTGCAAAGCAATCCAACTTTGGTCCGAGGGGACACGGCTGGAGAACGGAGGCAGGAAAGTGTGTAAATTCTTTAGGCAACACAGTATCATATTAAAAGGTACTTAACCAAAGCCCAGAAGGAAGTATTCCCATAGTAGGACCATAGTGGGGGTGGATCTTTTAAAACAGTTTGGATGGAGAGCTTTTGAACACAAACATTTTCCTCCAATTGCATAATAAATTGCATGATTTACAAAGCACTAGCCTGCACATTGATGATGAATGGAACCATAACAAGGGCACAGGGTTTAGGAGAAAAAGGTCCTTTATATTAGGAAAATGGGATTATTTTTTTCAAGCAGATACCTTTCTGCTTCTTAAATGGGAACTGCACTTTTCGGGGGACTTTGACCTATCATTCACAATCCTTATGTAAGACAACAACACGTTCTTTTTTCAATGCATTCTAACTGGTAAATCAATGCAAAACAAAAGTACACTTGTAAAGGAGCCTGATAGTCACTCTATTTGGCATCATCCAGGTTTTATGTAAACGGTGTAAGCAAATATGTTCTGTAGTAGCAAGCACATTCATAAAAAACATGTAATATCTTTTGAACCCATCTTTTTATTTCTTAAGCTCTGTGAGGATTATGATTTATTCTTTATCCAAACGCGAAGATATGAACATTCCATCAATCAGCATCCCAGAGAGAGCAGACATTGTGCAGTAAATCCCTGGGCGTAACCTTTGACAATAAACTCAACTTTGATCAGCACATCACGGACATTCAAAAAAGAAGTCAACAAAGACTGTCAGCCATCCGTAAACTTAAAGGACTATACGTTGTACCTCACTTCCTGTTATTACTGTGTCAAAGCATCGTTCAAACCATCTTTCTGTACTGTTCCACATGTTTTTTCACTATGCATTACAAACATAGCAGCTAAAATCATAGGCCGACCCACACCCAAAATTTCAGATCCAAAGCATAGGTCCATCATTCGACTGGCAAACACTATAGTCCAGGATATGACTCACCCACTACACCAATACATCATCCCACTACAATCAGGGCGCAGGTATGGAAACCATCAAATTCTCGAGGGCCCGTCTCGGGAAAAGCCTTATCCCTGCAGCTATAGCCGCCCTAAACAGCAGGCGGGCCGACCTGTCTGACAAGCCTGTAAATGTGTTGGTCATGTATGATGTCTTTTTGTTATTTCGGTTTGTGAATTATAATGTCTATCGGCAGTGGAAATTAATTTCAAGGTTCAAGTTTATTTGTCACATGCAGAATACACCACAGTGAAATGCTTTTTTTCGGGACGGCGTGGCGCAGTGGGAGAGTGGCCGTGTGCAACCCAAGGGTCCCTGGTTCAATCCCCACCTAGTACCAACCTCGTCACGTCCGTTGTGTCCTGAGCAAGACACTTCACCCTTGCTCCTGATGGGTGCTGGTTAGTGCCTTGCATGGCAGCTTCCTCCATCAGTGTGTGAATGGGTAATTGTGGAAGTAGTGTCAAAGCGCTTTGAGTACCTTGAAGGTAGAAAAGCGCTATACAAGTACAACCCATTTACCAACAACCCATTTAATATTTAAATATTTTGCCCCTTTTAATTTCATAAACGCATCACAACATTCGCTTTTTCCGTCGACAACATACAGACATCAAGAGAGACAACAAACATAATAAAACATTGCTTACTGTACAATGTCTGCTGTCTCTTGGATGCAGACTGCTAGGATGTTGATATATGCCAGTTAAGATGAAGAATGACTGATAATTCTCGGTAATAAAAAAGGGGTGAAACCGAGCGACTTTTTGTGTCCTTCTCGCCATTGGATGCCAAAGTTGACCAACTTGTTGGATTATGTCCTTGTCTTTCTGCTACCAAGGTGAGAGACATCATTTATGATCTTTAGAATAAACTTGCAGTAGAAATGTCGGGGATTGAAACCGGGGCATCTTTCTGTTCGAGATGCCAATTTTATGTGGTGGCCTGTAGGGGGACGCCAATTTTATGTGGTCGAAAAGTCGGGGATGTTCGAGACGCCAATTTTATGTGGTCGAAAAGTCCGAATCTTAAACAGGAACAATAGAGAGTTTGTTACACCAGTTTTAATTACTTATAATCAGATTGTGCAAAGTTGAAATGAATCAATATGTTCACACAATGTCTTCGAAGATGAAAGATGGTGAACCCTCGTGAAGGAATTAAGAAAGAGCGCACACCAGGCTTGGTCTTCCTTTCTTATTTATACGCTGATTTGTAACATAACAACTTATGTAACTGTTCAATGTTCAGGGTGACTTGTCCTCTTATGTCGTGTCACCCCACCAACTTGGTCAGAGTGACTTGTCCTCTCATGTTGTGTCCTTCCCAATGCATTTAGTTTGGAGGTAACCCTAGGACAGAAATGTTCCACTACAAACATTCACCCCCTGCAACCCCGAAAGGGACAAGTGGTAGAAAATGGATGGACGGATGGAAGTAATCTAGTACAGTAATTTTGTTTAAATAATTGCATTTGCCTTCTTTAGCCCGCTAGTCAACTAAAAAGTTAATTATTAGACTTAGACAAACTTTAATGATCCAGAAGGGAAATTGTTTAACACAGTAGCTTAGTTACAATGATGGAAAGTGTAAGGATGGAAAGGACAGTGCAGGTATAAATAGACTAGGTATAGCAATGTAAAATAAAACATATGTGCGAATATATACAATATATACTTATCATGTGTACAGTATGAAATATATACAGATATAATATGTCTATAACATATATACAATATATACCAAATGCTATGTATTTGGTATATATTGTATATATATGCTATGTATTATTTGTATGGATCAGACAATTCCGTCTGACACGACAGATTCTCCCTAAGAGAGCTAGTGGGTAGCCTAGGACGGAGTCGGTTCTCTTGGTTTCTCCATTGGGTCTGTTCTGTGTGGTTCTCCAACCAAGCAGATGATGGCGTGGTGCACCACGGTGTACATTATGTGAGTTTGTTATTATGGTGCAATCGTATAGGTGCAATATGCGTTATTATTGCTCATTCTTTTGTTTTTCGTTGAATTTTGTTTGCTCTTTTGATGTCTTTTATGTAATTTAATGTTTGTCTTGTTTAATGTGTTTTTACTAGGGCTGCGAATCTTTGGGTGTCCCACGATTCTATTCAATATCGATTCTTGGGGTCGCGATTCGATAACTCGATTTTTTCGATTCAACGCTATTCCAAAACGATTTTTTCCTGATTTAAAAGGATTTTCTAATCATTCAATACATAGGATTTCAGCAGGATCTACCTCAGTCTGCTGATATGCAAGCAGAGTAGTAGATTTTTGTAAAAACTTTTATAATTGTAAAGGACAATGTTTTATCAACTGATTGCAATAATGTCAATTTGTTTTAACTACTTAAACGAACCAAAAATATGACTTATTTTATCTTTGTGAAAACATTGGACACAGTGTGTTGTCAAGCTTATGAGATGCGATGCAAGTGTAAGCCACTGTGACACTATTGTTCTTTTTTTTCATTTTTATAAATGTCTAATGATAATGTCAATGAGGGATTTTTAATCACTGCTATGCTGAAATTATAACTAATATTGATACTGTTGTTGATAATATTCATGTTTGTTTCACTACTAGGGATCACACTGCTCAGCCTTCCCGGTAAGGTCTATTCAGGTGTACTGGAGAGGAGGCTACGCTGGATAGTCGAACCTCGGATCCAGGAGGAACAGTGTGGTTTTCGTCCTGGTTGTGGAACTGTGGACCAGCGCTATATTCTTGCCAGGGTGCTTGAGGGTGCATGGGAGTTTGCCCAACCAGTCTACATGTGCTTTGTGGACTTGGAGAAGGCATTCGACCGTGTCCCTCGGGAAGTCCTGTGGGGAGTGCTCAGAGAATATGGGGTACCGGACTGTCTTATTGTGGCGGTCCGCTCCCTGTATGATCAGTGTCAGAGCTTGGCAGTAAGTCGGACACGTTTCCAGTGAGGGTTGGACTCCGCCAAGGCTGTCATTTGTCACCGATTCTTTTCATAACTTTTATGGACAGAATTTCTAGGCGCAGTCAAGGCGTTGAGGGGTTCCGGTTTGGTGACCGCAGGATTAGGTCTCTGCTTTTTGCAGAAGATGTGGTCCTGATGGCTTCATCTGGCCGGGATCTTCAGCTCTCACTGGATTGGTTTGCAGCTGAGTGTGAAGCGACCAAAATGAGAATCAGCACCTCCAAGTCCGAGTCCATGGTTCTCGCCCGGAAAAGGGTGGAGTGCCATCTCCGGGTTGGGGAGGAGACCCTGCCCCAAGTGGAAGAGTTCAAGTACCTAGGAGTCTTGTTCACGAGTGGGGGAAGAGTGGATCGTGAGATCGACAGGCGGATCAGTGCGGCGTCTTCAGTAATGCGGACGTTGTATTGATCCGTTGTGGTGAAGAAGGAGCTGAGCCGGAAGGCAAAGCTCTCAATTTACCGGTCGATCTACGTTCCTATCCTCACCTATGGTCATGAGCTTTGGGTCATGACCGAAAGGATAAGACCACGGGTACAAGCGGCCGAAATGACTTTCCTCCGCCGTGTGGCGGGGCTCTCCCTTAGAGATAGGGTGAGAAGCGCTGCCATCCGGGGGGAACTCAAAGTAAAGCCGCTGCTCCTCCACATCGAGAGGAGCCAGATGAGGTGGCTCGGGCATCTGGTCAGGATGCCACCCGAACGCCTCCCGAGGCAGGTGTTTAGGGCACGTCCAACCGGTAGGAGGCCACGGGGAAGACCCAGGACACGTTGGGAAGACTATGTCTCCCGGCTGGCCTGGGAACGCCTCGGGATCCCCCGGGAAGAGCTACACGAAGTGGCTGGGGAGAGGGAAGTCTGGGCTTCCCTGCTTAGGCTGCTGCCCCCGCGACCCGACCTCGGATAAGCGGAAGATGATGGATGGATGTTTCACTACTTTTGGTTTGTTCTGTGTCATGTTTGTGTCTCCTCTCAATTGCTCTGTTTATTGCAGTTGCTGGGTCAGGTTCGGTTTTGGAATTGGATCGCATTGTTATGGTGTTGCTGTGTATTGTTTTGTTGGATTTATAAAAAATAAAATAAAATACATAAAACTTTTTTTTTTTTTTTAATCGATTTAAAAAAAAAAGAGAATCGATTCTGAATCGCACAACGTGAAAATCGCGATTCAAATAGTTTTTACCCTATTTTTGTGGACTTGTTGTATCTGCACATCAACCACATACTTTCCCCATTGTTGGATAACTAAAGTCTATCCTATCCTATTTAGCAGTATACGAGAGTAAAAGCCGTTTTGTGTGCATCACTGAGACAGGATACCTAAATCATATAGCAAAATCATCCACCTCTGTAGGTCGTGTTGTGTGACCAAGGAAAAGGCTGTTGAAAGGTGAGTAATGTGTAATGGAACACGGTGCGAGAACAAAAAGAGAAGTGAAGCAGACTTGTCCTCAAGGGAATCCCTGCCAGCATATAATGCTTACAATATGCATTCATATCAAGGCTTCTCAGGACAGCAGGATTTCATCCTCCTGATTGTGCTCTCCTATGTAGACTGTGTCCAATTGTAAATCAAAAGTTAAAGAAAACACAGTTTCAAATATTCAACAAAACCCACAGCACTTAAACCAGCCTCCCTGTGGAGGGATTAAACTCGACTTTGGTGGTTATCCGTTTGTTGGGCTAATGAGGCTCATTCAGTCGTAAAATAATTGTTTCATATCGCAGCGTTAATTTGCTCAAGGCTTACCTTGTTATGCCGAGCCTGTATTGAAATGTCAGACAGAAAAATGTTCCCAGAGGAAACCTAGTGTTTGTGGACACAGGGATTTCTTGAAACATTCATGGCACATATTTTACCACTGGATGCTACATAACACCGAATGGACCGCAGCAGCATTCCTGCGGCCGATGCTTTGTTTAACATATTCGCTCACGGGGCCAGTGGGTGACATTCAATACTGCTTGGTTGGGGGCTTGACCATGACTTTTCATTTTTATTTTGGTGATACAAAAAAAGGTAGCATTCACCTTTTTCACCAAACCTGCCAATAAAGTTCCACAAAACATTGACGATTGGGGTGTAACGGTACACAAAAATTTCGGTTCAGTACGTACCTCGGTTCAGAAGGTCACGGTTCGGTTCATTTTCGGTACAGTAAGAAAACAAGAAAATATACATTTACCAAATTTGCAAAATCTTTCACCAAAAACACTTTTCTTAGTGGAATATTTGATGTGAAGTAACGGTAACCTCAAATAGGTCAATAATTCATAATAACATTGATTTTGATTCAATATTATGTTTTGAGCAATGACAGTTTGGAAAGAAAAAAAAAAATCACAGCTTTGTTTTATTAGTCGACATTGCAACTTTTTCTGATTTACATTTAGCCTTTAAGCTTTTTTATTTCCCTTTTGGTATGTTTTTGTTTATTTTAATAGTATTTTTAGAATGTGCCGTGGGCCTTTAAAACATTAGCTGTGGGCCGCAAATGGCTTCTGGGGCACACTTTTGACACGCCTGCTATGGATAATAAGTGAAGTGAAGTGAATTATATTTATATAGCGCTTTTTCTCTAGTGACTCAAAGCGCTTTACATAGTGAAACCCAATATCTAAGTTACATTCAAACCAGTGTGGGTGGCAATGGGAGCAGGTGGGTAAAGTGTCTTGCCCGAGGACACAACGGCAGTGACTAGGTTGGCAGAAGCGGGAATTGAACCTGCAACCCTCAAGTTGCCGGCACGGCCACTCTACCAACCGAGCTAAACCTGATTAAACAATGGGTAAAAAGCAGAGCCTGGAGACACACGCGCTATTATCATAACTCTCTTGCTGTCTCTGCCCCTCCCTCACAAATGCTGCTTGCACAATTTTGTTTTCAACCCCTTCTCAACCCCGAACGTACATTGAAAATACACGCAACCCTAACTTAAAATGCCGGACTTTTGAGACATTTAAGAAACTCCACCCGGACAGCCCCGCAAAAGAGGAGGCATGGTCAGTCAATCGTAGCCCGGTCGCTGCTAGCATGCCGTGTGTTGTGCCTCGGTGTGCATTGTTTACACAACGTGCGGTACGATACTTAATATGTCCGTGTGGAAACTTGTTCGGTACACCTCCGAACCGAACCGAAACCCCTGTACCGAAACGGTTCAATACAAATACATGTACCGTTACACCCCTAATTGACGACATTATTTGTTTTGAAACTATAGTTTGAGGTTTGAGCAAAAGGCTTCCGTAGTCATTTAGCATGGACCGGAGTACAAAAATATTGGTCAATATTCGTTTGCAGAGATTTTTGTGACTACATGCTTGCAAGTAGTAAGTAGGAATACATTTGCTGTTTGATGTCCATTTTGCTCCGTTATAAAATATGTTGTTGAACGTCTGTACAAGTTTTAAATAATAATGATGCTAATTTTCGTTAACCTGTATGTTAGAATGAAGCTAGCGGCATACGAACCAATCTTTACCCAGTATTTTTGCATCGATTTTAAAAAGTTTTTACCAAGCTGCCTTGTCATAACATGTTTCTTACTGTATTTTCCGGACTATAAGGAACACTGAAAATATTTTTTCCCCCCTCAAAATATGACAGTGCGCCTTATAATCCGGTGCACCTAATGTAAGGAATAACTTTGGTTGAGCTTACCCACCTCTAAGCGATTTCATTTGGTGCATGCTGTAATGATAAGTGTGACCAGTAGATGGCAGTCAAACATGAGAGATACTTGTAGGCTGCACTATGATGACAGTATATCTTAAGTAAACACCAACATTTTACATTTTACATTGAAAATATAGAACATTACACACGGCGCTCAAAAATATATCAGAAGGTTTTAGTACGACTTTAGTAAGCTATGAAGCCGCACCGCTTGAAGGATTGTCGGCGCATTGAACATACGAGTATTATAATGGTGTGTGTGTGTGTAATTTAACACATTATCTGGTGCTTTGTTTCGCAATATTATGCAAAGGCAACTTTTCTTACCTTCTGGTACCTGCTGATCTGTATTTGGGATCTGCATAAGTCCTGAAAAATTGCGTGCATCCGCGTCGACAAGCTCCTTCTTTTTCACTATCTTCTTGTTATGGGACATTCATCCTCCGCTGTTCCCATTTCTAATATAAACTAGTGTAAAGTTCTTACTTATATCTGTCAGTAAACTCACCATGAAAGTTTTAAAACATACCGGTGTAATGAGTTTACATTATTCACCTAAGGAACCTTAGTTGTTAGAGTTCCGGTGGGACATTTTTTCACGGGCAGGGTGTATCCTGCTTCTTGTACAATGTTCAGCTGGGAGCTCACCCGTTAATCTGATAAAGACAATCGGGAAATGGATGCATTAGCTCTGTTTTTGCCTATCCGCGGATGCAGTTGTCTTTCAAACCAGAATGTCAAGTATTTGATAGCATTTATGTTGGCATGAAAACCACACCACTCAAGTTAAATCAACACAGCGCGAGGTCACAAGTGGACTGTACATCAAATCACGGTCTATTTGGCCTGGAATACATGCGGCTTTTCAGGTAATAAGGAAGGAGAATCCTGCTTCACAGAGCGGCTGTCTGTTCCTATGACAACAACACAATATGCGCTATCAAGGGGAACGTGAGTGCATGCCCTAATTAGGCTCGATTTATTTCCATCTGACATAGATTGACACCAAATTTTAATTTACTGACAATTCAGGGCTTGTGTTGCACTGAAGGCGTCACAAATGTAACACTATGAAACTAGTGATTCAAGCTGTAAACCAAAGTGACTGCACCTAACGGTGGACTGTGTTGTTTTGTCGCCCACTGCTGACCAACCTCTGCAAGGACAGTGTTTGGAGATGCTGACAGTAGTAAAATAACTCTGCTTATTAAATTATCAATCCAATCTACCGTGTTTATTTATCTCTTTAATGTTGTTTTGTTTGTAATCAGTCAATATAAATACTTTCTGTTCTGTGAAGGACAGAACTTCAGGGATGTGAGCATCGTCTAAGAAAAAAAAAAGACAAACATTGAAGGGGGGGAAAAAAGGACAATTTCTATCAGCACAAAGTGCTAACACACCCCGAAAGAGAATGTTGAAAACCAAGACTACATTTCCTGCATTTAGGTGCATTTCTACAAAATTCTAAAAAGTTGCAAAAAAACAAAAATGTTGATCAGTTTGAACATCAAATATGTTGTCTTTGTAGCATGTTTAACTGAATATGGGTTGAAAAGGATTTGCAAATCATTGTATTCTGTTTATATTTACATCTAACACAATTTCCCAACTCGTATAGAAACGGGGTTTGTATATAGTATGTGTTTTTCTTCAAATTGCTCTCACGTTGACTTGCCATTCAACTCATTGCTATGTTTATCCCTGCTTTCCATCACTAATTATTTAATACACAGTGCCAACCAAACTGCAATTCAAGCTCTGCTTTCTCTCTCCGAGTCGAAACTCTGGTCTTCTGTTCCTAGTCCATAACACCCCATATACTTTACTTTGATTTGCAGCACGTATATGTTACACATGATCATCTGGGTTTGAACAAAATATAAAATAAATAATAAATTAACTCAAATCCTTAATTTTCCATTTTCACTTATTAATCTTGTGCTAACTCAACTAACCATACAAACTGAGGTAGAAACTATTCAAAAGGGTTGAGTTATACTCTGCTAATATTTTCTTCTTTGAGGGTACCAAAGCACAATGTGTTTGAAGCAGACGAGGTAAAACGGCAGGTTTTACATTTTGCTTGCCTAACAGAATTGTTACTGCGACATCCAGTGGACAAATTTAGAATACCAGTTTTTTTTCATTAAAAACTACAGCTCATTTTTATACTTACCAAACTTATCTCAGAATAAACCTGGCCGCACATTTGACCCTCCTGCTCTAAAATTGCAGATGGTTCTTTTTAGACCAGTTGATCTGCCGTTTCTTTTATTTTTCTCCTATGTCCCACTCTCCCTTGTGGAGGGGGTCCGGTCCGATCCGGTGGCCATGTACTGCTCGCCTGTGTATCGGCTGGGGACATCTCTGCGCTGCTAATCCGCCTCCGCTTGGGATGGTTTCCTGCTGGCTCCGCTGTGAACGGGACTCTCGCTGCTGTGTTGGATCCGCTTTGGACTGGACTCTTGCGACTGTGTTGGATCCATTATGGATTGAACTTTCACAGTATCATGTTAGACCCGCTCGACATCCATTGCTTTCCTCCTCTCCAAGGTTCTCATAGTCATCATTGTCACCGACGACCCACTGGGTGTGAGTTTTCCTTGCCCTTATGTGGGCCTACCGAGGATGTCGTAGTGGTTTGTGCAGCCCTTTGAGACACTAGTGATTTAGGGCTATATAAGTAAACATTGATTGATTGATTGATTCTGAATTAACAGTGTTTGGATTGTTATCGTCCAAACGAGATTAGCAACAAAGTGAAGAACCGTCGACGTTGTGGGTCGGAGAGCCAACGCCGGCAACAAGTAAGTTAGCTTGATAGTTAGCTAACGAGGGAGCTAATTTCAGTGCTCCTGATTGTCTTCCCGTCCTACAACTTAGTGCAGCGTTTAGGCAAGAGGAACAGCAAGTACCTGCTACCATTTTGTTTATATCATACTTTTGTTATTTCATTAGAAAAAGGCGGGAGTGCTATTTTGACACGAAAATTCATGTTAAAAAACGCAGGTTTCCTTATTTTCACATGCCTGGAACTTACCCGAGACATTGATGGAGGTGCCTGCGTCGATGATGCCGCTATTTGGCCGCACGCAGTACCGGCGTGGCGCGGTCGTCTTCACCTTGAAACACACATTCCTGTCTGTAGGGTTGGAGAGCTTGAGATTTGTGGTGACCACGTCGGAGAATGGACCTATCGAGAGGGACAAAAAGCACTTATAAACAACCAGTCAACATGTTCAGGCTGTTAAAATGTGTACTATTATTTTTTTCAACCATCACTACAAAATGTTACTTTTTCTGGAAGTTAAAAATCAAGACCTCAGACAAAAATGCATATTGACCCCCAAAATGCTACTTTTTCTGGAAGAATTTAAAAACCAAGACCACAGACAAAAATGCATACAATGGCAAGAATGTCATTACCTAATCAGCAACCTAATCCAATCACTCTCATGCCATCCCCATATGCAATTAACAAAGAACGATATGGTCTAAAAAAAAATACATATTGCTATATACATTTCAGACACAATACACATCATAATATTTGGCATATAAATTACAACAAACATTTCACAACAGGTTACTGGCTCCTTTTGGCAGCTGACCTGGATGTCAACATATTGCATACATTTCAGTTTTTCCTCAGTGTAGTTACTCTGTGTAGTTGTTGTATTATTCTCTCTCAAAACTGGTATCAAGTTACCATGTTTTCGGATTATAGCGCGCACGATGAATGTGTCTATTTGGGTCTATTTTCATACACAATATGTGCTGGATTGTAAGGTGCATTAAAGGGGTCATATAATGATTTTTTTTTGTAGATTTAAAACTCTTCAAATAAGGATGGGGCGAGGGTCACCAATTTTTTAAGCAAATTGTCGAACAGTTTTAGAACAACATTTCTCAACGAGCTATTGCAAGGCATTTAGGGGTTTTACCATCTACGGTCCGTAAAATCATCAAAAGGTTCAGAGAATCTGGAGAAATCACTGCACGAAATGATATTACAGACCTTTGGTCCCTCAGGAGGTACTGCTTTAAAAACCGACATCGGTGTGTAAAGGATATCACCACATGGGCTTAGGAACTCTTCATAAAACCACTGTCAGTAACTACAGTTGGATGCTACATTTGTAGCTGTTGTATTATTCTCTCTCAAGACTGGGATCAAGTTACCATGTTTTCGGATTATAGGGCGCACGATGAATGTGTCTATTTGGGTCTATTTTCATACACAAGATGTGCTGGATTGTAAGGTGCATTAAAGGGGTCATATAATGATTTTTTTTTGTACATTTAAAACTCTTCAAATAAGGATGGGGTGAGGGTCACCAATTTCTTAAGCAAATTGTCGAACAGTTTTAGAACAACATTTCTCAACGAGCTACTACCATGTTTTCAGATTGTAGGGCGCACGATGAATGTGTCTATTTGGGTCTATTTTCATACACAAGATGTGCTGGATTGTAAGGTGCATTAATGGGTTCATATAATGATTTTTTTTCTACATTTAAAACTCTTCATTGTGGTCGACATACCATGTAATGGTGGCTCTTTGGTCAGCATTTTGCATAAATGTTTTGCAGACCGCAGGGTTTCCCCTCAATGTAAGTGAATGTGGCTCACCGCCACGGCAATATCTAACCTGCCGCACTTTAAAAGTTTTTTAATGTGGAAATTAATTAATATAATGAATTGTAGCCTCCAGAAGAAGTCAGGCGCTATTTTTTAACTTTTATTGCCAATATTAGACTTACTCGTGAAATACTAAATTTGAGACATGATTTTCATCAAAATACGACTTGTATCGGTGATTTTTCCGCTGTTTTGTTTTGACTTTCAGAAATTAAAGGGAAAGTTTACATATTACGCTTTAGTCGACTAAATCTACTGTAGTTTTCGTCGACAATAATCTTATGATATTTCATCGACTAAAACTAGACTAAAACTAAAACAATTTAAATAACTAAATTATGACTAAAACTAAATTACATTTTATCCGAGGTTCGACTATCCGGCGTAGCCTCCTCTCCAGTACACCTGAATAAACCTTAACGGGAAGGCTGAGGAGTGTGATCCCACGATAGTTGGAACACACCCTCCAGTCCCCCTTCTTAAAGAGAGGGACCACCACCCCGGTCTGCCAATCCAGAGGTACCGCCCCCGATGTCCACGCGATGCTGCAGAGTCCTGTCAACCAAGACAACCCCACAGCATCCAGAGCCTTAAGGAACTCCGGGCGGATCTCATCTACACCCAGGGCCTTGCCGCTGAGGAGCTTTTTAACTACCTCAGCAACCTCAGCCCCAGAAATAGGAGAACCCACCACAGCTTCCTCAAAGGAAGACGTGTTGGTGGGATTGAGGAGGTCTTCGAAGTATTCCCTCCACCGATCCACAACATCTGAAGTCGAAGTCAGCAGAACACCATCCGCACCATACACGGTGTTGATAGTCATTTAAGTCAAAAGACTATGACTAAAACTAAATCAAATTTTGCTGTCAAAATTAACACTGGTACGCACGCTTTGAGATGTGACAAAAAGATGACACATTGCGCTCCACAGTGAAGTGAAGTGAAGTGAATTATATTTATATAGCGCTTTTCTCTAGTGACTCAAAGCGCTTTACATAGTGAAACCCAATATATAAGTTACGTTTAAACCAGTGTGGGTGGCACTGGGAGCAGGTGGGTAAAGTGTCTTGCCCGAGGACACAACAGCTGTGACTAGGATGGCGGAAGCGGGGATCGAACCTGCAACCCTCAAGTTGCTGGCACGGCCGCTCTACCAACCGAGCTATATAAAGTAAAAGTTGAAAGACACTAAAGTGAATATTATTGTTTTACACTTGTTATACTGGATGTTTACATTGTCACTTCATTTTTTTTTTATATTTGCTTGAAAACAATGGATGTCTATGCACTTAAAAATGTATGTTTATAGTGATAAATGATTACAACATTTTAGCATTATGTATGTGTTCAATTACGCTAAGTGTGTTTATCCTAAACATTCCTGACACTTTTTAAATCTTTTTTTACATACACAAAAGTGTGCGTACAGTAGGTTTTATGAATCTGGAATAATTTTGTAAGAACGCAACTTTGGGTTTCTGCTGTAGAAAGACTTAGTTTTACAGATGGGGCCTCATGTCCGTTAACCAAGCTACTCTCACACAGTTGAGGACTGTAGCGAAAGACAATTTCAGAATTGGCATCGGCTTCCCAGATACAATTTCATCAGCTCAGCAAACACCCAGCGCGACAAGACATGTACTTCTCCAACTGAGTGAAGGACGGGCTGCAGGTGACTTTCAGACCCCTGGCAGGCTTGCCTTGACATCGAAAATCTGTCAAATGCGAAGGATACACCACAGTCTGCTGTAGTGTGCAGCTGGTCTGCTATTTTCTTCATGTTATTGACTTAAAATAAACAAAAACATATTTTTTTCTTTTTAAGTCACGGGGCATAAATACAAAAATAGGGTTTTACTCTTAATATTTGCAAGAATGGCTGCCTGTTCACAACATGGTGTAGTATAATGTGGAGGAAAGGTCAGTGATTATTTTGTCCAGCACTGCTATTGTCTGGAATACCAAGTATGCACTAACTGATCGGCTGACACGCGTCTGTTTACATCAGGCAGGCCCGAAAATACAACAGCCCCTCTGCAGCTGTGCACTAGCACAAAGGGTCACTACAACTCACAGACGTAAAAGACGTTATTTAGGGCAATGGTCTGCAACCACCGGTCTGTACCAAACACAGTCTGTTCGACTTAACTTTCACCTGTTCCACCGGACACAACAATAAGCCACCAATGTTCATAGATGTGTAATAAATCCGATGGGAAGTCGCCATTTATAAAAATGTGTTATATCTTTCTTACATGGGACAATGCACATCGAAAAATGTAAATGAGCTACATTGTAAGCCCAAGCCTGGTCATACATACAAGGTCCATGAAAAGTTAAGTTAGACTGCAACTGCATCAGACAAATAGTACAATAAAATACACAGACTGAGATGTAATACTGTTAGGGCCTTATATCAATATCTCGATATTTTGGGGCCATGTCACGATACATATCACAATATTTTCCCTTAGCCTTGAATGAACAGTTGGATTAATTGTAATCCATCCATCCATCCATTTTCTACCGCTTATTCCCTTTTGGGGTCGCGGGGGGCGCTGGCGCCTATCTCAGCTACAATCGGGCGGAAGGCAGGGTACACCCTGGACAAGTCGCCACCTCATCGCAAGGCCAACACAGATAGACAGACAACATTCACACTCACATTCACACACTAAGGCCAATTTAGTGTTGCCAATCAACCTATCCCCAGGTGCATGTCTTTGGAAGTGGGAGGAAGCCGGAGTACCCGGAGGGAACCCACGCATTCACGGGGAGAACATGCAAACTCCACACAGAAAGATCCCGAGCCTGAATTTGAACCCAGGACTGCAGGACCTTTGTATTGTGAGGCAGACGCACTAACCCCTCTGCCACCGGGGACAATGCACATCGAAAAATGTAAATGAGCTACATTGTAAACCCAAGCCTGGTCATTCAACAAGGTCCATGAAAAGTTAAGTTCGACTGCAACTGCATCAGACAAATAGTACAATAAAATACACGGACTGAGATGTAATACTGTTAGGGCCTTATATCAATATCTCGATATTTTGGGGCCATGTCACGATACACTATATATATCACAATATTTTCCCTTAGCCTTGAATGAACAGTTGGATTAATTGTAATCCATCCATCCGTCCATTTTCTACCGCTTATTCCCTTTCGGGGTCGCGGGGGGAGCTGGCGCCTATCTCAGCTACAATCGGGCGGAAGGCGGGGTACACCCTGGACAAGTCGCCACCTCATCGCAGGGCCAACACAGATAGACAGACAACATTCACACTCACATTCACACACTAGGGCCAATTTAGTGTTGCCAATCAACCTATCCCCAGGTGCATGTCTTTGGAAGTGGGAGGAAGCCGGAGTACCCGGAGGGAACCCACGCATTCACGGGGAGAACATGCAAACTCCACACAGAAAGATCCTCAGCCTGGAATTGAACCCAGGACTGCAGGACCTTCGTATTGTGAGGCAGTCGCACTAACCCCTCTGCCACCGTGAAGCCAAGTTATCTAATTTTATTCAAATATGATTGTTTGCTCATGCATTGTGTAGACAACCTGAAGAGAAATGAAACTTGGCGTTAGACAGAAATTAGGTTGACCTAGCAACTTCAAAGAGGAATTTGCAGATGGCACAGAGCAACGCAGGAAGTTGCTGTATCCTCTGTATTTGCAGGTGTTAAGTTCTCACCACAGGTGTTAGGTTTCCAACACAGCTGAAAATACCCCCTCCTCCCTTAGTGCAGCTGGGTGTGTGTGTGTTTGTAATGTAGGGCATTCCCAAATGAATTAAAAGGCGAGTAGAGTGGAGAAAGTTTTCAGAGTGAATTAGGAGTTTGTAACTGACAACTTGCTCCAGGTTATTCTCCTCGTACGAGAAAAGCAATCACTGGTTTGTCTTCTATTCTGTTTCTGCGTCTTTATAATGTCTCATAGTATTTGACCCCGACTTGAACACTTGATGCATACAATCCCAGCAGTATGATGATTCAATGTGTCTACATTAAAACATTATTGTTCATACTGCATTAATATATGCAGATTTTAAACTTTCATGCCGAGAGGGAAATCCCAACTAAGTCAATTTAGCAAAACTGTATTTATTAAACAGTTATTAAGCAGTGGCACAAACATTCATGTCATTTCCAAAGCAGAAAGTGCAAGATTCTCAGAGACATTTTAAAACAGGGGTGTCAAACTCAAATACAGAGTGGGCCAAAATTTAAAACAGAACAAAGCCGCGGGCCAAGGTTGAAGAAATTAACCTTTTAATAGGGATCCAAACAAGTTTTGCATTGAATATTGAACAAGTAAGGCTTATACAACTTTATAGTGACATGCAAAGTCGAGTTTCAAATTATCCATTCATCCATCCATTTCCTACCGCTTGTCCCTTCTGGGGTCGCTGGAGCCTATCTCAGCTGCATTCAGGCGGAAGGCAGGGTAAACAGTGGACAAGTCACGATCTCATCACAGGGCCAACACAGATAGAGAGACAACATGCACACTCACATTCACACACTAGGCCCAATTTAGTGTTGCCAATCAACCTATCAATAATAATTTAAAACATATTAATGGCATATCAAATGAAATGTAAATAAAAATTGGGGGGCGGGCTGGGTTTGGTGGTAGCAGGGGTGTATATTGTAGCGTCCGGAAGAGTTAGAGCTGCAAGGGGTTCAGGGTATTACGTGTGTTACGGTGCAGATGTTCTCCCGAAACGTGTTTGTCATTCTTGTTTGGTGAGGCTTCACAGTGTGGCGCATATTTGTAACAGTGTTAAAGTCCTTTATACGGCCACCCTCAGTGTGACCTGTATGGCTGTTGACCAAGTATGAATTGCATTCATTCGTGTGTGTTAAAGCCGCAGATTTTATGTGACTGGGCCGGCACGTTGTTACTATGGCGGAAAAGCGGACGCGACAACAGGTTGTAGAGGACGCTAAAGGCAGTGCCTTCGAGGCACGCCCCCAATATTGTTGTCCGAGTGGAAATCGGGAGAAATTCGGAAGAATTGTTGCCCCGGGAGATTTACGGGAGGGGCAGTGAAATTCGGGAGGGTTGGCAAATGCGTTGTTACAGTGGCACCGCCCCTGTGTAATACCGGTGGGCCAGGTCTAATTTTAATTTGATATTACCTCAAGGGCCAAAATAAATTACACGGCGGGCCAAATTTGGCCCACGGGCCAGAGTTTGACACCCATGTTTTAAAACAAGCTATAAGTGCACTTTTGTGTATGATGTCACTACAATAGTTAAAACAAAATAAAGTGCACTTTTGTGCATGTCGAACAAGATATTTCAATAACTCTAAAATTAAAATTGGCTGCATAATAGGAAACCAAACAGTGTATATGTCATTCGTTCTGTTATTTCCTTCTGTTGTTGATTTGTTTTTCATATGGTGTTGATCTGGAAATTGTTGCTTCGGCATTTTGTTGGTGTAGCACCGAACAGAGATGTTGACATGCAGTTTCAAGCACTCTTCATTCTCTAGCGGATGAGTTTTCAAATGATGTTACAAATTAAAATAAATAAATAAATGGGTTCTACTTGTATAGCGCTTTTCTACCTTCAAGGTACTCAAAGCGCTTTGACACTACTTCCACATTCACCCATTCACACACACATTCACACACTGATGGAGGGAGCTGCCATGCAAGGCGCTCACCAGCACCCATCGGGAGCAAGGGTGAAGTGTCTTGCTCAGGACACAACGGACGTGACGAGGTTGGTACTAGGCGGGGATTGAACCAGGGACCCTCAGGTTGCACACGGCTACTCTTCCACTGCGGGCTCCAGGTCACTGGGGGAGCATTCTGTTTGACTTTTCAGTCAAATCTAATCATTTCCGTCTTGTTCTCATTTCAATCAATCAATCAATCAATGTTTATTTATATAGCCCTAAATCACAAATGTCTCAAAGGACTGCACAAACCACTACGACTACGACATCCTCGGAAGAACCCACATAAGGGCAAGGAAAACTCACATCCAGTGGGACGCCAGTGACAATGATGACTATGAGAACCTTGGAGAGGACCTCAAATGTGGGCAACCCCCCCCCCCCCCATCTAGTGGACCGAAAGCAATGGATGTCGAGCGGGTCTAACATGATACTGTGAAAGTTCAATCCATAGTGGCTCCAACACAGCCGCGAGAGTTCAGTTCAAAGCGGATCCAGGACAGCAGCGAGAGTCCCGTCCACAGGAAACCATCCCAAGCGGAGTTGGATCACCATCGTAGAGATGTCCCCAACCGATACACAGACGCACAGACGAGCGGTCCATCCTGGGTCCCGACTCTGGACAGCCAGTACTTCATCCATGGTCATTGGACCGGACCCCCTCCACGAAGGGGGGGGGGGGGGGGGATTTAAGTTCAGAAAGTTTACCGCCAACCATGCTTTTATGTCCTCAAGACAATTTAAAAGTGATTTTAAACACGTGTCACTTTTCCTTTTTAAAAAGGAAAACATCGATGTGCGCATCATCTGCATAAAGATACGTTATTAAGTCCTGAACATTTGAAGTCAAACCATGGAAGGATGGTGGAGATATTTATAAAATTAGCAGTGCTGCTACTTTTTGGAGCAACGCTTTTGCCGCATAATTGTTCAACATATTACCGCTCGAAGCCAAACCACCGCCAGACAATGCATGGAATTAATTATTCCTCCATTTGTTACCAAATTCGCACCTTGTCTCCCTCGTATTACCACTCGCAACGCACTGTTGGCACCACAGCTAATGTTACCATGTCGCTACCTCTCTGCTCAGGGAGGGCGTGTAACTTTGCACGCGCCACTTATATAAGAAGGTGCGCTTGTTTTAATTCTTTGTGAGAAGGAGATACAAGAAAGAGTGGGAAACGGCTGTAATGTAATGCCCACAGCTAAAATCAACTGTGTGAGAATGATATAGTCATTTTCTATACCGCACAGAGACAAACCCGCGATATATCGAGTGTATCGACATATCACCCAGCCCTAAATACTGCAATACAAAATGTGTTATCCACCCAGGCCTAACAATGGGAAATGACACAATATGTCAGTGCATACAGTACAGGTTAAAGGTTTGGACACACCTCATTCCCAACACAACTGATGACCCCACCCCCATTGATAAAGCAAGAAATTCCACTAATCAACCCTGATAAGGCACACCTGTGAAGTGAAAACCATTTCAGGCGACTAACTCTCGAAGCTCATCGAGAATGCCAAGAGTGTGCAAAGCAGTATTCAGAGCAAAGGGTGGCAATTTTGAAGGAACTAGAATACAAAACATGTTTTCAGTTATTCCAACTAACTCCACATGTGTTCATTCATAGTTTTGATGCCTGCACTGACAATCTACAATGTAAATAGTCAAAGAAAACACATTGAATGAGGTGTGTCCAAACTTTTGGCCTGTACTGTACATTAGCAGCCAAATTAAGAGCCTTTGTAACCCGTTTTCAGACTCACTACTGAAAGAGGAGTTGTCTCGTATTTTGACTATTGTATTTAATGCCAATTGTTCTTTGAATGCAATAACAAACGTAAATTTATTGTATTATAAGATTTCCTGTAATATAAAGCCAATAATGACATTTTTTATGGTCCCTTTTATTTAGAAAGTTATAGATCAATAAATCAATGTTTATTTATATAGCCCCAAGTCAAAAATGTCTCAAAGGACAGCACAAATCATTACGACTACAACATCCTCGGAAGAACCCACAAAAGGGCAAGGAAAACTCACACCCAGTGAGCAGGGAGAATTCACATCCAGTGGGACGCCACAGTGACAATGCTGACTATGGGAAACCTTGGAGAGGACCTCAGGACCCCCCGCCCCCCCCCCCCCTCTAGGGGACCGAAAGCAATGGATGTCGAGCGGGTCTAACAGGATACTGTGAAAGTTCAATCCATAGTGGCTCCAACACAGCCGCGAGAGTTCAGTTCAAGCGGATCCAAGACAGCAGCAAGAGTACCGTCCACAGGAAACCATCTCAAGCGGAGGCGGATCAGCAGCGTAGAGATGTCCCCAACCGATACAGGCGAGCGGTCCATCCTGGGTCTCGACTCTGGACAGCCAGTACTTCATCCATGGTCATCGGACCGGACCCCCTCCACAAGGGAGGGGGAGATATAGGAGAAAAAAGAAAAGAAGCGGCAGATCAACTGGTCTAAAAAAGAGGTCTATTTAAAGGCTAGAGTATACAGATGAGTTTTAAGGTGAGACTTAAATGCTTCTAGAAAATATAATATAGTTTGTGATCCATACCGGTAAATTGGTATGGAGACAACCCCTAGTTCAGACATATTATAGATTGCACATGTGCAGTGTATCTTTTCTGTATCTTCAGCTGTCAGCGATCCGGAACAACAACAACAGAAGAAGAAGATGAGGAATGTGTCATCAAAACAAGTTTGTCGCGGCCAAAAATTCTCTTCTGTTGTTAATGTCCAGACACTCTCCATCGAGCAGACAAACTACGCTCTTCTTCTGCAAATGTTAATCGGGGTCACTTTTTGTTCCGGTCAACTTTATTTTCACTTTATGGTGACATGGAGGCCCCAATCTGATTTGTTTGCTCTTAAGTGACATGGATCGGCACAAAATCTGCGTTCAAAAGACTCCGGCTTATTAGTGATTCCTAAAGCCCAAAAAAAGTCTGCGGGCTATAGAGCGTTTTCCGTTCGGGCTCCAGTACTCTGGAATGCCCTCCCGGTAACAGTTCGAGATGCTACCTCAGTAGAAGCACTTAAGTCTCACCTTAAAACTCATCTGTATACTCTAGCCTTTAAATAGACCTCCTTTTTAGACCAGTTGATCTGCCGCTTCTTTTCTTTTTCTCCTATGTCCGGTCCGATGACCATGGATGAAGTACTGGCTGTCCAGAGTCGAGACCCAGGATGGACCGGTCGTCGGGACCCAGGATGGACCGCTCGTCGGGACCCAGGATGGACCGCTCGCCTGTGTATCGGTTGGGGACATCTCTACGCTGCTGATCCGCCTCCGCTTGGGATGGTTTCCTATGGACGGGACTCTCGCTGCTGTCTTGGATCCGCTTTGAACTGAACTCTCGCGGCTGTGTTGGCGCCACTATGGATTGAACTTTCACAGTATCACGTTAGACCCGCTAGACATCCATTGCTTTCGGTCCCCCAGAGTCGTAGTCGTAATGGTTTGTACAGTCCTTTGAGACATTTGTGATTTAGGGCTATATAAATAAACATTGATTGATTTCAAAGTACAGTATATATTCTGTACGATTGACCACTAAATGGTAACACCCGAATAAGTTTTTCAACTTGTTTAAGTCGGGGTCCACGTTCATCAGTCCATGGTAAGCCGGTTTAGATGTAGCTTACGTTTTACCATGAAGGACAAAGAAATACAGCCAGCCTCGTACACTTCATATCCTGCAATTTCCCCGATAAGAGGGAGCATGACATGGTGCAAAAATCCTCCAGAAGAAAAGCAAATACCGTATTTTTCAGACTATAAGTCACATTTTTTTTCATAGTTTGCGACTTATACTCAGGAGCGACTTATGTGTGAAATTATTAACACATTACCGTAAAATATCAAATAATATTGTTTAGCTTATTCACGTAAGAGACTAGACGTATAAGATTTCTTCGGATTTAGCAATTAGGAGTGACAGATTGTTTGGTAAAGTTATAGCATGTTCTATATGTTATAGTTATTTGAAAGACTCTTACCATAATATGTTAGGTTAACATAGCAGGCACCTTCTCAGTTGGTTATTGATGCCTCATATAACGTACACTTATTCAACCTGTTGTTCACTATTCTTTATTTATTTTAAATTGCCATTGAAATGTCTATTCTTGGTGTTGGGTTTGATCCAATAAATGTGCCGAAAAAATGTGACTTATACTCTAGTGTGACTTATATGTTTTTTCCTTCTTTATTATGCATTTTCGGCAGGTGCGACTTGTACTCCGGAGCGACTTATACTCCGAAAAATACGGTACCATAAATTTCGGACTATAACCTGCTACTTTTTTCTGATGTTTTAAACCCCGCAGCCTATAAAACCATGCAGCTAATTGATGGAATTTTCTTCGCTGACAGTTATAATGCATCCATCCATCCATCCATCTTCTTCCGCTTATCCGAGGTCGGGTCGCGGGGGCAGCAGCCTAAGCAGGGAAGCCCAGACTTCCCTCTCCCCAGCCACTTCGTCTCGCTCTTCCCGGGGGATCCCGAGGCGTTCCCAGGGCAGCCGGGAGACATAGTCTTCCCAACGTGTCCTGGGTCTTCCCCGTGGCCTCCTACCGGTTGGACGTGCCCTAAACACCTGCCTCGGGAGGCGTTCGGGTGGCATCCTGACCAGATGCCCGAACCACCTCATCTGGCTCCTCTCGATGTGGAGGAGCAGCGGCTTTACTTTGAGTTCCTCTTGGATGACAGAGCTTCTCACCCTATCTCTAAGGGAGAGCCCCGCCACACGGCGGAGGAAACTCATTTCGGCCACTTGTACCCGTGATCTTATCCTTTCGGTCATGACCCAAAGCTCATGACCATAGGTGAGGATGGGAACGTAGATCGACCGGTAAATTGAGAACTTTGCCTTCCGGCTCAGCTCCTTCTTCACCACAACAGATCGGTACAACGTCCGCATTACTGAAGACGCCGCACCAATCCGCCTGTCGATCTCACGATCCACTCTTCCCCCACTCGTGAACAAGACTCCTAGGTACTTGAACTCCTCCACTTGGGGCAGGGTCTCCTCCCCAACCCGGAGATGGCACTCCACCCTTTTTCCGGACGAGAACCATGGACTCGGACTTGGAGGTGCTGATTCTCATTCCGGCCGCTTCACACTCGGCTGCGAACCGATCCAGTGAGAGCTGAAGATCCCGGCCAGATGAAGCCATCAGGACCACATCATCTGCAAAAAGCAGAGACCTAATCCCGCGGCCACCAAACCGGAACCCCTCAATGCCTTGACTGCGCCTAGAAATTCTGTCCATAAAAGTTATGAACAGAATCGGTGACAAAGGGCAACCTTGACGGAGTCCAACCCTCACTGGAAACGTGTCCGACTTACTGCCAGCAATGCGGACCAAGCTCTTACACTGATCATACAGGGAGCGGACTGCCATAATAAGACAGTCCGATACTCCATACTCTCTGAGCACTGTCCACAGGACTTCCCGAGGGACACGGTCGAATGCCTTCTCCAAGTCCACAAAGCACATGTAGACTGGTTGGGCAAACTCCCATGCATGAGGGTGCATGGTTCGACTATCCAGCTACGCCGGATAGTCAAACCTCGGATTCAGGAGGAACAGTGTGGTTTTCGTCCTGGTCGTGGAACTGTGGACCAGCTCTATACTCTCGGTTATAATGCATATAGTTAAAAAAGAAAACAGACACTAATTAGGTGTGTTATTGTTGGTACTATGGCCACATTTTTCAGAGAAGTTTGCTAACTGCAGGCGCTGCAGTGTTGCATTGCCTTTTTGTTGACAATGAACTTTTAACCCGAATTACAAGTGCTATTTCATCTTCTGGTCGTCCATCTCGTTTCTATTCTTATGAAGTCTTCATTCATCACTTCAAGCAACGTTTATAAGTTTTACAATAAAACTAAAACAACTGATACTAAACAGTCCCATGTGTGATGTCTGTAGGAGTGTTTGTACCTGCTAGCGTAATGTAATCAAACAAGTTAGCTAATATGCTAACACGTTTACGAGTGCCTGTGTTAGTATTATTACCTTACACTAGCATTATTTTTGTACTGTTTATTTTACAAATTCATCAGTAAATTCACCAAAACGCCACTGTGGATTTATTGAGTCTGTTTAGCTGATTGGAGAGCTAGCGGGTCCATGACGATGACTTCTGTTTTGTTTGCTCCGCCGTTTTACAAGCACTTTTTGGTAGGGATGCACCGATTAATCGGTAACCGAATATATTCGGCCGAATATGGCAAAAAAAGCCACATTCGGCCTTCGGTGGAATGAGTTAAAAACAAGGCCGAATAGTGTGACGCAATTTTTTGACGCGGTGACGCAATCAACCAACGTGCAGTGACGCGGTGACGTTGGGATATGTTGTGTACCTGTATAAGTGTATGAGGTTACAAGCACACATTTATTGAGATTTAGTGGGGCCTCTGTTTACATTATTAGCCTGTTGTGTAGGCTACCTGTATAAGTGTAAGAGGTTACAAGCACACACTTAATTGAGATTTACCTGAGCCTTCTGTTTACATTATTAGCATATCTACTGTGGCTAAGCGGACTTTTGCCAAAAGGACAATAATTCATTTGTTGTGGGTTTATCCACTTTAATGCACTTCATTTTTTTTTTTTGGAATGCATGTTTTGTTTGAAGGCCTAATATAAATGAAAAACTACGGGAATATTAAAAAAATGTCAATATTCAATAAAAAATTACTTTATTTGAAAAACATGTCTAAATATTTATTTTAGGCTATTTATGCAATATTTAAAAAATTGTGAAAAACTGCATTCATTATTCGGTATTCGGCCAAGCGTTTAAATTTTATTCGGATTCGGCTTCGGCCACAAATTTTCATTTTGGTGCATCCCTACTTTTTGGAAACAATTAATAAACATTTTCAGAATATTTCCGGTAAATAACTCACATATATCACGCATACATCTGCAGGCTGTACTTCCTGAGGAGGCTGCGTTCCTTCAATATCTGTAAAAATCTCTTGTGGATGTACTACCTGTCTGTGGTTGCCAGTGTTCTGTAATACATGGCATAGTACATCTAAGGACAGCTACAGACTGGAAAAACTGATCAGGCGGGCCGTTTCTACGATGGGAATAAAACTGGACTCGCTGGTGACGGTGGCAGAGAAGAGGATTGTGGAAGAACTAGTGAGCATCCTGGATGATGCCAGTCACCCTCTGCATAGCGTTATCAGGAGCCAGAGGAGCCTGTTCAGTGCTAGACTGCTTCATCCCAAGTGCAGGACTAATAGACTCAAAAACTCCTTTGTCCCACACGCCATTAGACTGTACAACTCCTCTCTGGGGGGGAAAGGGGTACTAGAATGACATGGGATGCAAAACAATAAGAGTACAATACTTTTTTCATAACATGGTCACTACTGCTTAGTTTCTATTGTTATCCTCTTATTTTACTGTTATATATCTTTCTCATTGTTGCTTTTTATTTTTATTCTTATTGAAATATTTTTTGGTTTTGTTTCCATTTATACTTCTTACTTTTTTTAAATGTGATCCCAAGTCTGTACAATGTTGCTGGAATTTTAATTTTCCTGAGGGAACTTTCCTGAAGGAATCAATAAAGTACCTCTATCTATTATTATAGTCCAGTGCAGCTTCTAAATGGGGAAACTTTTTTTTTTAACTAAAATTTAGCGGGTGGGACCTATATAGTCTGGAAAATACATTAATCCTGCATTGTGCGGAAATACACAAACAGAACTGCCTATTATTAATGTATTATTTCTTTTTTGTTTCTTTAATTGATGTATCTGTACATACTACTTTTTTTTTATATTTCTTTTTTTTTGGGGGGTGTGGTATGGTGAGGATATAAAAAAATATATATATTGACATTAAGTGCAGACAACAGATATATGATGTATGTGAATATGATGTAATGGATAGGTATGTCTGATGCTGGATTTCAATAAAATATAAAATGAAAAAAAAAAAGAAATACAACAAAAAATACAAACCTGCAGTGTGCGGAAATAAACAAATAGTACAAACCTGCAGTGTGCAGACCTACACAAAAATTATAAAACTGCAGTGTGCAGAAATACACAAAAAATACAAAGCTGCTGTGTGCAGAAATACACAAAATCCAAACCTACAGTGTGCAGAAATACACAAAAAAATACAAAGCTGCGTTATGCAGAAATACACAAAAAATACCAAGCTGCATTGTGCAGATACACACAAATTATACCAACCTGCAGTGTGCAGAACTACACAAAAAATATAAACCTACAGTGTACAGAAATACACAAAAAATACAAACCTGGAGTGTGCAGAAACACACAAAAAATACATCCTGCAATGCAGTGTGCAGAAATACACAAAAATACAAACCTGCAGTGTGTAAAAATACACAAAAAATACCAACCTGCAGTGTGCAGAACAACATAAAAAAATACAAACTGGTAGTTTGTGGAGATCCCAAAAAAAAAAAAAAACTGAAGTGTGCAGAAATACACAAAAAAACAAACCTGCAGTGTGCAGAAATACACAAAAAATACAAACCTGCAATGTGCAGAAATACACAAAAAATACAAACCTGCATTGTGCAGATATGCACAAAAAATAACAAACCTGCATTGTGCAGATATACACAAAAAATACCAACCTGCAGTGTGCAGAACTACATAAAAAAATACAAAACTGTAGTTTGTGGAGATCCCAAAAAAACAAACCTGAAGTGTGCAGAAATACAAAAAAATCCAAAGCTGCAGTGTGCAAAAATACACAAAAAATACAAACCTGCATTGTGCAAATATACGCAAAAAATAATAACCTGCAGTGTGCAGAACTACATAAAAAATACAAACATGTAGTTTGTGGAGATCCAAGAAAACTAACCTGAAGTGTGCAGAAATACACAAAAAAACAAACCTGCAGTGTGCAGAAATACAAAAAAATCCACAGCTGCAGTGTGCAGAAATACACAAAAAATACAAACCTGCATTGTGCAGATATACGTATAGATATAAGTCTCGTCTTAAGACCCACTTTTATTCTTTGGCTTTTAACACTACGTGAGTTGTGTGTTCCTCTGTTCTCTGTTGTCCTCTGTGTTTTTTATACACTTTGATTTCTATTTTACTGTTTTAATTGATTTTACCCTTTAAAATAGTTTTTAATCATATTTGTTTTTATATTGTTTTTATTGGTTTTATATTTATTTATTTTTTGTTTTTATTCAGTCATTGGTGGAGCATAATATATATTTATATATATATTTTTTATTTTTATTTTATTTTATTTATTTATTTTTATTTTACAATTGTTTTTAACATGGCTGTGCAGCACTTTGGAAACGTTATTGTTGTTTAAATGTGCTATATAAATAAAGTGGATTGGATTGGATACACAAAAAATAACAACCTGCAGTGTGCAGAACTACATAAAAAATACAAACCGGTAGTTTGTGGAGATCCCCAAAAAAAAACCAAAAAAACTGAAGTGTGCAGAAATACACACAAAAAAAAACCTGCAGTGTGCAGAAATACACAAAAAATACAAACCTGCAGTGTGTAGAAATACACAAAAAATAACAACCTGGTGTGCAGAACTACATAAAAAAAATACAAACCTGTAGTTTGTGGGGATCCCAAAAAAATCACAAACCTGAAGTGTGCAAAAATACACAAAAAATACCAACCTGCAGTGTGGAGAACTACATAAAAAATACAAACATGTAGTTTGTGGAGATCCAAAAAAACTAACCTGAAGTGTGCAGAAATACACAAAAAAACAAAACTGCAGTGTGCAGGAATACAAAAAAATCCAAAGCTGCAGTGTGCAGAAATACCCCACAAAAATACAAACTTACAATGTACATAAATACAAAAAAATACACAAAAAGAAACACAAAGCTGCAGTGAGCACAAATACAAAAAAATTACAAACCTACAGTGTGCAGAAATACACAAAAAATACAAAACAGCAGTGTGCAGAAATGCAAAAGAGTAAGATTTGAAGGGAGGGTGTGTGTGTTGCAGAACATGCACAATCGCCCCATAGGCACCAGGGGCCTTAAAGCACCATTGCAACCTAAAGGCGAGGTTCGGATTGACGTGTGCTTTAAACACATGCGTGGACGTGTGCTGTACACACATGAGTGGTCCATGACAACAAAAAGACATATTTCATCTTTAGTCAGCCATTCTCAGGGTTAGCCGGTGTTAGCAGGCTACACCTGCTAGGTATCGCAGCTAAACCATGACGGAATGTTATACCTTTTTACGCCATTTTGTTAAAATGTTACCTTTTCAGTGGAAGCGGTGCTGTTTTGCTGAGTATATATTTGCAACATTTTAGGCGACAAGAATGTCGTACAGGGGGAGTAGGTGGACAGGGCCCGGTGTTGCTGTTAGCGCGGCCGGCTAGCAGCTGTCACCTGACCCGCTGTGACGTTAAAATGGCTTTTTTTTTTTGTTTTGCCTCAAAGTGAAGAAAAGTATCCCCCCCCCCGCCGTCATTACCCAGCTCCCGGCCAGAAGCGGGCCCTCCTCCCCTCCCTCTCACCTCGGAATTTGAGTTCGTGCTGAGGCTCCAGGAGCAGGACCTGTTCCGGCCTGGCCATGACCCGACACGCAGGAGCAGGAACAACCGTGCAGGAAATCACCCTCTTCCCCCCGCGCGCGGCCGCGATGTGATCCTCGTTGCAGCGTCACGGACACGGCGACAACGGCGACAAGACTCCGGTGGGCGGCCCCGGTCGGTCGGTCAGTGGTGAGCTAGCCAGCTAGCAAGCGACGGCTGTTGTGATGCAGCAGCGGCGGCGGCGGCGGGGAAGGAGGGAGGGAGGGGCCGGTGACGTCACGGCCTCTGCAATGCCACTCAGCGGGGATGGTGTCAGGGTGACGGAGGGTGACGGAGGGTGATACGCCGCTTATGATGTGTGGGACCAGCTCGGGTGGACAATATTATTTCATCACTCTTGTTTTTACAGACGGTGCCGTATTGCGTGCGCAGCCGTTCATTTTCTACACAATACAAAAAAATAAATGAAGCGATGAGGTGGCGACTTGTCCAGGGTGTACCCCGCCTTCCGCCCGATTGTAGCTGAGATAGGCGCCAGCGCCCCCCGTGACCCCGAAAGGGAATAAGCGGTAGAAAATGGATGGATGGATATATATATATTGGCCCTGCGATGAGGTGGCGACTTGTCCAGGGTGTACCCCGCCTTCCGCCCGATTGTAGCTGAGATAGGCGCCAGCGCCCCCCGCGACCCCGAAAGGGAATAAGCGGTAAAAAATGGATGGATGGATATATATATATTGGCCCTGCGATGAGGTGGCGACTTGTCCAGGGTGTACCCCGCCTTTCGCCCGATTGTAGCTGAGATAGGCGCCAGCGCCCCCCGTGACCCCGAAAGGGAATAAGCGGTAGAAAATGGATGGATGGATATATATATATTGGCCCTGCGATGAGGTGGCGACTTGTCCAGGGTGTACCCCGCCTTCCACCCGATTGTAGCTGAGATAGGCGCCAGCGCCCCCCGCGACCCCAAAAGGGAATAAGCAGTAGAAAATGGATGGATGGATATATATATATAGGCCCTGCGATGAGGTGGCGACTTGTCCAGGGTGTACCCCGCCTTCCGCCCGATTGTAGCTGAGATAGGCGCCAGCGCCCCCCGTGACCCCGAAAGGGAATAAGCGGTAGAAAATGGATGGATGGATATATATATATATATATATATTTAAAAAAAAAAAAAACATTATATCCATCCATCTTCTTCCGCCGATCCGAGGTAGGGTCGCGGGGGCACCAGCCTAAGCAGGGAAGCCCAGACTTTCCTCTCCCCAGCCACTTCGTCCAGCTCCTCCCGGGGGATCCCGAGGCGCTCCCAGGCCAGCCGGGAGACATAGTCTTCCCAACGTGTCCTGGGTCTTCCCCGTGGCCTCCTACCGGTTGGACGTGCCCTTAAAGGCCTACTGAAAGCCACTACTACCGACCACGCAGTCTGATAGTTTATATTTCAATGATGAAATCTTAACATTGCAACACATGTCAATACGGCCTTTTTAGTTTACTAAATTACATTTTTAAATTTCCCGCAGAGTTCTTGTTGAAAACGTCACGGAATGATGACGTGTACAATGACGCGGGGGCAGCAGCCTAAGCAGGGAAGTCCAGACTTTCCTCTCTCCAGCCACTTCGTCCAGCTCCTCCCAGGGGATCCCGAGGCGCTCCCAGGCCAGGCGGGGGACATAGTCTTCCCAACGTGTCCTGGGTCTTCCCGTGGCCTCCTACCGGTTGGACGTGCCTATTGAAAGCCACTACTACCGATCACACAGTCTGATAGTTTATCTATCAATGATGAAATATTAACATTCCAACACATGCCAATACGGCCGGTTTAGTTTACTAAATTACAATTTTAAATTTCCCGCAGGGTTTCTTGTTGAAAACGTCACAGAATGATGACCCATGTTTGTGACGTCATCACGTCTAGCCCAGCAACACACACGGCTAAAAGTCGTCTCTTTTCATCGCATAATTACACAGTAATTTGGACATCTGTGTTGCTGAATCTTTTGCAATTTGTTCAATTAATAATGGAGACGTCAAAGAAGAATGCTGTTGGTGGAAAGCGGTGGATTGCAGCTGCCTTTAGCACCGAAACACAGCCGGTGTTTCTTTGTTGTGAAGCTTTAACACAGAGCGGTCAAAACATGTTTCTCTACGTCAACCAGCAAGTTTTGGGATTGGGAAAATTGTGATATTAAGTCGGCTCTTACCGGAGACTTCAGTGGATTATGGGACCTCATCCTGCAGCTGTCAAAAAGGCAGCTGTGAGCTTGGCTCCTCCATTGGCTTCTCTGAGAGACACTGGCGTTCACCGCAGCCATCCGACTTTCAGGTATGACTTTACAATCTCACTAAAACACTATTTACACAATAAGCAGATAAGGCTGTGGTGTCGAACTTAAATACAGAGTGGGCCAAAATTTTAAACTGAACAAAGACGCGGGCCAAGGTTGAACAGATTAACCTTTTAATAGGAACCCCAACAATTTTTGCATTGAATATTGAACAAGCAAGGCTTACATAACTTTATAGTGACATGCAAAATCGAGTTTCAAATAATAATAATAATTAAAAAAATATCAATAATTGTTGCGGCATAGCTCGGTTGGTAGAGTGGCCGTGCCAGCAACTTGAGGGTTGCAGGTTCGATTCCCGCTTCTGCCATCCAAGTCACTGCCGTTGTGTCCTCGGGCAAGACACTTTTCCCACCTGCTCCCAGTGCCACCCACACTGGTTTAAATGTAACTTAGATATTGGGTTTCACTATGTAAAGCGCTTTGAGTCACTTGAGAAAAGCACTATATAAATATAATTCACTTCACTTCACTTGCTCAGTTTGCTACACTGATTTGCTTTAACACTGAATATGGAACAAGCAACGCTTATATAACTTAATAGTGCAAAATCAACTTTCAAAAAACAAACGAAAAAACATCAATGGCATATTAAATACAATTTTAATAAAAAATTGAATGCCTCTTTTCTATTTGCAGCCTTCTGAGGAAAATATCAACACTTACTTTTTCCACAGGCTAATAAATTTGAAAATAAATGGGGGGGGGGGGGTTTGTTGGTAGCGGGGGGTTTATATTGTAGCATCCCGGAAGAGTTATTGCAGCAAGGGGTTCTGGGTATTTGTTCTGTTGTGTTTATGTTGTGTTACGGTGCGGATGTTCTCCCGAAATGTGTTTGTCATTCTTGTTTGGTGTGGGTTCACAGTGTGGCGCATATTTGTAACAGTGTTAAAGTTGTTTATACGGCCACCCTCAGTGCGATCTGTATGGCTGTTGACCAAGTATGCGTTGCATTCACTTACCTCTGTGTAGAAGCCGCATATATTATGTGACTGGGCCGGCACGCTGTTTGTATGGAGGAAAAGCGGACAACGTGACGACAGGTTGTAGAGGGCGCTAAAGGCAGTGCCTTTAAGGCACGCCCCCAATATTGTTGTCCGGGTGGATATCGGGAGAATGTTTTTCGGGAGGGACACTGAAATTCGGGAGTCTCCCGGAAAATCGGGAGGGTTGGCAAGTATGAGTATTAGCGGTAAGTGCGGTGTTACAGCGACACCGCCCCTGTATAATACCGGCGGGCCAGCTCTAATGTTAATTTGATATTGCCTCAAGGGCCGAATTAAATTACTCGGCGGGCAGAATTTGGCCCGCGGGCCAGAGTTTGACACCCATGAGATAAGGGATCTTCGAGAATTATCCTAGTAAATGTGTCTAATTACATCTGAAACGCCGCCTGCCGCCGTCGCCTTTTCCTTTTTCTTCACTCTAAATGTCCTCATCCACGAATCTTTCATCCTCGCTCAAGTTAATGGGGAACTTGGCCGATAGCTCTAGCTACTGCTGGTTATGATTGTAAACAATGTTCAGATGTGAGGAGCCCTACAACCCGTGACGTCACGCGCACACAGTCTGCTACTCCCGGTACAGGCAAGGCTTTTTTATTAGCGACCAAAAGTTGCGAACTTTATCATCGATGTTCTCTACTAAATCCTTTCAGCAAAAATATGGCAATATCGCCAAATCATCAAGTATGACACATAGAATGGACCTGCTATCCCCGTTTAAATAAGAAAATCTAATTTCAGTAGGCCTTTAACACCTCCCAAGGGAGGCGTTCGGGTGGCATCCTGACCAGATGCCCGAACCACCTCATCTGGCTCCTCTCCATGTGGAGGAGCAGCGGCTTTACTTTGAGTTCCTCCCGGATGGCAGAGCTTCTCACCCTATCTCTAAGGGAGAGCCCCAAACTCATTTTAGCCGCTTGTACCCGTGATCTTGTCCTTTCGGTCATAACCCAAAGCTCATGACCATAGGTGAGGATGGGAACGTAGATCGACCGGTAAATCGAGAGCTCTGCCTTCCGGCTCAGCTCCTTCTTCACCACGACGGATCGGTACAACGTCCGCATTACTGAAGATGCCGCACCGATCCGCCTGTCTATCTCACGATCCACTCTTTCCTCACTCGTGAACAAGACTCCTAGGTATATATATATATACCTGGGTTCAATCCCGGGCTCGGGATCTTTCTGTGTGGAGTTTGCATGTTCTCCCCGTGACTGCGTGGGTTCCCTGGGGGTACTCCGGCTTCCTCCCACCTCCAAAGACATGCACCTGGGGATAAGTTGATTGGCAACACTAAATTGGCCCTAGTGTGTGAATGTGAGTTTGAATGTTGTCTATTTGTGTTGGCCCTGCAATGAGGTGGCGACTTGTCCAGGGTGTACTCCGCCTTCCGGCCGATTGTAGCTGAGTTAGGCTCCAGCGACCCAGAAGGGAATAAGTGGTAGAAAATGGATGGATGGATGGATGATCCATCCATGGATGATAACAAGACCTCCTTTTTAGACCAGTTGATCTGCCGCTTCTTTTCTTTTTCTCCTCTGTCCCCCCCTCCCTTGTGGAGGGGGTCCAGTCCGATGACCATGAATGAAGTACTGGCTATCCAGAGTCGGGACCAAGGATGGGGCGCTCGTCTGGACCCAGGATGGACCGCTCGCCTGTGTATCGGTTGGGGACATCTCTACGATGCTGATCCGACTCCGCTTGGGATGGTTTCCTGAGGACGGGACTCTCGCTGCTGTCTTGGATCCGCTTTGAGCTGAACTTTCGCGGCTGTGTTGGAGCCACTATGGATTGAACTTACACAGTATCATGTTAGACCCGCTCGACATCCATTGCTTTCGGTCCCCTAGAGGGGGGGGGGGGGGGTTGCCCACATTTGAGGTCCTCTCCAAGGTTCTCATAGTCATCATTGTCACTGGCCTCCCACTGGGTGTGAATTCTCCTTGCCCACTGGGTGTGAGTTTTCCTTGCCCTTTTGTGGGGTTCTTCCGAGGATGTCGTAGTCGTAATGATTTGTGCAGTCCTTTGAGACATTTGTGATTTAGGGCTATATAAATAAACATTGATTGATTGATGGATGATTGGCGTGGTCCCCCTACCTATACTCTACTAAAGTGCTTCTCAAACTTTGTAAATATGTACTGTATATGGAGTATTATTGTTGTTTGTGCATTGTTACAGGGGCCAAAAATAATAAATATACTTGTTAAATAAAATCTCTGCTTCATTTTTTTATATGAATACGTAGGCCTACTATGCTACTGTATTTTAATGCTGTTCTATATGGTCGTACTTAGAGAACTAAATGTTTTCTGAGGTGGTACTTGACAAAGTTTGAAAACTACTGCTCTAATAACAGCCACTTGTGTGGATATTTGCAATGATGTATAAATTATGGGATTTTTTTTTTTTTTTTTACATTTAATTTATACAATAATTCATTACTCAGCCAATTGCCACAGAATGTGGATCATATGGAATCCTAAGAAAGACCGAATATGAGTACAGGCAACCACAGTTCAAGTTACAAGTTGCACCTGTTTGACCGGTTCAAACAACATTGGAGCAATGCATACTACAGACATTACTAATACACTCTGGTATTTCTACAAGAAACTTGTTCAACAGCTCAAGTCCAAAAGAAAAATGCTGCACATGTTTTTTTTTGTCATTCTTTTATTGGTAAAGAAACTGACGAATCCCTTTTTCACACGTCTGGAATTAGACTGCCAAGTGCTTTCAAAGGCATTCCATAATTAAACATTTTAAAAAGCTAAATATATCTACCACAGTGCTGATATTACCGAAAATGTAGACGCTGTTTTGATTAATGCTGAATATAGTCGTGGACTTTTGTGAAGTGTAATGTCATGTAACGCTGTCAGATATACATAACATTGACCAATCGCGTTCCCAGGTCCAGCCCAAGACTATTGGCATTTTATTTACTGAAACACTGGCAAACAAAGCAAATGTTTTGTGTTGAAAACCGGCCTGCACAATCCAACAAGTCATTATATTACACACACAATGTTCATTCATTAAAAATGGCTTTAAACATGGCACTTTTTATCACGTGTAGGAGCGAGCAAGCCTGACCCATAATAACAAATAACCCAGACGTGTCTATGAAAATGTGTCAGTGTGTGATTTTAAAGAAGAAATTAAAGAAGCAGAAGGGATTGAAAAGGCCCTAAAAGTTATAGTCAACACAAACATACTTGCTGCTGTCCTAATCCATGACCGCAGGAAATGTGTTTTAACTGGACAAACTTTTGCCTATCATTGACGACCCTTACATGACACAACAGATTTGTCCTTTTTTTTAATGCATTCTAACTCATAAATAAAAGTCAGCTTACAATGGAGTCAAAGGGAGTCGCCAATAAAGCGCTCGAAACAAATCCAAAAACCTCCCAACGTTTTATATACACAATGTAGTGACGTTTATAATAACATGTTATAGATACCTATTTCCTCACAGAGGGATTCACAACTTTCACTTTTCCCTTCAACAACGCGACCAATTATGGCGTACTTCATGAGACACACACATATTAAAATAATCACTTACTGCACAAAGTCTGCTCTGACTGGAATGCCGACTGGTGGGATGTTTCTATCTTCCAGTTTAGATGAAGAATTAATCATTATCCTTGTGAAGAGTTAAAAAAAAAGATGGTCATTTTGTGTCTTCCTCGCCATCTTCGGGTCTAAATTGAATGTCAAAGTTGACCAACTTCTCGGTTTATGTCCACAACCTTCTAATATCCAGGTGAGATGCATGTTTCATAATATAGAATTAACTTTCCCCAACTAACAGGCGATCATGATGCAGCAGGTCAGTATGTCAAAAATGTGGCTGCACAAGCGAGTTAGCTCTCTGTGATCACAGCGCGGCTGAAAATAGTTTGTCTGTTTGAGATCAAAAAAGGAACATTTCTATCTGTAGGAAGTGCTAACACGCAAACCCTGGAAGAAAATATTGAAAATGAACACTACATTTCCTGCAATGGAGTGTATTTATACCAGGGGTCCCCAAACTTTTTGACCTGGGGGCCGCATTGGGTTAAAATAATTTGGCCTCGGGCCGGGCTGTTTTATATATATATATATATATATATATATATATATATATATATGATATGATATGATATCACGTCATTAATTGGAAAATGTACTTTTAGACAATGTGATTTGCCTAAGCGGCTAGGAGACTCTGAGAGTAACAAGCGGTAGAAAATGGATTAGAAAAAGGATAGATTTGAAAAAAATAAATATTATTATTATTTTTTTATCATGGGACTTCCCGTAGTTTGGGGACCCCTGATTTATCCACTATATTTTACCTTTATAATCCTTCTCATCTACCAACTTACATGTCCTCAAATGCGTTCAACACATTTTATTTACATCCTATTTTTATTGATGAATAAAACACGGAAGTGATATTTTGACGTAAAAATTAATGCTTAAAAATGCGGATTTCATATGCCTGATACGAACAATATTGCTTATATTTGGTCAATATTCAGGTCATGTGATGTAAATTGAGCATATTTAGCGCTGTTTGGGTGCATTTATAGTGATTTAGAGGCTAAATTAATTACACATATTAGCACAAATGCTAGGGACCTAGAATGAGAAAATTATTAAAAATTAGAATATAAAAAAACAACAACAAAAAAAAACATGTGTTCTTGTCTTTCATAAGGATTCTGAACAATAGGCACATTTTTTTAAAGAGCAGTTCTTTTTTAACTATTTACCACAGTGACAAGAAATCCTAAAGGGGAACTGCACTTATTTTTTTAATTTTGCCTATTGTTCACGATCTTTAAGCGAAACAAGAAGACAAAAGGTTTGGGGTTTTTTTTTGCATTCTAACTTGTGACAATAGGCTCTTTCTAGATGACTAGCAATGCAGTTCATGAGAACAATCCATTCTGCCTCTAAATCACTTTAAAAATGCATCTAAAAACCGCCACCCCATTTACATTCCGTAACTTGTATAATAACCAAATTGAGGGACTGTTTTTCTAGCGTAGGAACACATCGCCTTACGACGGCATGCTACGATAAGCTGAACGGCTTTTGAGTTTGTAATGCACAACACAATGCGACAGGACACTGATCTGTACTGACTGAAAAACATGAACAATCATATTACAGTATCAGTAAAGTATTAGCCCACTTTTCAAGTTTTGTTTGTACACAGCTAGCTCGACAGTGTATGTATTGTAGTTGTACTAACACACATGATGAGCTGCGTGACTCACTTGATGGACAGATGTCCTCTTGGTCAAGCTGACAGAGAACATTTTTTTCAGGTTTGTTTTGGGTAAACACTCCATTTATGTCAAAGTAGCTTGGCTCCAAATTCCACATTTACACCGTCAAGTCACGCTAGTGTGTGAATGTTAGTGTGAATGTTGTCTGTCTATCTGTGTTGGCCATGCAATGAGATGGCGACTTGTCCAGGATGTAAATCGCCTTCTGCCCGAATGCAGCTGAGATAGGCTTGAGCACCTCACCCGCGTGACCCCTAAAGGGACAAGCGGTAGGAAATGGATGGATGGATGGATGGAAGTCACGCTAACCTCACCAGCAGTTCATCCTCTGTATATTCAGCTTCAAAAAGATAAGGATGTAAATCCTCATTTGTCTAAAAAAAAATTGTCATCTTCTACGTCTGTTACCAAGTCTGCCATGATTAGAACACACTCGCGTTTGTTTCCAGAAGTAGGAACATAGATTTGTTGCTGGAATTGTGTTGCTATGGGAACGATAATAAATGAGCAAAGGGAATAAGTTTCCCTAATGCATAAAATGATCAAAATACAGTAAATATTGAACATATTACATACCGTTATGAACGTGTCTGTTACTAAATTATACATTGGCCTGCAGTGTGTATATAAAACGTTTTGAATGAGGGTTTTGAAGTTGTTTTAGAGGGCTTTGAAGGCTAAAATGGTGACTTCCATTAGCTGCATCTTTGCAAGCGTCTTTTATCATCTTCAGAATCCTAAAAAAAAGACATGCGTGTTCTTGTCTCTCATGGTTGTGGACGATAGGCAACATTTAAAAAAAAAAGTGCACTTCCCCTGTAATATTACCCTGTTACGTGTTAGCATCTGTCGTAAAGACAACTCTTGCATCATGAAGAAGACTGCGGCAAAGAACGTGATGCGTTTGAGGTTCCCTATCAAGTTCAACGTGTACAGGTTACCGAAATACTCCAATGTTGTACAATCAGAAAAAGCAGTTTAGAGCGGAGGTTTGTCCTGGGGTCAAAGTGTTTTTGTGTAGCTTCTTCTTATTGTTCCTCACTGCACCAAACTATAGAAAGTGAAGACTCTACATTGTTACAAAGTGCACGCAAAGTGCGGGGACCACAAACAGAGTTAGCGTCTACAGAGACGTGTCAGTTTGTCACCACAAAAAGCCGATTACTTTCAATCATATTGTGCTTACGAGCTAAACATCGATGCAAGACACAATATAAAAACTCTGCATATTATAAAAGGGCCAAATGCCTCATACCTTCTTAAGTCATTTTTTTTTTAGTACTGTGGGTTTACACCCACCTTTTTCAAACAAGAGGAATCCATAACACCAAATTACTGATTGCACACACACTGCATTGAAAGTTATGAAAAGAGCTATCAAAAATAAAGATTACAACTTCTCATCCACAAGTCTGCATATTGTACAATATGTGTAGGTTTTCTTCTTTCACTTCCGCCAACTTTTTTTGATGTATTTATTTTATAAATCGCATGCTTGTGTGTGTGTGTGATTAAAAGGACGGAGAAATGAGGTGAAGCAAAGGTCAAGTGACACGGGTCACCATTGGGGATAAGTCACCCGACATCAGCAGCACGTCCTGCGAGACTCCGATGCTTGCCGCCCCAGTTTGAAACCTTTCCCCGACGCTCCCCCCACCTCGTCCGCAACTGGGATGCGTCTACCTGCGAGGAAAAACACAATAAAGCACACACTTAGAAGTCGTGACAGGTGTTTAGATGGCGTTCTTCTTTTCACATTAATATGCAATACCGGTCAAAAGTTTGGAGACACTCAACACAAAGTTAGAACAAATACATTAGCATTGGTGTCAAACTCAAAATAGCCATAGCCATTTCCCACTTGGCGCACATTTCCAGTAAGGCACCCTCACAAAAGTGGACTACATTTCGGAACGTATAGTGCAGGGGTCTCAAACTCAATTTACCTGGGGGCCACTGGAAGCAGAAACTGGGTGAGGCCAGGCTCAAGGGGGAGGACAGAGTAAAACAACTTGCACTGAGCCTAGTCTATAAAATCCGCTACACATCCCTGATACCGAAGTACATGTCAAGCTACTTCCTTCCACCAGGGGGAGCTCCACAAACCACGTCAAACCCAGATTCCGACCTAACAAAGGTCTTAACTCATTCTCTTTCTATGCCACATCAATGTGGAATACACTCCCAACAGGTGTAAAAGTAAGTGCATCTCTATATTCCTTCAAAACCGCTCTAAAACAACACCTCCAGGCAACATCAACCCTTTACTAATACCCTCCTCCATTCACATCCCATCTCCCCGGATTGTAAATAACCTAATGTAAATAATCAAATGTACTTCTAATCCTTTTTGGATGAGAGAGCCATGAAAGCCAAATATTTCAAAATGTATTTCCGTGAGAGCCATATTGTATTTTTTAACACTGAATACAACTAAATGCGTGCATTTTTAAGTAAGACCAACATTTTGAGAGTATAATAAGTCTCTTATTCTTTTTCATAACATTGTTATTCTGAAGCTAACCAATAATAAATAAAATGTCATGTCGTTGATCATTTTTTTGTTTGGCCATGTGCTGTTTGTCCTTTGGACTCTTTAAGTTCCTGTTTTTTTCCACTCCCTTGTCTGGTTTCCTTGGTTACTCATTTTGTCCACCTGCCTCTGGTGGACAAAATACCCGCTCACCTACTTCCCGAGCACTAATCAGAGGCAGTATTTAAGCTCGTCTTTGCCAGTCAGTCGCCCTGTGCTGACTTGTTTCATGCCTTGCCATAGTTTCGTGCTTCATGCCATGCCAAGTAAGTTTTGTTTGATTTATGTTCTTAGTCTGTTTACGCGTTATCTTTGTTCTTTAGCCCAAGTTGTGCCTCCGCTGTGAGCTATTTTTGTTTGTATATTTTTTTAGTTAAAATGAAATCATGTTTTTACCTAAATGCCATGTCCCGAGTAGTCCGTCTGCCTTCCTGGGAGAACGACCCCGCAGCAAGCTGCAACCCCCCCCCCATCGTGACATAAAATACTTCTTACCATTAATGCGACTTCTCGAACTGGTGCGGTAGAAAACGGATGGATGGATTTAAATGCATGAGAATGTTTTATATTTCATACATTATTTTTAGCATTGTGATTACCAGCGAAATTATTCATAATTATCGCGTTAAGCAATGTCAGCTAAGATTTATCTGAGAGCCAGATTCAGTCATCAAAAGAGCCACATCTGGCTCTAGAGCCATAGGTTCCCTACCCCTGTTCTAATGTATTTTACTTGTTCTTATGCTATCTGAACTCACTATGTTCTCTGCTGGCTGTACATATCCTACTAAATAAGACCTACACTGTTTCAATGTCCACATTTCTCTGTTGATGCAATTGTTGATGACTGAAGTACTGATATCAACCAAAGCTCCTCATCCCACCCCCTGGATTGTAAATAATGTAAATAATTCAATGTATATACTATGATGATTAACTTGTGTAATGACTGTATTATGTTAATAGTGTATATTTGTACTATGAATTGATTAACGTGGACCCCGACTTAAACAAGTTGAAAAACTTATTCAGGTGTTACCATTTAGTGGTCAATTGTACGGAATATGTACTAAACTGTGCAATCTACTAATAAAAGTATCAATCAATCAATCAAAAAGGCCGGGCCGCAAGAAAAGTTTTCTAAAAAAAATCTAAAATGAACTTTTTGATGAAGTCACCGTCTTTGAATGGCTTTCCCGCCCTAGCAAGTAGCAACATACTTGCCGACTCTCGCAAATTTTCCAGGAAACACCCGAATATCAGTGCCCCTCTAGTCAATCTCCCGGTTTTCACCGGAACAACAATTATAAGAACGTGTCGTGATGGAACTGCCTTTAACGTTCTCTACGTACTGCCATCTGGTCGTCTTTTCCACAATACAAACAGAGTGCAGACCCAGTCACACATTGTATGAAGCTTCTGCAGACCCACGGAACCGACTGCAGGACATACTAACTCAACAGCCATACAGGTGACACTGAGGGTGGCCATATAAACAACTTTAACACTGTAACAAATATACGCCACACTGTGAACCCACAGCAAACAAGAATGACAAACACATTTCGGGAGAACATCCGCACCGTAACACAACATAAACACAACTGAACAAATACCCAGAACCCCTTGCATCACTAACTCTTCCGTGATGCTACAATATACTCCCCCGCTACCACCAAACCCCGCCCCAACTCAAACCCGCCGCCGAAAAGAGGCATTCAATTTGTATTTTTATCTTATTTGATATGCCATTGATATTTTTTTATTATTATTATTTAAACCTCGATTTTGCATGTCACTATAAAGTTATATAAGCCTTGCTTGGTCAATATTCAATGCAAAACTTGTTTGGGTGCCTCTTAAAGGATTAATTTGTTCAACCTCGGCCCGCTGCTTCGTTCAGTTTTAAATTTTGGCCCACTCTGTATGAGTTTGACACCCCTGTACTAAGGAGTGGGAAAAAAAATGTAAACAAAACCTGTATTTAAATTGAAAAAGTACATCTGTTTATGTAGTTTTTCTTGTGAAAGAATTACAGCTGCCAATAAAGACGCGACAACATGCAGACCAGGGAACGCGGAAACAACACTCACTTATCTCTATAAACACCTCGTTGATGTTAATGGCATTCTTGGCACTGGTCTCTACAAATATGGCATGGATGGAGTCGGCATAGTCCTTGGCGTCCTTCTCCAAGACTTCCCTGTAAACATTTCGCAGTGGTTACATTTCAACTCACAGGCACACACAAAGATCCAATCTGAGCATGACCAAGAAACAATCAGTTGTAACTCTGCCAAGATGTTTCCTAAAGCAAACATGCCTATCTACACCTCGGTTTCTGTTATTACTTTGTTCCGGAAGGCCAAACAAAGATCGTATCGTACGAAAACTGGATGTGTTTTTCCCATAAGACAAAATGCAAATCTAATTAAAGCTGTAAGCAGCGATGGACGGGGACCTCTTTGGCCGCTGCCCCCGCGACCCAAGCCTGGATAAGCGTTAGCTAGCCGGCAGCCATCTTATCAAATATTTCACACGAGGGCGAAGCACAACTAATGTTAATATTATTCAGATATTGTGTCACTGGCGCATTTATGCCATGTATAAAATTACATACTGGGAGCGGTAGGAAAAAAACGTGTAGCTCTCATCTTTGAAATGTTTTTCAGCGCAGCGGTTCTTTGAAGGCTAATAGAATCAAAACCGGACCATTCATTGTCTTTACCGTAGCATAAAAGGTGCAGATGGCCTTAAAACGCCACAACAGTCAGGCCCCATATGTAAGTACCCAAAATAAAGAATGTCGGACGGTTGTTTTTACGATATGCCGGCAAACGACAACTTTAGAACATACCGGCTTAGCTACGGCACCTGGCAGCCATCTTGGTATAGACCAGTGGTTCCCAAAGTGGGCGGTGGAAAGATCTGGGGGGCGGTGAGGAAGAAGGGGGCGGTAGGGGGGCGATAGTCCGAAGTCGAAGTCAGAAGTTCGAACGTTTGTTTGACGATTTGTACACAACACATGCAGCAGGAGAGTCAGTGGACGACCCATCAGGGTCCGGTTACCACACGCCGCTCTGGCCCAGTCAGATCCGACAGCATAGACTCCATCCCATTAATATTAAGTGCGAGACAATGAAGGTTACTGGTGGAATGTTTATTTACAATTCTATGTTGCTGAAAGAAGTTAAAACTGCTAAAAAATAAATTGGTTTACTAAATTGAAATACACATTTGTGTTTAACCTTTCTCTTTTCAAATTGCAGCAGACCAAATATCAAGAAAGAGGTGTTTGTTTCCATATGTGTCCGTGGGGGGACACATATGGAATTCACTGGGGAGCCAGGAATTCACTGGGGAGCCAAGGGGGCGCCAGCCTGCAAAAGTTTGGGAACCATTCGTATAGACGATCACAGCCCCTCCCCCACGAATGTTGGTGCGTGCGCAACAGCATCAGACGGTACGGGGAAAAAAACGAGAAGAAAAAACGTCTCCCTCACTGTGTCTGCGCACAGGTCCATCTTTGAAATGGTTTTCAGCGCAGCGGTTCTTTGAAGGCTGATCAAATCAAAACCATAGCAGTGATTAAAACTATATCAGTAGAAGCATTTAAGTCTCACCTTAAAACTCATCTGTATACTCTAGCCTTTAAATAGACTCCCTTTTTAGACCAGTTGATCTGCCGTTTCTGTTCTTTCTCTCCTATGTCCCACTCTCCCTTGTGGAGGTGGTCCGGTCCGATCCGGTGGCCATGTACTGCTCGCCTGTGTATCGGCTGGGGACATCTCTGCGCTGCTGATCGGCCTCCGCTTGGGATGGTTTCCTGCTGGCTCCGCTGTGAACGGGACTCTCGCTGCTGTGTTGGATCCGCTTTGGACTGGACTCTCGCGACTGTGTTGGATCCATTATAGATTGAACTTTCACAGTATCATGTTAGACCTGCTCGACATCCATTGCTTTCCTCCTCTGCAAGGTTCTCATAGTCATCATAGTCACCGACGTCCCACTGGGTCATTATTGTCACCGATGTCCCACTGGGTGTGAGTTTTCCTTGCCCTTATGTGGGCCTACCGAGGATGTCGTAGTGGTTTGTGCAGCCCTTTGAGACACTAGTGATTTAGGGCTATATAAGTAAACATTGATTGATTGATGGTTTTTCAGCACAGCGGTTCTTTGAAGGTTAATAAAATCAAAACCATAGCAGTGATTAAAACTATATCAGTAGAAGCATTTAAGTCTCACCTTAAAACTCATCTGTATACTCTAGCCTTTAAATAGACTCCCTTTTTAGACCAGTTGATCTGCCGTTTCTTTTCTTTTTCTCCTATGTCCCACTCTCCCTTGTCGAGGTGGTCCGGTCCGATCCGGTGGCCATGTACTGCTCGCCTGTGTATGGTCTGGGGACATCTCTGCGCTGCTGATCCGCCTCCGCTTGGGATGTTTTCCTGCTGGCTCTGCTGTGAACGGGACTCTCGCTGCTGTGTTGGATCCGCTTTGGATTGGACTCTCGCGACAGTATCATGTTAAACCCGCTCGACATCCATTGCTTTCCTCCTCTCCAAGGTTCTCATGGTCATCATTGTCACCGACGTCCCACTGGGTGTGAGTTTTCCTTGCCCTTATGTGGGCCTACCGAGGATGTCGTAGTGGTTTGTGTTGTGGTTTGTGCAGTCCTTTGAGACACTAGTGATTTAGGGCTATATAAGTAAACATTGATTGATTGATTGATTGATTTCTTTCTCCCTGGCACTCACCGAGGGTGGACGCTCCCCTTTCCTCTCCCTTATCTCACATGCTTGCTTCTTTGTTTTGTCTTGTCTTAACTTTCTTGTTGCCTCTTTTTTTGCACTGCTCTCCAGATCTACACATTGGAACTATGTAACTGGCCTCAACAAAATTGACATGATCTGCTGGACACACGACGGACTCTTGGGAGAAGAAGGAGGGCCGCGTGCCTGGAGACCCTTTTCCGTCGAGGACGTGAAGATATCCACCTATTCGGAATTATGACAATAGGACATCTGCTGATTGGAGTAAGCGTTGCTCTGGTTTGTCGACAAATTGGGAAGTTGCTGGCAGTCTTCAAAGTACCCCAAAGCTGCCACAAATGATTGGAGGATGCGGGAAGAACTGTGGATTACCTCGGACTGTCTACCCCGCAGGTTTTGAGGACCAGTCGTAAACAATTTTAGAGTGAAAAGCAAATTTTGTTTTCACTCGCATATAAATCCTTTTAACTTGGATTGTTTCCCTGGCTTCGAGACTCCCGAAGATCGCTGCAGCGAAGACACAACAAACTCCCTTTTTTGTCTCTCATGGACACACACCTGTTGTTGTGAACTTTGGACTAGCGACGGCAAATACATCAAGGCCGCGGAACAGAGACACACTATGGGCTTATATACACACACACACACATCCACAAGAAAATATACGCCACACATACACCTCCCCATACCCCTAATCCAACGCCCTCGACGCAAATCCCGTAGGGGTGATGAATGGATGGTCAGCGCCTGAGAGCTGTGACCTACCACCATCACCTTGAACTACCTTCTCTCTGTTCCTAGATATCTCGAGATGTATGTTGTAATATGAATATGTGCTTTGCTATGGAGGTTTTTTCTCACTCTGAACTGGGCCCTCAGTCTGGATTGTATTTTTTTACTCATCCTTCCCCAGCGTTTACCTTTTTCCCATCTTTTACGGGGCGCCTTATGGCGATTTATCAGCGTTCTTGTTCTGTAACACTGTACACCAGGGGTGCCCATTACGTCGATCGCGAGCTACCAGTCGACCGCGGGGGGTGTGTCAGTCGATCTCGAGCCAGACTTTTAAAAAAAATAGACCTAAAAATTAGTGATCATCAATCTTCACCAAGACGTCACTTAAATGACATTCGCGGTACCGGAGGGTCTTGTGAGATGACGCTGGCTGCTGCAAAATCATTATTATTAAAAATGACCGAGAGGAAGGCGGGAAACACTTTTTATTTCAACAGACTCTCGCGCCGTACCTTCCGTCAAAACTCTAAAGGCCGACTGCACATTTCCTATCTTCACAATAAAAGCCCTGCTTCATGCTGCCTGCGCTAACTAAATACAGAGTCTCGGAAAACTGGCGTGCACAAGCGATCCCTCAGAAAGCTGGCGTGCACATCACTTGTGCACGCCAGCTTTCCGAGACTCTTATTTTGTTAGCGCAGGCAGCATGAAGCAGGGCTTTTATTGTGAAGATAGGAAATGTGCAGTCGGCCTTTAGAGTTTTGACGGAAGGGACGGCGCGAAAGTCTGTTGAAATAAAAAGTGTTTCTCGCCTTCCTCTCTGTCATTTTTTCGTAATAATGAACTGGCAGCAGCCAGCGTCATCTCACAAGACCCTCGGGTGCCGCGAATGTCAATCAAGCAAGCTACGGAATTTGCCGCCAATGTTTTTCTTGTAAAGTGTATGGAAGCTGGATGAATTAGATGCCAAAAACCAACCACTTTCATGTGGTATTGTACAGAAAGGACAACTTTTTTTCTCCTCCATTTGAAAATGTGGGCGTTATCATCATTACTGTCTGATTCCAATCAATGCAAGTCATCAGAATCAGGTAATACACCAACTTATATTCTTGTCTTCGTGAAAGAAAGACATCTATATGTGTTACACATGCTTGTATTATCATTAAACACATTTAACTTGTTTACAAAAATGTCTCTTTCATAAATAAATAAATATAAATGATATATATAAATGAGGTAGATCCCCTCGAGTTGGTCAATTGAAAAGTAGCTCGCCTGCAGAAAAAGTGTGGGCACCCCTGCTGTACACTGTTTGTTTGTCTAATCTTGAACAGGTTTGTGCTGAAAACAAAGTTTGGTTGTACTTGTTGCATTGACAATAAAGACCTACCTACCTACCTACCTATTTCATCAACTTTTAATCAGAAGGGTTCAATCTCTCTTCTTTTGCTTATTTGAAGCCGAAACGAAAAACGGCCTCAGAGATAATGTTTGAAAAAAAAAAGAAAAACATTTAGCCAAGTTTTGTATTGAAGGGGGAATTGCAAACTTCCTGTTGATTTTAGCTGGGAGGTAAGAGTGTATGAAATATAGGTCTAACTGAGACCTACATAGTGGTTTTTGTTTCATGTTTCTATGACGTTCCTACTAGAAGTTACAGACAGTTTTGTCTGTGTTTTCTTCCTAGGGGGCGCTAGAGCGAGTTTTGGGTTTTGTTCGCAATTTTCACCAGTCCTGATGTGTGTGTAAAATTTGGTGAGTTTTGAAGCATGTTAAGAGGTTCAAATTACAGCTCAAAGAGGCGGCGGTATAATAAAGAATAATAATAAAACCTTAGAAATTCAATAAGGTCCTCTATCCCAAACGAACATCGGTCCCTAATTAAACATATGTAGACAAATGAAATTGATGAATGAACATACAGCTTCACTTTCAGCTAGATTTTTTTGGTTGTGCATATTCGGACTGCACGATTGATCCACATCAAATCCAAATTGAGGTTTGGATCATGTTAGACCCGCTCGACATCCATTGCTTTCCTCCTCTCTATGGTTCTCATAGTCATTATTGTCACCGACGTCCCACTGGGTCATTATTGTCACCGATGTCCCACTGGGTGTGAGTTTTCCTTGCCCTTATGTGGGCCTACCGAGGATGTCGTGGTGGTTTGTGCAGCCCTTTGAGACATTAGTGATTTAGGGCTATATAAGTAAACATTGATTGATTGATTGATTAGTGACATAACCATAAGAGGCTGAGTTTTATTTCCTTCACCAGCATTTGAGTAAGAGACATGTTCGCCCATCACAATTGTTGAACCTCACGTTTCTTTGTCACTACAATCGGGGAAAAGAGGTCTCACTCTGCACATCTTTCTCAGCACCTGAGTGCGTTGATTCATACATAAGTCAAGCAGATATTTGAGTGTTGGTTTTTATTTTGTGAAAAAAATAAATAAATGATCAAATAATATAATATTTGTTACATTACACTGTATTTTTCCGACTATAAGGGACACTTAAAATCCTCCACTTTTATCAAAAACCGACACTATGCCTAATGTACGGATTAATTCTGGTTGTGCTTACCGACCTCAAAGCAATTTTATTTACTACATGGTGTGATGATAAGTGTGACCAGTAGATGACAGTCACACAAGAGATACGTGTGGACTGCAGGTTGACGCCTGTTCAATTGATGTCAGCGGAATAATTATACAGTATATGGTAAAGGTTTACCCAAAATGCTTTGCATGGGTCTGCCACTGTAGTCCGACAACATAGTCATTAAGATCCTTCTTTTTCCTCTATCCTTAGTTGTGGGGAAAACTGGCTTGTATATGCACATACATCTTCCGCTGTTGCCATTTTTAACTGCAACTTAACGCCAAAAAAACGGAAATGCTGATTATCGGTCCTGCTAGACACCGACCTCTATTTAATAATACATCTGAGGTCCTCTCCTAGGTTTCTCATAGTCAGCATTGTCACTGGCGTCCCACTGGATGTGAATTCTCCCTGCCCACTGGGTGTGAGTTTTCCTTGCCCTTTTGTGGGTTCTTCCGAAGATGTTGTAGTCGTAATGATTTGTGCAGTCCTTTGAGACATTTGTGATTTGGGGCTATATAAATAAACATTGATTGATTAATATGAAGTAGTGTACAGTTCTACCATAGCATACCATACCAACTTTATTAATAAAGCCCTTCTAAGTTATGTCTGTCAGGAGATTCGCTATGGAAACGCTCAAATTTACTGGTACAACAAAGATGACGGGGAGAAGACGTTGTCGAAGTGGAGGCACGTAAATGAGACCGCCCACAAATTGGAGTATCCTGAAAAAACGGGCATAAAGCGGTGTGAAGATGGTTTGTAAAACATAATTCATGCAACATTTTTACCAAAAAACCACTATTACATGTTAAGTGTTTAAAATGTAGAAAGAAAATCATACGACGACCCTTTTGATGCGCCTTTTGTATGAAATAGACCTGAATAGACTCGTTGGCCCTGCGATGAGGTGGCGGCTTGTCCAGGGTGTACCCCGCCTTCCGCCCGACTGTAGCTGAGATAGGCGCCAGCGCCCCCTGCGACCCCGAAAGGGAATAAGCGGTAGAAAATGGATGGATAGACTCGCTCATCGGTCATAAAGCGGTGTGAAGATGGTTTGTAAAACTTAATTTATGCAACGTTTTCACCAAAGAACCACTATTACATGTTAAGAGTTTAAAATGTAAAAAGAAAATTATATGACGACCCTTTTGATGCGCCTTTTGTATGAAATAGACCTGAATAGACTCGCTCATCGGCAATGGGCCTTATTGTCTGGTGCGCCCCTTCACCTCCGAGAAGAAGTCACGTCAGGGAATACAAGCAATCAGTAAGAGAAATTGGTTTTGAATAATAGGGCTCCTTTAAAGGAAGGCTCACCTGGCGTCTGACAAATCACATTTGTTGCCAGCGACGGCCACTACGATATTAGGAGGACCATGCTGACGCAGCTCCTTCACCCAGTTCTTCAAAGTCTGGAAGGACTCCTGATGGCACACAGGCAAGCATAAGGCATTGCTATCAATCAAAAGTAATGGTTTGTTGTCTTTTGGACAGTTACAAAATAAGCAAAAGACTCCTTTTACTCCCCTAACTATCGTTTCTCCAGTTCCAAGTGCTCTTTTGCTGCCAATAGGTGTAATGTTGCTGCCTTTGGAGAAAGCCTGACAGGCAGTTTCCCACTACTTCTGCAAAGCTAAGATGGTTAGCTGCTGGCAAAAATGTTACATTCTACAGACAAAATGAGCGGTATCAGGCTCCTGTTTCCATATAAACCTTCAACTTTTCCTTCCATAGAAATATGAACAAAAGCTGTAGGAAACAGACCTCTTAGCCAAAGATAAACAATGGCAATCAAATGAGATGCTTTTTGTAGGATGCGTTATTTACTGAGAAATTGAATCTGCTCCAAGCACTAGCATGAACAGTTGGGGAAAGAAATACAATAAAGACAGTAAATACCTCTTTTGTGATGTCATAAACAATGATGGCCGCTGCAGAACCTCTGTAGTACATTGGCGCCAGAGCTCGGAACTGTGGAAGGACAAGGACAGCATGATTAAACCATATCAAGTGGTTTTAAGTACAGAAAATAAATCCTGTCATTAATAATGCCGCAAACAGCCAGTCATATTGTTCATGGCTTTTGCATGGAGCTGTTTTAATTAGAACGGACCTCCCACATGTGGAAGTCATCCAAAGACTGAAGAGCGGAATGCCATGAAACCAAATGGAACTTTAATGGAAGACTTTACGTTTGATCTTCAATTCATCACAAATCAAATTCTCCTTACAATGTCTACATGTCTACATTAATAGAAGATTGTGTGTGTGTGTGCTTTATTTTTAAACTAAGAAAGAAATGGTAACTGTTTTTGCAATGTTGTGGCAATGAATACAACATTATTAACAACTCCATTTTCCATACACGTAAGGGTCATCTACACCAGTGGTTCTCAACCTTTTTTCAGTGATGTACCCCCTGTGAACATTTTTTTAATTCAAGTACCCCCTAATCAGAGCAAAGCCTTTTTGGTTGAAAAAAAAAAGAAATAAAGAAGTAAAATACAGCACATGTCATCAGTTTCTGATTTATTAAATTGTATAACAGTGCACAATATTGCTCATTTGAAGTGGTCTTTCTTGAACGATTTGTAAAAAAAGATATAAAAATAACTAAAAACTAGAAAAATAGACAAGTGATTCAATTATCAATAAAGATTTCTACACATAGAAATAATCATCAACTTAAAGAGCCCTCTTTGGGGATTGTAATAGAGATCCATCTGGATTCAAGAACTTAATTCTAAACATTTCTTCACAAAAAAAGAAATCTTTAACATCAATATTTATGGAACATGTCCACAAAAAATCCAGCTGTCAACACTGAATATTGCATTGTTGCATTTTTTTCACAGTTTATGAACTTACATTCATATTTTGTTGAAGTACTATTCAATAAATATATTTATAAAGGATTTTTAAATTGTTGCTATTTTTAGAATATTTTAAAAAAACCTCACGTACCCCCTCTGCATACCTTCAAGTACCCCCAGGGGTACGCGTACCCCCATTTGAGAACCACTTATCTACACCAGTGTTTCTGAACCATTGGGTTTGTTATTTTCAGCTGTGATCAGTAGCGGTACTCAGTTGTAAAGCACTTTTCCACCGCTTGAGGCACTAATGACAATATCGAACAAACAGAAGAAGTCTGGAGCTTAAGCAGTAGAGAAGTTTCTTAAGCGCAAAAAATATGACTAAAGTGGTGAAGCTGCATTTTATTTTGTATTGACGATTTATTTAAGAAACAATTATTTATATTTATTATTTATTTTGTTGGAATTTATTTTACTTTAATTGTATGTACGTTTATCTATCTTCAGTTGTTATGAGTCCCTTCTTTTGCAGTATATTTGATTACTATGTATTTTTTTTAATCAGCCTGACCTAAGCCTTCATGATCCTCTTTGTGATTAACACAGGCTTTCATATAATTTGACAAGGTTTATCCTGTTGAACTGTAAGTAGGTTAGATATAACTATTGAATATGATTTTAAAACAAGAGCAAGATGACTAATTCAGGGTTAATGAGTGGGCCCCTCTATCCTGGGGAAAGTTGGATCCCGAGGTATAAAAGTTTAAGAACCCTTGATTTACACTACAATAATAGAAAAAATAATTTGGGCCATTCCACTGAACCAGTGCCTTTTGTGCCCTTATTAAATAAACCATGCAAATGTATGATCAAATTGGCTGTAAAATGTATAACTTTTTTTTAAAAGCAATGTGTCCTTTACATTCATCTGATTGCATATATATTATATATATAATATATGTTATATATTATTTATCATTAACTGTGGTGCTGAATTTCCCAATAAAGTACATTATATTCTATTTTAAATAAAAATATTTTTTTTAAAGATTGTTGTGAGGTGGCGGCTTGTCCAGGGTGTACCCTGCCTTCCGCCCGATTGTAGCTGAGATAGGCGCCAGCGGCCCCCGCGACCCCGAAAGGGAATAAGCGGTAGAAAATGGATGGATGGATGGATGTTTCCAACTACTTGCATTTGTTGCCTTCTTAAAATTAGACTTTACCATGAATTAGTTTTTAAATCCTGGGGCGGCATAGCTCGGTTGGTAGAGTGGCCGTGCCAGCAACTTGAGGGTTGCAGGTTCGATCCCCGCTTCCGCCATCCTAGTCACTGCCATTATGTCCTTGGGCAAGGCACTTTACCCACCTGCTCCCAGTGCCACCCACACTGCTTTAAATGTAACTTAGATATTGGGTTTCACTATGTAAAGCGCTTTGAGTCACTAGAGAAAAGCGCTATATAAATATAATTCACTTCACTTCACTACAAATGTTGGATTTTCTTAAACATTTGTATTACAAACTATAATTAAAAAAACAATCGAGTTAAAAATCAAATTTTTGTCATTTTCGCCAGTTTTCACTGTTATCCTGAATTACCTCTCCAACACAAAATAAATAATTCCACAGGAATTTACATATTCAAACATAAGTCCATTCATTTGTCTTTCTGTATATTTAAAAATATGAAAAGTATGTTAAGGGAGTGAAGAACTGAACACAGTACTATCGCATGAATATTTTTTTAATGCCATTAGTTTAGCTATTTATATAAATGTTCTTGAATTGCTGCAATAATGTGCAGCTAAGAGTAACATACTATTAGAATATATTTATATATATTTCATGGATTTGCTAACACGTATGCTACAAACTTAAATGAGTCGTCTTCGGCTTAGGAACCTTGCACAAAAATAGAATAAAGTTGTTTGAGATGACCAATACACATTTTGAGCAGTTCATCCATCCATCCATTTCTACCGCTTGTCCCTTTTGGGATTGCTGGAGCCTATCTCAGCTGCATTCAATGTGTGAAGTTGACAAAAAGAGTACACGTAAATTCAAAAGAGTTACAAGCAAATGACACCGATTCAATAAAGTGGCCTTTGAACTGTGTGTTATGTTTGTCGACATCCATCTTGTCTGGCCCGAATGGTTAGCTTTGCATGCCCGTTTTAGAAACAAATGTAATACATTTCATGGGATTATTATAATAAATGAATAAATACATATATTCTGATGGGCTTGAGTTCCAGTGCAAATGATGCAGAAAAGGCTGAGGACATACTGAGCCACTTGGGATTGTTGAGAAACCAAATAGGGTTGAGAGAGGAATGCAGGGAAAATATAACGGCAACATAAACTTAACTGTGTTGCCATAAAAGGTGATGCTATATACTGTAATGAAAAGTACAGTAATAACATGGGGAAGAGAAAAAAACCCCGCTGAGAAAGGTTGGATTTCATCCCCCCCATTTTAAGGGGACACATTTACGTCCTCTGAAGGCCACCAAGGAAGCAAGGGAAGGAACTTGAAAGAGAATAAAAGACAAGCTGCCTCTTATCTCACCCCTCTGCAGGACAATGGCGGCCCTCAATCATTGTAAAATAGGCCGAGGAAAATAGAAAGGGGAGGAAAAAAGGACAGAAACCGGAAGTAAACGTGAAAGTAGTAGTTTACACCTTCCCTTTATGTTGGCAGCCTTTGAATGACATTATAATGCCAACAATATTGTATGTCTCCTGTATGCTTTAGGTTCTAGAAGGTGCCAGAGTGGTTCTAAAGAGTACAAATATGATATAAACCCCTTTGGACAAACTATTTTAAGATGACTATGTTGCGCTGTATCAATGTTGCCCCCTGCCAGCAAACAAGCAGAAGTGCACGTTCCCCTAAAATGTAAGGATTTTGTAAATCTGAAGAGATATTTAATTTTACAGAACCCGCACATAAAGATAAATTAAGGCATCGAGCATGTGTGTGGCACATCACACACGTAACGATTCTGTACCCCTCCAGAGCCAGACTCTTGTCCCTGCAAAGCCGAAATCTCCAGTGAACAAATGTAACCCAAGAAAATTTAAGAAAAACCAACATGGCTACAACCTTAGTAACGACCGGATAAAACAGGCAATAGAGAGGAGGACATACACACGTTTGGGACAAAAATCCCAAACTAAAACTTTCACATTTACAATTTTACACAACACATTTCAATATAACTACTATCCATTCATCTATAGCGCTTCACGGTGGCAGAGGGGTTAGTGCGTCTGCCTCACAATACGAAGGTCCTGCAGTCCTGGGTTCAATCCCAGGCTCGGGATCTTTCTGTGTGGAGTTTGCATGTTCTCCCCGTGAATGCGTGGGTTCCCTTCGGGTACTCCGGCTTCCTCCCACTTCCAAAAACATGCAACTGGGGATAGGTTGATTGGCAACACTAAATTGGCCCTAGTGTGTGAATGTGAGTGTGAATGTTGTCAGTCTATCTGTGTTGGCCCTGCGATGAGGTGGCGACTTGTCCAGGGTGTACCCCGCCTTCCGCCCGATTGTAGCTGAGATAGGGAATAAGCGGTAGAAAATGGACGGATGGATGAAATATCTTTTGTGACAACATGCACAAAAGAGCACTTTATTTGTTTTAAACTATTGTAGTGGTGTTCTGTACAAAAAGTGCACTTTAATTTAGTGTTGTTTTGATTTGTCATCTTATTGACATCATGCACAAAAGTGCACTAATAGATTGTTTTAAAATGTCTCTGACAATCTTGCACTTTCTGTTTTGAAATAAAATTGTTTGTGCCATTGCTTAATAACTGTTTAATAAATACAGTTTTGGTCAATTGACTTAGTTGTGATTTCCCTCTCTGCATGAAAGTTTAAAATGAGCATATATTAATGCAGTATGAAGAAGAATGTTTTAATGTAGACACATAGAATCATCATACTGCTGTGATTGTATGCATTAAGTGTTCATTCAAGGTTAAGGCAAAACATCGAGATATATATCGTGTATCGCGATATGGCTTAAAAATATCGAGATATTTAAAAAAAAAGGCCATATCGCCCAGCCCGATTCAAAAGTGTGATTAATCTGATAAAAAAATACCATTTGATAACAGTGATTTAATAATATAATTATGAATAATATCTTGTACAAACCCGCTCCTGTCCTGCCGTGTCCCAAATCAGGAACTTGTGCAGCTCGTTTTGGTATTGCACCGTCTTGGTCATAAAAGAAGCCCTGGTGAGAAGTCAAACATAAAAATGAATGGAAAGACACATTAAAACACCAACTACTCTCAATTTCTGTAATAGTAGCAGACCTTTATGGAGCAAGGAACCATATTTGGCAAACTACAGGAAGTCACAATTTACCAGGCAGGCATGCCAGTCAATGTCGTGAAGACATATACTAATAATAATTATAAATGGTTTAATGGCTGTCAAATTGTCTTCCGCCCGAATGCACCCCCCAGCGACCCCTAGAGGGTTAAGCGGTAGAAAATGGATGGATGGATATTATAATGTTCATTCTATTGGTATGTTATACAGCGTAACACTGAATTTGATAACACGATCTTAGGTGTTATCAAATTAAGTGACTGTTTTTCCATGTTAATGCTTATGGTAAAAAGGTACGTATGAAGCAGTGTTGGGCATTAGCTCGCTACAAGTAGCAACATTACGCAGCTTACCTACATTTCCTAGTGGCGTCGCTACTCTTTCAGCTAGTAGCGATTCCTGTAGCTTAGCTATTTTTAGACCCACGTAACGAGGAAGCTTATATCGAAGCTACCACGAAGGAAAATGGACTGCAAATCCAGTTGGGGAAAAATATGCAGATAATCCATGATTATTGGTTGGTTTACCTACATACTTTCTATGATGATTAGTTGGTTTACGAATGACGAGTCACGACTGGCTAAGGTCAGGGCGTAATTTAGAGGCAAGATAGGGCGGGTCATCAAAACCAGGAAGGAAAATCATAAAAGACACGCATATTGCACGTCACGTGACAACAAGGGAGTTAGAAACAGAAGGAAGCTTCAAAGTGACGACGCAAAAAATTAAACATACGAACCCCGTTTCCATATAAGTTGGGAAATTGTGTTAGATGTAAATATAAACGGAATACAACGGTGTGCAAATCCTTTTCAACCCCTATTTAATTGACAAGATATTTGATGTTCAAACTCATAAACTTTATTTTTTTTTGCAAATAATAATTAACTTAGAATTTCATAGCTGCAGCACGTGCCAAAGTAGTTGGGAAAGGGCATGTTCATCACTGTGTTACATCACCTTTTCTTTTAACAACACTCAAACGTTTGGGAACTGAGGAAACTAATTGTTAAAGCTTTGAAAGTTTCCACTTTCAAAGCTTTCCCATTCTTGTTTTATGTAGAGCTTCAGTCGTTCAACAGTCCGGGGTCTCCTCTGTCGTTTTTTACGCTTCATAATGCGCCACACATTTTCGATGGTAGACAGTTCTGGACTGCAGGCGGGCCAGGAAAGTACCCGCACTCTTTTTTTACGAAGCCACGCTGTTGTAACACGTGCTGAAAGTGGCTTGGCATTGTCTTGCTGCTAGATGGCAGCATATGTTGTTCCAAAACCTGTATGTACCTTTCAGCATTAATGGTGCCTTCACAGATGTGTAAGTTACCCATGCCTTGGGCACTAATGCACCCCCATACCATCACAGATGCTGGCTTTTCAACTTTGCGTCGATAACAGTCTGGATGGTTCGCTTCCCCTTTGGTTCGGATGACATGATGTCGAATATTTCCAAAAACAATTTGAAATGTGGACTCGTCAGACTACAGAACACTTTTCCACTTTGCATCAGTCCATCTTAGATGATCTCAGGCCCAGAGAAGCCGGCGGCGTTTCTGGATGTTGTTGATAAAAGGGCTTTCGCTTTGCATAGCAGAGCTTTAACTTGCACTTACAGATGTATTGACAAACTATATTTAGTGACAGTGGTTTTCTGAAGTGTTCCTGAGCCCATGTGGGGATACCCTTTAGAGATTGATGTTGTTTTTTGAAACAGTGCTGTCTGAAGGATCGAAGGTCACGGTCATTCAATGTTGGTTTCCGGCCATGCCGCTTACGTGGAGTGATTTCTCCAGATTCTCTGAACCTTTTGATGATATTATGGACCATAGATGTTGAAAGCCCTAAATGTCTTGCAATTGCACTTTGAGAAACGTTGTTCTTAAACTGTTTGACTATTTGCTCACGCAGTTGTGGACAAAGGGGTGTACTTCGCCCCGTCCTTCCTTGTGAAAGACTGACCATTTTTTGGAAAACTGTTTTTATACCCAATCATGGCACCCACCTGTTCCCAATTAGCCTGCACACCTGTGGGATGTTCCAAATAAGTGTTTGATGAACATTCCTCAACTTTATCAGTATTTATTGCCACCTTTCCCAACTTCTTTGTCACGTGTTGCTGGCATCCAATTTTAAAGTTAAGGATTATTTGCAAAAAAAAATGTTTATCAGTTTGAACATCAAATATGTTGTCTTTGTAGCATATTCAACTGAATATGGGTTGAAAATGATTTGCAAATCATTGTATTCTGTTTAAATTTACATCTAACACAATTTTTCATCTTATATGGAAACAGGGTTTCTACATAAATATGGCTATGGCAGAGGGTATCTCTGTGCAGATGTTTCCTTTACTGATGAAGACGACGTCCAGGAAACCCACAATAATGCTTTTCCTTGGCTATATTTAGACACATTCACGCCTTTAGAGAAAACAACACCCAAAACCTTTGTTTTTTATTGTTTACTCAGTAAACTGCTCTGGACATAGATGTCCAACAAAAAAATAAAGAAGACACATTCAAGCGAGTTTAGTTCATGAAAGGTTTTACTGCATCTAACCGTTACCAAATGTTCCCTAGATCTAGAAAGTTGCTGTTTTATTTCCTGCAGGTAGAGAAAAATAATAACATTACAATCTGGGCCCAAAAAAACGTAAACTAAAATAAATACTGGGGATGCACCGATTAATCGGTAACCGAATATATTCGGCCGAATATGGCAAAAAAAGCCACATTCGGCCTTCGGTGGAATGAGTTAAAAACAAGGCCGAATAGTGGCGTGTGACGCAATTTTTTGACGCGGTGACGCAATCAACCAACGTGCAGTGCCGTGGTGACGTTGGGATATGTTGTGTACCTGTATAAGTGTATGAGGTTACAAGCACACACTTAATTGAGATTTACTTGAGCCTTCTGTTTACATTATTAGCATATCTACTGTGGCTAAGCAGACTTTTGCCAAAAGGACAATTCATTTGTTGTGGGTTTATCCACTTTAATGCACTTTATTTTTTGGGGGAAATCATGTTTTGTTTGAAGGCCTAATATAAATGAAAAACTTTGTGCTTTTTTTGAAAAGCAAAGGCTACTGGATTATTAAAAAAATGTCAATATTCAATAAAAAATTACTTTATTTGAAAAACATGTCTAAATGTTTATTCTAGGCTATCTATGCAATATAAAAAAAATTGTGAAAAACCGCATTCATTATTCGGTATTCGGCCAATCGTTTAAATTTTATTCGGCTTCGGCTTCGGCCACAAATTTTCATTTCGGTGCATCCCTAAGAGGGTTGTCCCCAGCAAAATGACCGTTCCTAGTAATAGACCCAATAAGTTACATTAACATTGATATATATGTGGGCCCATAGATAGAAATGTTATTATATTGGGGTCTGTGGCTTAATGCATGTCAAACTGGTCCTTGAAATTAAAATGGGTGATGATAACGCTCGAGCCGTAATACCCGTAAATCTTCTCCAATGGGGGTCCCTGGCGTTTCTTTTCAAATAAGGTTCCGTGGAGCTAATGAGTGTTAATTAAATATAGCACGCTACTTTTGCCGTGTAGCTTGTGACAATTCTCTTGGGATAGCTACACCTGTAGTTTAGCTAAATTTAATCCAGAGTAACTTGTGTCTTAGTTTCCTACATTTTCCAAATAGTTTGCCCATCACTGGTGTGAAGCTCATTTGTGACATGAATTACCTTTTGATCGTTTTGATGGTTGACTTCTTTTTCCACATTTGTGACAAGTGAGAATGTTAAAATGTGACTTAAAACGTTGCCTATACAGTTAGTAAAAGTATTATGATGGCCACATTTTGACCTTGGAACAGATTATTTCTATTGAGATGGAAAAGTAGCTTTGAAATTGGAACAAACTAGATGTAAAGTGACATCTAAGGTTAACTTACCCAATAGTTGGGTTGATGTTTGGGTCGAAACTGTCCTCCACAAACCTCCACACGATACTTGACTTGCCAACTCCAGTGTCCTGCAGAGACCCAACAATCTTTAGTCACAAACAATACATAAATAATGTTGCACATGGTTTCTTCTTCTACAGGTGCATTATTTATCCGACATTTTAACCGAGTGCAAGGTGGCTATTCAACTGGACCAAATTTCAGCCCACGAATGACCTCAGAGGGGCCTGAGGTCATGAATTGATTAACGTGGACCCCGACTTAAACAAGTTGAAAAACTTATTGGAGTGTTACCATTTAGTGGTCAATTGTACGGACTATGTACTGAACTGTGCAATCTACTAATAAAAGTTTCAATCAATCAATCAAAAAGCCTGTGAGTTTAGTTAAAAACTCTTGGCAGTGAATGTCATGTACAGTAAAGGATCTTTAACTAGTTTCGATGTAAGCAAATAAAAACTGCAGAGCTGTCCAGTCCCATACGGTAGAGCAGGCCTGGGAAATTACTTTGACTCGGGGGCCAAATATAGAGAAAAAAATGTGTCTGGGGGCCGGTAAACCTAATGCAAAACCTCACAATAATGTCTAATTGAATTTACCATGAATTGATTAACGTGGGCCCCGACTTTAAAAAGTTGAAAAACTTATTGGGGTGTTACCATTTAGTGGTCGATTGTACGGAATATGTACTGTACTGTGCAATCTACTAATAAAAGTTTCAATCAAATCAATCAAAATGCTAAAAACGTCATGACAGACTTAAAAAACTGAATGGAAATTTACATTTTTTTACTGAATGAGACACCCAGAATGTTCATGAAAATAAAGAATTTGGGATTTACAATATTAACAATGAACGATAAAACACTGAATATTGACAACAAATGAACGTCAATTGACATATTTTACAATCAAGCGAAACGCAACAAAATTCAACAAAGACAGCGAAATATGAACGCGAAAAAACGAGAAAAAAAAACACATTACAATTTGATATATGTGATATATCACTCAGCTTTACAATTTTGCTGTAAAAAATCTCCTGACACCCACATTTCAGGCTCTGGTGGCAGAGGGGTTAATGCGTCTGCCTCCCAATAAGAAGTTCCTGCAGTCCTGGGTTCAAATCCAGGCTCGGGATCTTTCTGTGTGGAGTTTGCATGTTCTCCCCGTGAATGCGTGGGTTCCCTCCGGGTACTCCGGCTTCCTCCCACTTCCAAAGACATGCACCTGGGGATAGGTTGATTGGCAACACTAAATTGGCCCTAGTGTGTGAATGTGAGTGTGAATGTTGTCTGTCTATCTGCGTTGGCCCTGCGATGAGGTGGCGACTTGTCCAGGGTGTACCCCGCCTTCCGCCCGATTGTAGCTGAGATAGGCGCCAGCGCCCCCCGCCACTCCAAAAGGGAATAAGCGGTAGGAAATGGATGGAAACACTCTGTGGAAACGCTCCCCACCCACACTGCTTGGTGCTTGGTCTGAGCGGCTGTGACTTACATTACTATTGTGTGGAGAGGCGGAGCCGACGGGCCAACGGCGGGGCGGGACACGCTTTGGCCCTGCTCAAGATGGCGGCCAGGAGGCGGAGAATGCAGCGGAACGAAGAGGCGGGGCGTGCATGGAGCGACGCTGCAGCAATCGAGATCAGGTGTGTGCCTCACACAACGGTTTACAATTTGCCTATCTCCTCACAGTGTTTAAGCGGGGAGAAGGAGGAAAGATCAAGAGGAAGAGGTGGAGTGTCTGCAGCACTGCAGGAGGGCAAGAAGCGACGAAAGACCGATCCAAGAATGAGCCCTGGAGGAATACGACGACACCGGCAGCTGAAAAGCGGACCGAAACGAGAAGCGGAGGAGGAGCTGAAAAGCGACCCGATCGACACAGAAGCGTTGTTTATTGAAAGAATAAACGAGAGTCAAACCTGCTCAGCGATGTCCTTCCTGAATGGTGTATGCAACCCACACGACGACGGCTGGAGTCGTTCACACACAGTAACTAGTACATCGTGCAAAAGCGCAGATTCCAACCATTGAAATAGTTTGTATAGTTCAAGATCTACGGTCATTTGAAACATCTCTGCACACCATAATGGCAGCTACACTTTCCATTTTAAAGATTTAAAAAAAAATATTTGGGAATGTCCGGCGGGCCAGATTGTGACCCCGGGCCTTAATTTGCCCAGGTCTTCGGTAGAGGATATGTGATTACCAGTGCGGTATGGCCTTGAAAACAGTTCTGTCACGTGCAGGATTTTTCCTTAAAAACAGCAATGCGTTCTTGACATTTAGAGGATCTCTGACGAGCCTTTTTCGGAGTATGTAATTAGGAAAGAAGACTACTTCTGCAACAGAGGATCTTTGGATAGTGTTTTCTTTCAGTATGCTTTTAAAAACAGCAGTTATTCTGAGGGTTGCCAACTGTCCGTTGAAAAACGGAAAAGTCCCGTATTTAGAAACAGAAGTATGCATATATGTAAAAATAAGTTGTCGGTATTTTTATTACCATGAAAATTAAAAATAGTCTGCAAAAAATATCAATATCAACTGTAGTCAGTTGGAAGCGTGTCTTAATGAAATTAAACAATGGATGTCCGCTAACTTTTTGCAACTCAACGCCAAAAAAACGGAAATGCTGATTATCGGTCCTGCTAGACACCGACCTCTATTTAATAATACAACGTTAACATTTGACAACCAAATAATAAAACAAGGTGACTCGGTAAAAAATCTGGGTATTATCTTTGACCCAACTCTCTCCTTTGAGTCACACATTAAAAGCGTTACTTAAACGGCCTTCTTTCATCTCCGTAATATCGCTAAAATTCGCTCCATTTTGTCCACTAAAGACGCTGAGATCATTATCCATGCGTTTGTTACGTCTCGTCTCGACTACTGTAACGTATTATCTTCGGGTCTCCCCATGTCTAGCATTAAAAGATTACAGTTGGTACAAAATGCGGCTGCTAGACTTTTAACAAGAACAAGAAAGTTTGATCACATTACGCCTGTACTGGCTCACCTGCACTGGCTTCCTGTGCACTTAAGATGTGACTTTAAGGTTTTACTACTTACATATAAAATACTACACGATCTAGCTCCAGCCTATCTTGCCGATTTTATTGTACCATATGTCCCGGCAAGAAATCTGCGTTCAAAAGACTCCGGCTTATTAGTGATTCCTAGAGCCCAAAAAAAAGTATGCGGGCTATAGAGCGTTTTCCGCTCGGGCTACAGTACTCTGGAATGCCCTCCCGGTAACAGTTCGAGATGCTACCTCAGTAGAAGCATTTAAGTCTCACCTTAAAACTCATCTGTATACTCTAGCCTTTAAATAGACCTCCTTTTTAGACCAGTTGATCTGCCGCTTCTTTTCTTTCTCCTATGTCCCCCCCTCCCTTGTGGAGGGGGTCCGGTCCGATGACCATGGATGAAGTACTGGCTGTCCAGAGTCGAGACCCAGGATGGACCGCTCGTCGGGACCCAGGATGGACCGCTCGCCTGTATCGATTGGGGACATCTCTATGCTGCTGATCCGCCTCCGCTTGAGATGGTCTCCTGTGGACGGGACTCTCGCTGCTGTCTTGGATCCGCTTTGAACTGAACTCTCGCGGCTGTGTTGGAGCCACTATGGATTGAACTTTCACAGTATCATGTTAGACCCGCTCGACATCCATTGCTTTCGGTCCCCTAGAGGGGGGGGGGGGGGGGGGGGGGTTGCCCACATCTGAGGTCCTCTCCAAGGTTTCTCATAGTCAGCATTGTCACTGGCGTCCCACTGGATGTGAATTCTCCCTGCCCACCGGGTGTGAGTTTTCCTTGCCCTTTTGTGGGTTCTTCCGAGGATGTTGTAGTCGTAATGATTTGTGCAGTCCTTCGAGACATTTGTGATTTGGGGCTATATAAATAAACATTGATTGATTGATTGAATAGGTTCTTTGGAAAAACCATAGCTTCACAAGTCTGCTACAGGCTAAGCCAATGGATGCCAGGGTGACTGATCGCTCACCTGTACGGCAGCAGTTAGCTAGCTAGAATGATATAACTAGCGTCTGGTAATCGGACTCCAATTGAGACTTTTACCACAGTGACAGTTTTTCTATTAAAAAAAAGGTACAATTGGGAATTTTTTTTCGTCAATGAGGTACATGCTAACATAGTAGTAATAATAGATTTAACAACTCTGGTTTCTTGTTGTTAGTTAAATATTGTCTCGTTCATAAAACACAGGTTGTGTATACAATAGGGGTCTAACGGTACTTAAAAATTTCGATTCGGTTCGTACATCCGTTCAGAGGCCATGTTTCGGTTCATTTTCGGTGCAGTAAGATAACAACAAAATATACATTTTTGGGTTATTTATTTACCAAATTTGCAAAATCTTCCACCACAAATATTTTTTTATGGAATATTTGATGTGAAAAAATGGGAACTTTGGATAGGTCAATAATTCATAAAAACATTGCTTTTGATTCAATATTATGTTTTGAGCAATGACAGTTTGAAAGAAGAAAAAAAAACAGTTTGGTTTTATTAGCCAATGTTGCAACATTTTCTAAATTACATTTAGCCTTTAAGCTTTTTTATTTCACTTTTGGTTATGTTTTTGTTTATTTGAATAATATTTTTTAGAATGTGCCGTGGGCCTTTAAAACATTAGCTGTGGGCCGCAAACAGCTTCCGGGGCACACTTTTGACACCCCTGCTTTAGATAATAAAAAATAAAATCTGATAAATCTATGGGTAAAAAGCATGCGCGTTTATCAAAACTCTCTCGCTGTCTCTGCCCCTCCCTCACGAAAGCTGCTGGGTGCACAATTTGTTCTGTTTTTAACCCCTTCTCAACCCCGAACATACATTGAAAATACACGCAACCCTAACTTAAAATGCCCGGACATTTGAGACATTCAAAAAACTCCACCCGGACAGCCCAGCAAAAGAGGACATAGCCTGTGAAAAGAGGAGGTATGGTCAGTCTATCGTAGCCCAGTCGTTGCTAGCATGCCGTGTGTTGTGCCTCGGTGTGCATTGTTTACACAACGTGCGGTACGCTACTTAATATGTCCGTGTGGAAACTTGTTCGGTACACCTCCGAGCCGAACCCCCGTACCGAAACAGTTCAATACAAATACACGTACCGTTAAACCGCTAGTATATAAGTTGTTAAACACAAACATAATGTGTCCAGCTTCATGATCGTGATACTGCAGGAGTCTAACGGGTAGCTCCTAATACAATAACTCATCGACGGGTCAAATAATATTTGTTTTAACGCTTAGTGATTTTTACAAGGGTTCAATTCAGATATCTAATGAAAAACTAACAATATTTAATTTACACAATAACCACACTGTTTTAGTTGATATTTTTCCTTCATAAATAAATATAATTGACATGTTGCCAGTTATATTAATAAAACACAAATATCTCACCTCTCCTTTTGTCAAAATAGTTTTCATAGTGATGAAAATTGGAGCCCTGCTCTGATATAAAGCTGAAAACTGAATTTATACGGTCTAAGTTAAGCAAGAGGGACCAAATTTTCATTATATTACGTTAAGCAGGAACGATTGCTATTCAAGAAAAAACATATTTATTTTACGCTGTTAATTTAGTTTTCCATCCATCCATCCATCTTCTTCCGCTTATCCGAGGTCGGGTCGCGGGGGCAACAGCCTAAGCAGGGAAACCCAGACTTCCCTTTCCCCAGCCACTTCGTCTAGCTCTTCCCGGGGGATCCCGAGGTGTTCCCAGGCCAGCCGGGAGACATAGTCTTCCCAACGTGTCCTGGGTCTTCCCCGTGGCCTCCTACTGTTTGGGTGGCATCCTGACCAGATGCCCGAACCACCTCATCTGGCTCCTCTCCATGTGGAGGAGCAGCGGCTTTACTTTGAGTTCCTCCCGGATGGCAGAGCTTCTCACCCTATCTCTAAGGGAGAGCCCCGCCACACGGCGGAGGAAACTCATTTCGGCCACTTGTACCCGTGATCTTATCCTTTCGGTCATGACCCAAAGCTCATGACCATAGGTGAGGATGGGAACGTAGATCGACCGGTAAATTGAGAGCTTTGCCTTCCGGCTCAGCTCCTTCTTCACCACAACGGATCGGTACAACGTCCGCATTACTGAAGACGCCGCACCGATCCGCCTGTCGATCTCACGATCCACTCTTCCCTCACTTGTGAACAAGACTCCTAGGTACTTGAACTCCTCCACTTGGGGCAGGGTCTCCTCCCCAACCCGGAGATGGCACTCCACCCTTTTCCTTTTAATTTAGTTTTCTTGGACATAAAATGTGATTGTTAATCAGTTTGTTTCCCATGTATTCGTATTACACCAAAACCTGTGCATTTAATTAGATTCCGCTTGAAGTGAAATATAAAAATATGTGTTTATAGTTTGTCAGTCATTGGGTAATATGACACACACAAATTGAATGCTGTAACCCTGATACATCATCAACAAACAAAAGTCCAAGCCTCCATTCAACCTTTTTGGAAAGTATAAAACCACTTTCATACAAATAAAAAAGGCCGTAAAAAATTAGGTCGACCAGTCCTTTATTTGTTTTCCAGGGTGTTGGCAAGCCCAGTAATTCCTGAACTTTGACTATCTGACACATATTGATTGGTGTTGCGATTAAAGACTGGATTAGCAATTGGGTGAGGAAACAAATACGAATAAAAGTTGAATAAAGAATCAGTCTGGTCCACATGTTTCTCAGCTTTGTTTGGTTAAAGTTTGTTTCGAACATGTTTTCAGTTTCAATTATTTTACATGTTATAGTTTTAATAACATGTCCGAAAAGGAGTAGAAAGAAGCAAAACCTATTTATTCCCAGCATTTTTCCACTTCATAACAATTAATAATGCATATGTTCACTTCCTGTTCTCAATTTGTAACACAATTTACATCAATGATTTCTAAATAACAGTTGTCTTTATGAATAGTTGAGTCAGTTATGATTATTTTAATAGGATTAATATCTTATTTTCAATTAAGTTTAAGACGTTTATCACAACTCTTCCCCTTTGTATTTTTTAAACAATTGTAGTTTAAACAGTTTATTCACATTAGTACTTTGTTTGACTTATTTGCTTAATCCAGGGGTGCCCAAACTTTTTCCACTGAGGCCCACAGACTGACAAGTCCAAGGATGCGGGCGCCATTTTGGTTGTGTTCACCTTCAAAACCAGTGCAAAATATAGAATTTTATTTTTCAAAGAACGAGACAAAAGAATTTGGTAGAAATTTTGTGTGAACTCCGGAGAGTCAAAGCCAAACTGAAATGCTAACATCCATCCATCCATCCATCATCTTCCGCTTATCCGAGGCCGGGTCACGGGGGCAGCAGCCTAAGCAGGGAGGCCCAGACTTCCCTCTCCCCAGCCACTTCGTCCAGCACTTCCCGGGGGATCCCGAGGCGTTCCCAGGTCAGCCGGGAGACATAGTCTTCCCAACGTGTCCTGGGTCTTCCCCGTGGCCTCCTACCGGTTGGACGTGCCCGGAACACCTCCCTAGGGAGGCGTTCGGGTGGCATCCTGACCAGATGCCCGAGCCACCTCATCTGGCTCCTCTCGATGTGGAGGAGCAGCGGCTTTACTTTGAGCTCCTCCCGGATGACAGAGCTTCTCACCCTATCTCTAAGGGAGAGCCCCAAACTCATTTCGGCCGCTTGTACCCGTGATCTTATCCTTTCGGTCATGACCCAAAGCTCATGACCATAGGTGAGGATGGGAACGTAGATCGACCGGTAAATTGAGAGCTTTGCCTTCTGGCTCAGCTCCTTCCTCACCACAACGGATCGATACAGCGTCCACATTACTGAAGACGCTGCAACAATCTGCCTGTCAATCTCACAATCCACTCTTCAACTAATGACTAGAATAGAATAGGATAGAGTTTTATTGTCATTATTGCAGTGAACGGGTTCAAAGAACAACGGAATTGGAGCAGATCCCCTAAGGTGCATATACAATATGGCAGGGGTGCCCATTACGTCGATCGCGAGCTACCAGTCGACCGCGGGGGGTGTGTCAGTCGATCTCGAGCCAGGCTTTTAAAAAAAATAGACCTAAAAATTAGTGATCATCAATCTTCACCAAGACGTCACTTAAATGACATTCACGGTACCGGAGGGTCTTGTGAGATGACGCTGGCTGCTGCAAGATCATTATTATGAAAATATGACCGAGAGGAAGGCGAGAAACACTTTTTATTTCAACAGACTCTCGCGCCGTACCTTCCGTCAAAACTCTAAAGGCCGACTGCACATTTCCTATCTTCACAATAAAAGCCCTGCTTCATGCTGCCTGCGCTAACTAAATACAGAGTCTCGGAAAACTGGCGAGCACAAGCGATCCCTCAGAAAGCTGGCGTGCACATCACTTGTGCACGCCAGCTTTCCGAGACTCTTATTTTGTTAGCGCAGGCAGCATGAAGCAGGGCTTTTATTGTGAAGATAGGAAATGTGCAGTCGGCCTTTAGAGTTTTGACGGAAGGGACGGCGCGAAAGTCTGTTGAAATAAAAAGTGTTTCTCGCCTTCCTCTCCGTCATTTTTTCATAATAATGAACTGGCAGCAGCCAGCGTCATCTCACAAGACCCTCGGGTGCCGCGAATGTCAATCAAGCAAGCTACGGAATTTGCCGCCAATGTTTTTCTTGTAAAGTGTATGGAAGCTGGATGAATTAGATGCCAAAAACCAACCACTTTCATGTGGTATTGTACAGAAAGGACAACTTTTTTTCTCCTCCATTTGAAAATGTGGGCGTTATCATCATTACTGTCTGATTCCAATCAATGCAAGTCATCAGAATCAGGTAATACACCCAACTTATATTCTTGTCTTCGTGGAAGAAAGACATCTATATGTGTTACACATGCTTGTATTATCATTAAACACATTTAACTTGTTTAGAAAAATGTCTCTTTCATAAATAAATAAATATAAATGATATATATAAATGAGGTAGATCCCGAGTTGGTCAATTGAAAAGTAGCTCGCCTGCAGAAAAAGTGTGGGCACCCCTGCAATATGGTAATATAAATAAATAGTAAAAAAAGATAGAAATAAGAGATGTATCTATATATATATATGTATATATATCCACACACATGCATATATGCATACATATGAATATACACACACATATACATATAACATTATTGCACATTATAGTCCGAAAAAATTAAAAAAATTAAAAGACATGACAAATGAGAACATGATGGACATAAAATGGAGATTCATTTGAAAGAAATAAACTAATTTGACGGTACGCGTAAACAAACAGTGGCAAATAAAGGTGAAATAAGTAGAAATAAACAGTTACTTACCCCCAAAAGACAAACTTTTAACTCCCTTAACGCCATTTCTGGGTCCTGTTCTACAATATGACGACCATTCCTCTAAATATTTTGTCTTTGCCAGAAAACGCAGTGTATTTCCTCACTTCCATCCATCTTCTTCCGCTTATCTGAGGTCGGGTCACAGGGGCAGCAGCCTAAGCAGGAAAGCCCAGACTTTCCTCTCCCCAGCCACTTGGTCCGGCTCTTCCCAGGGGATCCCGAGGCGTTCCCAGGTTAGCCGGGAGACATAGTCTTCCCAACAAGTCCTGGGTCTTCCCCGTGGCTTCCTACTGGTTGGACGTGCCCGGAACGCCTCCCTAGGGAGGCGTTCGGGTGGCATCTTGACCAGATGCCCGAGCCACCTCATCTGGCTCCTCTCCATGTGGAGGAGCAGCGGCTTTACTTCTAACCCTATCTCTAAGGGAGAGCCCCAAACTCATTTCGGCCGCTTGTACCCGTGAACTTATCCTTTCGGTCATAACCCAAAGCTCATGACCATTGGTGAGGACGGGAACGTAGATCGACCGGTAAATTGAGAGCTTTGCCTTCCGGCTCAGCTCCTTCTTCACCACAACGGATCGATACAGCGTCCGCATTACTGAAGACGCTGCAACAATCCGCCTGTCGATCTCACGATCCACTCTTCAACTAATGAATAGAATAGAATAGAATAGGATAGAGTTCTATTGTCATTATTGCAGTGAACAGGTTCAAAGAACAACGAAATTGGAGCAGATCCCCTTAGGTGCATATTAGAGATGCACGGATAGGCAATTATATCATCCGCAACCGCATCACCAAAGACGTCATCCACCCGAACCAACAGTTTATCAGAACCGCAACCGCCCGCCACCCGCCCGCTGAAATACATCAAAGGTCGGCTGCTAGCGGGTTGTATAAAATAGTCAGGAAGTGAGAAAATAGTCAAACCGCGGTCCTCTAGTGCATATACAATATGGTAATATAAATAGTAAAAAAAGATAGAAATAAGAGATGTATCTATATATATATGTATATATATCCACACACATGCATATATGCATACATATGAATACATATGCACATATACATATAACATTATTGCACATTATAGTCCAAAAAAATAAAAACAATTAAAAGACATGAGACATGAGGACATGATGGACATAAAATGGAGATTCATTTGAAAGAAATAAACTAATTTGACGCTACGCGTAAACAAACAGTGGCAAATAGAGGTGAAATAAGTAGAAATAAACAGTTACTTACCCCCAAAAGACAAACTTTTAACTCTCTTAACGCCATTGCTGGGTCCTGTTCTACAATATGACGACCATTCCTCTAAATATTTCGTCTTTGCCACAAAACGCCGTGTATTTCTTCACTTCATGGCAGTAAAAAAAGTGGAATTATTAAGGAAGTGTCGAAAGGCCCTCATTAGCCATGTTGTGATGATTTTGTAAACAGCGGAGTTAGCTAAGCAGCGAAAGTACCAGTCGCCATCTTGGAACGCCCGGTCACGTGACTCCATCGGCTTTTTTTTTTTTTTTTTTTTTTTTGGGACCGCTTACACAAAGGCCCAAGTTTTTAAACGCCAAGTTATGTCGACTTTATGTCCGAGCTGATTAGCGGAATCCCCGTCGAAAAACAAAAAATAAAAAATTAAAAATTTGGACGTCAGGAAGTAGATTGAGGAAGTTGTTGCGTGTGTTTGAGTGACAGCTGAGCGCGGGTGACAGCCCACACGGGAGGACGGCAGCCCGCAGAGCAACATGGCAGGTAAAACGCCACTCTGGAACTTAACTTTTCTATGCTCATTTCAACTCTTTTAAAAACCTGCGATGTCACACAAAGGGGATTATATTGTTACGTAACGGCTTCGTCGGTGCGATTGGAGCCTGGGCGACCGGTGCTTGGTCTTTAAGGCGAGACAAGATGGTGTTAGCACACTTAGCAACACTAGCCAGTCGGCTAACAAAAGCTACACGGGGATGTCGAAATATTGGACTTAAATGCCACAAAAGTGCTCGCAACAAACTAATATTCCCTTAAAACAACATGAGCAACCCGTGTGAGTGTTTGAACTGCATTTATCGCCCGCTTGTTGTCATTGCAAAGGCTAGCTGGTTGACCTAGCTAACGTTAGCTTCCATGCTAAAGTCATTTTCAGACATTTAAGATGAACGAATCCCATATATGTCGATATATAGGTGAAATAATGTTATGCTTTGTGTAAGGAAACACACACCCGAGTGGCATTGGTCAAAGGAAACGTTGCGTTTATTGTGTAGTCTTTACGCAACAGACTTGTTTTTATATTCCGAGCACATTCCCTTCGTTGTCCAGGTGTAAACATTGCGTTGTCCAGCTGTAAACACTGCGTTGTCCAGCTGTAAACACTGGCATTGCGTTGTTCAGCTGTAAACACTGGCATTGCGTTGTCCAGCTGTAAACACTGGCATTGCGTTGTCCAACTGTAAACACTGGCATTGCGTTGTCCAGCTGTAAACACTGGCATTGCCTTGTCCAGCCACTGGTATTGCGTTGTCCAGCCACTGGTATTGCGTTGTCCAGCCACTGGTATTACGTTGTCCAGCCACTGGTGTTACGTTGTCCAGCCACTGGTATTACGTTGTCCAGCCACTGGCATTGCGTTGTCCAGCTGTAAACACTGGCATTGCGTTGTTCAGCTGTAAACACTGGCGTTGCGTTGTCCAGCTGTAAACACTGGCATTGCGTTGTCCAGCCGTAAACGCTGGCATTACGTTGTCCAGCCACTGGTATTACGTTGTCCAGCCACTGGCATTACGTTGTCCAGCCACTGGCATTACGTTGTCCAGCCACTGGCATTACGTTGTCCAGCCACTGGTATTACGTTGTCCAGCCACTGGCATTGCGTTGTCCAGCTGTAAACACTGGCATTGCGTTGTCCAGTTATAAACACTGGCATTGCGTTGTCCAGCCACTGGCATTGCTTTGTCCAGCTGTAAACGCTGGCATTACGTTGTCCAGCCACTGATATTGCGTTGTCCAGCCACTGGCATTGCGTTGTCCAGCTGTAAACACTGGCATTGAGTTGTCCAGTTATAAACACTGGCATTGCATTGTCCAGCCACTGGCATTGCGTTGTCCAGCTGTAAACGCTGGCATTACGTTGTCCAGCCACTGGCATTGCGTTGTCCAGCTGTAAACGCTGGCATTGCCTTGTCCAGCTGTAAACGCTGGCATTGCCTTGTCCAGCTGTAAACGCTGGCATTGCCTTGTCCAGCTGTAAACGCTGGCATTGCGTTGTCCAGCTGTAAACGCTGGCATTGCGTTGTCCAGCTGTAAACGCTGGCATTGCGTTGTCCAGTTATAAACGCTGGCATTGCGTTGTCCAGTTATAAACACTGGCATTGCGTTGTCCAGCCACTGGCATTGCGTTGTCCAGCTGTAAACGCTGGCATTACGTTGTCCAGCCACTGGTATTGCGTTGTCCAGCCACTGGCATTGCGTTGTCCAGCTGTAAACACTGGCATTGCGTTGTCCAGCTGTAAACACTGGCATTGCGTTGTCCAGCTGTAAACACTGGCATTGCGTTGTCCAGCTGTAAACACTGGCATTGCCTTGTCCAGCTGTAAACGCTGGCATTGCCTTGTCCAGCTGTAAACGCTGGCATTGCCTTGTCCAGCTGTAAACGCTGGCATTGCCTTGTCCAGCTGTAAACGGTGGCATTGCGTTGTCCAGCTGTAAACGCTGGTATTGCGTTGTCCAGCTGTAAACGCTGGCATTGCCTTTTCCAGCTGTAAACACTGGCATTAGCCACACGCTGCTGATCCTTTATCACAACTTTACAGTGGATTTTTCTTTGATATTGCCCCCGAATTAAACTAATCCCAACCACCAAGCTATTAAAAGGTGATCCAAATGGTATAATTTAGTAATAGTACATTTTTGGGTGCAATCATAGATGCTGAAATGAGCTGAAAATGTCATATCAAATATACAAACCCCATTTCCATATGAGTTTGGAAATCGTGTTAGATGTAAATATAAACAGAATACAAGGATTTGCAAATCATTTTCAATCCATATTCAGTTGAATATGCTACAAAGACAACATATTTGAAGTTCAAACTGATACATTTTTTTTATTTGCAAATAATTATGAATTTGATGCCAGCAACACGTGACAAAGAAGTTGGGAAAGGTGGCAATAAATACTGATAAAGTTGAGGAATGCTCATCAAACACTTATTTGGAACATTCCACAGGTGTGCAGGCTAATTGGGAACAGGTGGGTGCCATGATTGGGTATAAAAACAGATTCCCAAAAAATGCTCAGTCTTTCACAATAAAGGATTGGGCGAGGTACACCTCCTTTGTCCACAACTGCGTGAGCAAATAGTCAAACAGTTTAAGAACAACGTTTTTCAAAGTGCAATTACAAGAAATTTAGGGATTTCAACATCTACGGTCCATAATATTATCAAAAGGTTGAGAGAATCTGGAGAAATCACTCCACGTAAGCGGCATGGCAGGAAACCAACATTGAATGACCGTGACCTTCGATCCCTCAGACACAACTGTATCAAAAACCGACTTAAATCTCTAAAGGATATCACCACATGGGCTCAGGAACACTTCATAAAACCACTGTCACTAAATAGAGTTCGTCGCTACATCTGTAAGTGCAAGCTAAAGCTCTACTATGCAAAGCGAAAGCCATTTATCAACAACATCCAGAAACATTGCCGGCTTCTTTTGGCCTGAGATCATCTAAGATGAACTGATGCAAAAGTGGAAAAATGTTCCCTGGTCTGACGAGTCCACATTTGAAATTGTTTTTGGAAATATTCGACATCGTGTCATCCGGACCAAAGTGGAAGCGGACCATCCAGACTGTTATCGATGCAAAGTTCAAAAGCCAATATCTGTGATGGTATGAGGGGTGCATTAGTGCCCAAGGCATGGGTAACTTACACATCTGTGAAGGCACCATTAATGCTGAAAGTACAAGGAAGAAGAAACAACATACATGTATTGAACCTACTGAAAATTAGATATATCAATAATCATAACTAACTAGTAAGTGAACTGTTGTAATCCTTGATGTAAATTATGTTACAAGTTGAGAACAAAAAATAAACATGTGTAGGTAACTGCTATGTTGTGGAAAGAAGGTAGGTTAAAATAAGTGTTGCTTCTTTCTACTCCTTTTCAGGCATGTTGTAAGGAAAAATATTTGATGTATCATATTAAAACTGTATACATGTTTGTAATAAACTTGAAACCAACTAGTAGTCGAATAATGTACACAAATTGGTGGTTTGAGTTTGATAGCGGCCACACAATTAATATTTCAGTAGGCTCAACCCCATGCTTGTCATTTTAAACCACTTACCTAATTACGCCTAATTATCTTTCAGTAGTGTGAGTAACATTATTGTACCAATTATTATACATTCATACTGAAATAGTATTAGACTTTATTAGCTAAATGACTTTAGCAAGCACACTTTTGACTGTTCAAAATACTATTTACACCACTGGTGTCAAACTCAAGGCCCGGGGGCCAGATATGGCCTGCCAAATGCTGGAAATAATCTGCATCAATAAAATACTTTCCGGCTACTGTAAATGTATTTGTTATTTTAATTTTGACATGAATTATGTAACAAGGCTAATATACATTTATGTTCATAAATATTTACTGTTACAAGCGTCATAACTGCAAAGTGACCCTCACTAAAAACAAGTTTGACACCCCTGATTTACATATTTAGCTATACATTGGTCATTTGAATGCTGGAACTTCTTTTAGTCTGAAAAAAAGTCTATAAGAAGCAGTATTTAATATGTATCCTCATGATAGACCAATTATTTTGCTAATGTATTCTTTACAAATTGTCATTTAGAGTCACACTAACAAATTATCCAATTTGTGATTATGATCTTTTTTTTTTTTGACTGAACACCCTCTATAACAGAAGCACGCTTTACCCAAAGAATGACCTGTGCCGTCATTGGCACGACAGCCGACACTTCTCCCCGCTCGGCCCGTCCCTGAACCAGGGCAATGCAGCCAACTCACTCTGGCTATCAATCATGAACTCGCGAGAGAAACAATCTCATGAATTAATCGACAGTTCTTTTGATTTGTCTTTACTACGTGCACGAATGTACTCTTGAGTGAGTAAGCGTGTCATATTTTTTTACTTGAAGGATTTTTTTTTGTTACTATTATTATTAATTTATATATATTTTTTAAGGTCCTCTGTCAATTGTCCTGCTGGGACCACTCGTGAAGGACAAAAACAATTTCAATGAGAAGTTCAATAGCAATTTTGATAACAAAAACAAGTATTTTTTCTTGAACAAAGGCACCTGGGTCTGAACTTGGTGTGTGAAATAGTCATTCCACAGAACCGCAATCTCAATTCTATGATAGAAAATCTTTTCACCTTTTTTTTTTTCAGTCGAGTAGCCTTATTTTTAATGTAATTAAATGATGTAGAAGTAATGGGAACGTACTGTATGTTTACACTTGAATTACAAATCTTATCAACTTAATGAAGACAAATATTTGCCTTAGTCAAAGATGTGTTGTTTTATACATTCAAGCTCAGGACACCTTCTCCTTGTGAGGGTTGCTATGTGCTTGTCAGCTGGAAGTCATGAATCCGTAGGTGTTGTTGTTTGTGGTGCAGATTGAATCTGGCCAGAGTGCTGCCTGATTTCAATTAAATGCTGCATGAACAATCCCAAGTTGTTCAATTTATATTTCTGTTGAGGGCTGCACGTTTTTGAGAAAAATTTTAATTGCCATTTTTCTCTCCAACATGCAATTCGATTTGCAATTTTTATATTTTAAATGCATAAAACTGCAAGATTAACAAGTGAAGTGTCAGTCAACATATTATTGTCTTAAGGTGCCACATAGTATAACAATATTAAGTAATTTTCTTTAAAATATTTGGCTTTATGCAGACACACTCAGAGCTTTTGTCTACATCATGAAGATATAGTCAATAAAAACTATACAAAGTTGTTAATGTTATGTAATCATGACATTAGCACGATTAAACAACATCAAGGGGTTAATTAGTACGTTATCTTAATCGCAAGAGGTGGAGGTTTTGGAGTTTTTCCCTCCCTTGTCACTAACATTTGAGTGACAGACATTTTCACCAATCAGAATCGTTGAGCGTCGCGTCCTTTGCTTCGTGGCCAAACAAAAGTGTAAAACTAGTTTGAAGGTTCTTTTTTAATTTTCTTTAATTTTGTATTGCCATCACCACATTCTGGTTCGTTTGTCTGTGTTGATGGGCTCATTTTGCCCGTCCAGGTTGAAGCTGAAATATTCCCAAAGCAGGACATTTGGCTTTGTAATCATATTTGTTTCTTCCTTATTTTTGTTACTGTGAAAACTACTAACTCGCAAGTCGGTAATAGGTAGGCATGAATCCTGCGTGTGTAAGCTCGAAGTTCAGTTCCCTGCCCACCAAGACAAAGATTGTGAATGACTGTCTAGAAGGCTTACTACGTTCAGTTAATTGTACTGTTAAATAAACACAATCAGGTGCTGAGAGTGATTCACAGAGTGAGACCTCTTTCTCCTGGTTTAAAGCATGAGAACAGTATTTCAACTTAATTTGAATTAATTGTTGAAATAATTGATTTATTGACTATTAGTCCGGGCCAAGTCACTATTAAATGTTTTCCAAGGTGCAAGTATGGTGTTTGTAATTAGCGTACACAAACATGCTGTTTCCTTAAACACTTTTGACTGGCCAGGAGGCTAAGGATGCAAGGCTCACTCAAGTTCTGGTAATTGCAGAGAGAAAAAAACCTTAGTTATTTATGGAACTATTTAAAACTCAATGTCGATTTCATGTGGATTCATCGTGCAGCCCTATTTCTGACATTTAGTTTAGAAATGTGTGCAGTGGCACGAGCACAATGTGTTGTTTGTGATGGTGAGGATGACTCTGAGAATGTGATGCATAAGGCGGAGGCATGTTAATGACATGTTTACCACCACAGATTCCCCTTCACATGTTTTGTCTTTGCAGGTCTATCGTTATATTTCGAAGATGGCCATGACGACGTAGATGATTGTGAGTACAATGCTTGAAAAAAATTAGAAAATAGCTATCTGTTTGTCTACAGGTAAAACCAACAAAATGTAATATTGTGAAATTTCAATCCTTTCTGCAATTCAACTTCAAATGTGAAACTAATATGTGCTACAATCTCATTACAGATATGTCAAATCTTTATTGTAATTTTGATGATCATGGCTTACAGTTTTTGAAAACCCCAAATTTTGTGAGAGTTTCAATTCAAGGTTTTCATAAGCTATAAGCCATATTCATTAATATCATATTAAAAGACAGGATTTCCCCTAACTTAGTTGATTGTGGTGGCCCGCCATAGCAAAATATTAGCCTTAACCTTAAAAATTAGTTGTTTTTTAACGTAAAAACAAATTGTTGTATAATGTAGCGTCCAGAAGACACAAAGTCCGACACTCTTTTTAACGTTTATTACCAATTTTATGCTGACAACTGGCCCAATTCCAACAAATAATGCCTGCCGTACACAATAACACAAGGAAGGATCACAGCAGCGCAAAGCTGCAGAGACCCCGCGGAGTGAGAGAAGTAATGAAGTCTTCAATAACACCATAAATAGATGCTGGAAATGTTTCCAGTCATTTTTAACGAAGAAAGTGTGACTAAAAGAATTGGAGAAATCTCTCGGGAGAAAAAAAATCTCAAAGTACATTGTACAATGAGCATTAACAATTGAAAAATAGAGCTAAACGATATGTAAGAAAAATAAATGTTAATACAAATTAATGACAACAGATTTGTTTTAAATATATGTGTACTTTTTTTGGCCTTTTAAAAAAAAAAAAATGCTTCGTAGGTAATTAAATGATGTGTTGGTATGTTGCTATCATGTTGGTATGTTTGCTATCGAGGGAAACTGTGAAAAATACTTAAAACATCTTGTCATGAACCTTAGTTTCACCTTGTAAAGCTAATTGCTGTCATAAAATAACCTTGCACAATATTCAAATTGTTTGAGTCACCTGTACCTACCACTGTTTGTCTGCCTGTCGGTCTGTCTCTCAGTTTGTCTGTCCCTCTTAAAGAAGGGCGCATTATTGAAATTATATTTAATCAAATTTACTTTTGCCTCTTGGGCATTCCAAGAAATCCAGCAGGGGTACTCCTTGGTAAGATTATGCAAGGGAGTGGTTATCCCTAACATCTGTTCGAAGGAACAATTGCATGGATTACACAACATGTACGTAGCGCGTCAGTCCACGTGCTTACCCATGAATATGTCACGCTTGAGCATGACACAGCACTTAAACTAGTTAAACAATCCAGACTTGAGGTGTCAAACAGTGTTTCAACAACGCCGAGAAGTAAGTGCTTAGTGAAGTTTAAGAATTGTTGATGGAAGCGCAACATAAGCAGATATTACTAGGAAATTAACAAGTTATAATAATAGAGAGATGCTACAATAACAACTGTTGGTGTCTCAGCATTGTCACAGTCAGTGCACAACACTTAAGGGGAGGGCGGATTGATCCATAAAATAATGAAGTCTATATCAGTATATTTTCGATACTAGAGTGATTGGGTCGATTTTCTTATTTTCTCAAAATCATATTTTGTTGTTTTTGTTCATATTTACAACCTCCAAGGATAATTCTTGGAGACATGAGGACTTTGAAAGTAAAAACCAAATAATTTAAATGAGTAATATAAGTTTTGTTTAGTTACAGGGTACTATTGAGTTTGTTTTGCTTAAAAAATTGTATGTAATAAGAGAGAACTTGATTAAATATTGTGTTTTTGATTGATTGAGTGAAACTTTTATTAGTAGGTTGCACAGTACAGTACATATTCCATACAATTGACCACTAAATGGTAAAACCCGAATAAGTTTTTCAACTTGTTTAAGTCGGGGTCCACGTTAATCAATTCATAGTAAATTGTGTTAATATGTCAATAGCACTCACCATAAATAAATTGAAACATTTACAGTTAGGACGTGATTGGTATTGGTATCATCCAATCTCACTCATGGGTGATCAGATTAGGAATTCTGTAATAATAATGAACTAATAGTTTTTTTGTTTCCTGATGGTGTAACACATATTTCATTAGTATACATTACACACTTTGTTGAAATAAAAATAAATATCTAATTGACCTATGAGGTTAAAACAATTTAACCATACAATTTTACATTGTAAAAATGACAATATATTTTACGGTAAAAATATGGCTGCTCAGTCAACAACATTTTACCGTAAAAAAACAGTGGTACTGTTTTTCTATTCACAGTAATATATGGGAAATAAAACCACCACTATAGATTTTATGGCAAAAAATGTTCTGTAGCCAGAATGTTTTACATTTTTTGAAAATATAAACTGCTCAAGAAAATAAAGGGAACGCTTAAACAACACAATGTAACTCCAGGTCAATCACACATCTGTGAAATCAAACTGTCCACTTAGGAAGCAAAAACTGATTGACAATCAATTTCACATGCTGTTGTGAAAAGGGAATGGACAGTCTGTAGTGTGTTTTCCCACTTTAACGTTGAGCTCCATGGGTTCATATAGTTGATTCCCATTGATATTTTTTGTGTGATTTTATTGTCAGCACATTCAACTATGTAGTATTTAATAAGAATATTTCATTCATTCAGATCTAGGATGTTATTTTAGTGTTCCCTTTAATCTTTTGAGCAGTTTATGTAACGATCAAATGCATAATGTAATAATATCCTTGTATATTTATGTTTTACTCACTGTTACATGCAGCCCTTTGAGTACAGTCATAATTACAATGTAGCCCTCAGTGAAAACAAGTTTGACACCACTGTGTTAGACCAACCACAATTTGTGTCAACAAACACTGTTGTTATGAAATACAGTTAAATCCAACTGGAATTTGACTGGTGGCTCTTGATTCGCCCATTCTCAGACTGGCTAGGAGTTACAGTATTGACCTGAGACAGTTAACCACAAATTGAAGTGAATTAGCAGGCTGTTATGTGCTGCATATTTAATGTCATGTTGTATGGCCATAAAAGTCAACTCTGGTCTCTATTCTGCAGTTGGATTTGACGATTATGGTTCTGAGTGCGACGGCATCCGCATCACAGCCTTTCTTGACGCGGGACAGGACAACTTAACGCCGCTTGGGAGGCTAGAGAAATACGCCTTCAGTGAGAATGTGTTCAACAGGTAAGAGATCTTAAACAAAAACTCACTCCAGACATACTTTATGTAATTATGAACTCATTGTTTACATTGAGTGCTAGAATGACTGCAAAATTGTTTAATCCTAATCAGTGGACCACACTTTTTTGACATTTTGTCTAGGTTTCACAATCTTTTTGTGAGACAAGAACACATTTTTCTTTTTGTATGCATTCTAACTCGTAAATAAACACTAGCAAGAGTCAGCCAACAATGGAGGTAATGGGATTTTCTCTTTTCCACCTATAAAGCGCTCTAAAAAAACCTCCTATCAACGTTTTATGTACATGCTGTAATTAAATATGTACTGTAGTAACATTGTTAATAACATGTCATATTTACATGTTTCTGTTTTTTTTTTTAAACATACGGTGGCACATTTTTTCACAGACTTATCACAACGTTTACCATTTCCTTCAACAACTACTACTACTAAAAATAATAAAAAACATTAGAGCCAACAGAGACTACTTTGGGACAAATTATGTTCCAAAACCTTATATTTTTGAGCCGTAATATAAGGAGGATGATCAACAAGTTTTAGAAGCTGAGTGATAAACAGATCCAGCAAGTAGCAGTCATGATAAAAACTAAACCTGAAATAGGAACTACAAATATAATAAAACAATTACTTACTGTATAATGTCTGCTCTCCTCTCACGTTGATGCAGACTAGTGGGATGTTTATATAAAAAATGTATGTGCAAACAAGCGTGTCTTTCTTGCGCTCTCTGGGTCCAAGTGTAATGTTAGTTGACCAAATTTTCAGTTTATGACCACAACTTTCTACGATACAGGTGAGATGATTTATAATTTAGGATAACGTTTTACCAACTTAGAGGCAATGCAGCAGCTGACAAGTTCAGTATGTCAAGAGCTGCATAAGCTAGTTACCTCTCTGTGATCACGGTCCTTCTAAAAGTAGTTCCTGTGCATTAGTGCTCATATCAACAATACTGCTAACACTTGGTTAATATCCAGGTCACGACATGTAAATGGAGTATTATTTATGATTTCTGGATGTTTTTTTAGAGTGATTTTATGGGCACAATAGATGACTCCTATTAATTTCATCGTTAGCCACCTCGTATTTGCCGTATATTACAAAGTAGAAAAGAAAAAAGAAAAACTTAGCAGGCTTGGTGAATGGTATATACTTTCTGTAATGGTGTATACTTTCTCTATTTCTGTAAAAAAATTATATACACATATGTGTATACGTATGTATATATATAAATGTATGTATGTGTGTGTGTGTATATATATATATATATATATATATATATATATATATATATATATATACACATATACTTGTGTATATACCGTATTTCCTTGACTAGCCACAGGGCATGTAATGTGCACCTGCCTTGAATTACTGCCGGGCAAAACTCGCTCACCAAATTAATAAGCGCATGCTTACTTTTACCGCCGGGTCAAATTCGTGACGTCACGAGTGACGCTTCCCCTGTCGTTATTTTCAAAATGGAGGAGTTTTATTTGCCTTTACTGTGTGTAAACTAGGGGTCTTGTTTCACAGCCGTACAGATCACATTAATGGTTGTGATATAAAACAATTTTACCACTCTTACTAATATGCGCCACACTCTGTGAACCCACACCAAACACAATTCTGGAAAGTATTGGCTCTGTCCAAGAGTCACGGATACACGGCATTATGGGTAATCCCTATGCTGCGTTTATAATGTGCCACAGAGCCAATGCTCTCCAGAAATGTGCTTGGTGTGGGTTCACAGAGTGTGGCGCATATTAAGAGTTTTAAAGTTGTTTATATCACTACCATCAGTGTAAAAGGTATGGCTGTTGAGCAAGTCTGCATTGCAATCTCGTATGAGAAGCAGCGAAATGCATGCGTCATGCCAGCACGCAGAAAGTGGGCGCGATGACATGATGTAGAGCAGTGGTCCCCAACCACCGGGCCGTGGACGCAAAATACATTTTTTTTTTTTTTTATCACACTCAATTTTTTACTGCATGCCATCGGTAAGCGCAGGGGTGAGAAGAGGTTTTAAAATTATTAGCGCCTGCTTACTTTTACCGCATGCTTTGATTAAAGCGCAGGAGTGAGAAGAGGTTTTGAATTAATTAGCGCCCCGGCGGCTATTCAAGGAATTGCCACAGGGCATGTAATGTGCACCTGCCTTGAATTACTGCCGGGCAAAACTCGCTCACCAAATTAATAAGCGCATGCTTACTTTTACCGCCGGGTCAAATTCGTGACGTCACGAGTGACGCTTCCCCTGTCGTTATTTTCAAAATGGTGGAGGAGTTTTATTTGCCTTTACTGTGTGTAAACTAGGGGTCTTGTTTCACAGCCGTACAGATCACATTAATGGTTGTGATATAAAACAATTTTACCACTCTTACTAATATGCGCCACACTCTGTGAACCCACACCAAACACAATTCTGGAAAGTATTGGCTCTGTCCAAGAGTCACGGATACACGGCATTATGGGTAATCCCTATGCTGCGTTTATAATGTGCCACAGAGCCAATGCTCTCCAGAAATGTGCTTGGTGTGGGTTCACAGAGTGTGGCGCATATTAAGAGTTTTAAAGTTGTTTATATCACTACCATCAGTGTAAAAGGTATGGCTGTTGAGCAAGTCTGCATTGCAATCTCGTATGAGAAGCAGCGAAATGCATGCGTCATGCCAGCACGCAGAAAGTGGGCGCGATGACATGATGTAGAGCAGTGGTCCCCAACCACCGGGCCGTGGACGCAAAATACATTTTTTTTTTTTTTTATCACACTCAATTTTTTACTGCATGCCATCGGTAAGCGCAGGGGTGAGAAGAGGTTTTAAAATTATTAGCGCCTGCTTACTTTTACCGCATGCTTTGATTAAAGCGCAGGAGTGAGAAGAGGTTTTGAATTAATTAGCGCCCCGGCGGCTATTCAAGGAATTACGGTATGCACATGTTGCTTTATTTGCACAGTAAAAGTATGTAAATATTTATTTACATACCTAAATTGTTTCCAAACTGTGTCTGTAACACAGCAATAAAACAGCTGATCAAAAAAAAAGAAGTCTTCGTCATGGACCCATTAGCTGTAGAAGCTAGCTCTCTAATCAGCTAAACAAACTCAAAAAGTCCACGGTGACATCTAGGTGAGTTTACTGAGAAATTTGTAAGACTGAAACAATAGAAATAGAATGACATAAGTTAATACGACTAACGTAGACGCTCGTAAATGTGTAAGCATATTAGCTCATGTATTAACAGTTTTAAGTTATACTGTAAAACTTACACACGTTGCTTGGAGTAAAGAATGAAGATTAGGAATGAATAGGAACGCTAAGGGTGGCTAAAAGACGGAATGGCACTTTTACTTCCGGCGGTTGAAAGCACTTAATGGAAGGACACTGCATCACCTCTAGATAGAAAGTCTTCCAAAAGATGGCGCCATAGCACACACAAATAAACACCCTCTTAAGGTTTTTGCTTGTTTTTTTTTGTTGTAAAATTATTTTTATTATGGCCGCCAGCTAAGAAAAATCCATAAATTAGCCGCTCCGCTTTATAAGCCGCAGGATTCAAAGTGTAGGAAAAAAGTAGCGGTTTATAATTCTAAATTTTTAGTAATTATGAATTTATTAAGATTACATGTAAGAAAAAGATTCATGTTATAGTTAAACAAACCAACTTGTAGCCGATACTATGAATGCAACATTACATTCATGACTTTACTAAGAGACTCACTTGTTTAACGAAATAGTTTGTACAAATCCAGTATTTATCAAATATAGCCATCATAGCTCATGTATTCATGAAATGCTTTATAGTGATGGAGTGAACAGATTTTCTCAAACCAGACAAAACATTAAACTAATGAAATAAACTGTGGATGTTGTAAATTTGAGAATTGATATTGTATTGATATGGTGAATGTTTTCTCAACAAAAACAACATGCTATTAACATAAATTTTGGATGTCATACAGTCTTGGACTGGCTAATATTGATATGGTGAAGATATTATTTCCACAAACGCAATCTATTGATTCTGTGGTATAGTCAGTCATGAATAAGAGGTGGGGTTTTCAGTTCATAACATCTAGTTGTCTTGCACTTTTACAAAATTTATATGTATGAAATGTCTTCCAAAGCATCTTAAAGATGGTAAAACCTCTTAAACTTCATGGGGAGATGCCTCCTGAAACTCCAAACGGGCCGACTGAACCCTGACGGATAATATTCAATTCCTCTGTTTTTAACCTCACTGCAATCTGTGATATTGGAAAGGTGAGTAATGGGCACATTTCCCCAAAGCAGTCAGGATGCAGATTGCAAATAGGTGCCATATCTGGCAGGAAATACTGAAATAGTGTGTAGTTCTAGTGTGAACTTGTCAACTCACTTGAGTCAAATTATACCACAGTTGTTACTTCATTTTTTATACGGTGAGTGTGAGGTGGCTAATACAGTTTTTAGTTCACAGAAAGGGATGGGCATTGTAGATGGATGATATGCTTTTGAAGCATTTAGTTTGCTGCCAAGAACATACACAGAACGTTTTGTGGAAAATGTCAATTGTAAATATTGCAATAGCATATTTGCAGTCTGAAGCTAAAGTGAATGGAGTTAGGTTCTTTAAATGATTGAAGTTAGCGCATCATCATCTCTGTTGCTCTGCTTTCACACATTCCTCAGTCAGTAGCTTGGACTTAATTTATTTTGTTAGTTATTGTGCACTTAAATGTTTCCCACAGCACTACAATGTATCTATGGTGGTCAGTTGGGGAGGCCAAATAAGGTTATCAATTTGCATAATTTGCAGTGACACATGTGCTTAGAATTAGATGAACCTTCGTTCTCAACAAGGCCAATACAACATTTTTGCATCTTTTTTGCGACTTGTTGGTAACCTACTGCTTTCTCAGAAGAGCAATACATGCTTTTCATGCTAGAGTATCCATAATTCAATAAGACCTTAAAAATTCACTACATGTGTTGCAATTTTCCTTTTGAAGAAACACGATTAAGAGAGGTCTGAATACTCGTAAATATAGTGACTAAGTCGTTAAATTGGCAATACTAATCCCTAGGGGTGTAACAGTACACAAAAATTTTGATCCGGTATGTACCACGGTTTAGAGGTCACGGTTCGGTTCATTTTCGGTACAGTAAGAAACCAACAAAATATACATTTTGGGGTTATTTATTTACCAAATTTGTAAACAATGGCTTTATCTTTTTAACATTGGGAACACTATAATAATTCTGCCCACGTTAATCCACATTAAACTTTCTCAAGTTGTTGCTTGGATTAAAAAAAATGAAAAGTGCAACATTAAACAGTTTCAAGTCAACTCATCATGCTTAATTTATTACAGAATTTGGGAAGTTTGTAGTTGATTTTTATTATGTAAATGTTATATTTTTATCAACATGTGATAGCAGGGACCCTGCCATTCAAAACTAGGTTGCTACATTACTAATGATTTTTGTAACTATAGCTGAACAAATAGTACAATAGCAATAAGAGAGACTATTCATCCCTAAACACCATGGAGTTCATGTAGGCTTAATGATGCAGTTACATTATTATACACACTATCAAAGACCGAAACTCTTCATTTAACATAATGTCCTTTTTTGCTGCTTCAACACAGCTCAATCAACACTGTCCGTAACACACACACACACCGCAAAATGAGCTAACGTTACGCTAAAAGCTAATTAGCCTTCACCTCAAGCCAGGACTGCGAGCGAGCTGAGCTGCAGTTTAAGTTTCTAGAATGTGAACGGGCTCATAGTGATGTTACTAGTAGTTGACTTGGGAGTGTTTAGTATAATTTGGGGAGAGTACGCTGCCTTATGCTCACCTGCTAAACACCTATCTGCTCGACGCTGGAACGCTGACTCCATGCGCTCTGAATACGCACTGCTGAATTGATGTTACCGCTATGGTTGTAACCAATCAGATGGTTGTGTGGGTGGGACAATGCTGGGTGCTGTGTAGTAGACAGAGGCAGAAAGCAGAGCAGCTTGTTAAGACTTTAGCTTAGGCGGCTACTTCATATGTTCGTGTGGAAACTCGTTCGGTACACCCCCGCACCGAACCGAAACCCCCGTACTGAAATGGTTCAATACAAATACACGTACCGTTACACCCCTACTGATCCCTCATGTTACATATTCTTATGTAACAAGTAACAACAGTTTTATAGATTTCCTACTAAAATTAGACGTACGTTCAAATCCAGAAAAACTACACGTCAGTAAAAATGTAGATGTATCAAAGTGTTTGCGCGCACATTTCTTTGTAACATCGTAATCAACGTTGAATTGATCTCAGGTGTTGACATGGCACGCCAAGACCATGCCTAGGTCACGCCATCCTTTGAATATGCAAATCATATTGAAAGTAGCCATGCGTTTAAGTGCTGCACATTGTGGCCGATCACGAGTCAGTAAGAGGGGCTCGTTTCTTGTGTTTGGAGCGACCATCAGGGAGTTGAAATTGCTGTGTGCTGTGGGAACGGCAGGCTGAAATAAAGAAGAAATGCTTGTATTGGAGTTGGTGTGAAGGAGGCGGGAAACAGCAACCAGCGCAGACAGAATGACCTTAAAGACTTTCACGTCAACACACTAAAGATTGCATATCGGTAGGGCATTATGGTCTCAAATACATATCTCTTTCCAAATTATACTGGTATAATTAGTAATACCGGAATGCCATCCAGCCCTACTGCTACAAATACATTACATAATAATGGTTAGGAAACACTGGGTACAACCTGGAGTTTCCTTTCCTCATGTTTACACAAGGTTTTTAATTTATTTTGTAAAGAGAGTTTTATATGAATATGATTGTAGTTTCCTCTTGAAATGACTATTAAAAGTTGTGGGGTTTTTTACGTCTGGAAGACTGTCTGCATTCTTGTGAGTGTCGATCAAATCCTTGCAAGAGCCTTCTATGTTGCAGTAACTGAAGACATCAAATACGTACTAAGTTTTTTCCGGTCAGAGCAGACGTTCCCTGCTGTAACAATGGTGTGTGTTTATTATGTTTCCTGCTGGTTAAAAAAAACAAAAGAACACAAAAAAGAATGCATCGCTTTTGTCCTCACATGAACCTTTTTTGTTATAATCAGACTTTCTCAGTGCTGCTGTTTGGGAAGGCAGGCAGGCTGATTGACACTGTTGTTGCTTTTCAGGCAGATTGTTGCTCGCGGGCTACTCGATGTGCTCCGCGAGTTCAGCGATAACGAAAATGACTTTATCAGTGTCATGGAGACAGTGGCCAGAATGTCAGAAGACGGAGGTAGATAATATTTCCCTCTCTTGTACGAGTTGTTCATTTTACGTATCTTTACCTGACCCGTAACTTTATGACTTCAGAGCCAACCGTGCGAGCCGAGCTGATGGAGCAGGTGCCCAACATTGCCATGTTTCTACACGAAAGTCGACCCAACTTCCCCGCTGCTTTCTCCAGATACTTGGTACCCATCGTAGTCCGGTATCTAACTGATCCGAACAACCAGGTAGCTTTCCAAGCCTGTTTTCTTCAGGAACATTGGGAGTAGCTTTCGAACCACCCACTGCGTATTTTTCAGGTGCGAAAAACCAGCCAAGCGGCGCTTCTGGTGCTCCTGGAGCAAGGCCTCATCTCCAAGGCTGACATGGAGTCCAAAGTTTGCCCGGTTCTACTGGACCTCACAGAACCCAGCAGCGACGATGATTACAAGATCGAAGCTGTTGCTGTAAGTTGGCTCTCAATAGTATAGTGGACCCCTGGAACTCAATGAAACACAATCCTTTCTGGGATTAACATCACAATGTTTTTATGTTGCTTTGAATATGCCAGTTTTAAAGCACCTGGACTAAAAACAAAGAAACTATGGATAATCTTAACATTCTTTTAATATACTGAATAAACAACACAGAAATTTAAATTAAAGGTGAAAAAAAGCACAGTCATATAACAATATACCAATAAATGATAAATAACCAAAAAGCACAAAAGTCAAACAATGTACTGATATGAATCAGTTTAAGAAAGTGTTCGGTCAGAAAGTGTTTACAAAATACACAAAAGAAGAATCCTGATAAGGTTTTTGAAAATTGGATAAACTTTTTCATCTCATTGTGTGATTCACAATTTACCTAAATATTCACAAAACCTTTAATGTTTATTATTAATGGATTCAATCATGTTATGAATTTAAAAAAGGAAATAAAAGTGCAATGGAAAATGGGGTAGCATTTCCTTCTTCCTACTCCTTTTTGAACACACTACGATAAGAAACTGGAAATATGTGGTGTATGATATTGTAATTGTCTCGTAATAAACTTCAATGGGAACTGTACTTTTTTGGGGGGAATTTTGCCTAGTGTTTATAATCATGAGGGACAAGAAAACACAATTATTTTTTTATGCATTCTAAAGCCTAGATAAATAAATAAATGATAAATGGGTTGTTCTTGTATAGCGCTTTTCTACCTTCAAGGTACTCAAAGCGCTTTGACACTACTTCCACATTTACCCATTCACACACACATTCACACACTGATGGAGGGAGCTGCCATGCAAGGCGCCAACCAGCACACATCAGGAGCAAGGGTGAAGTGTCTTGCTCAGGACACAACGGACGTGACGAGGTTGGTACTAGGTGGGAATTGAACCAGGGACGCTCGGGTTGCGCACGGCCACTCTCCCCACTGCGCCACGCCGTCCCTTAAATAAAAGTAAACTTAAATAAAAGTTTGCTTACAATGGAGTCTATGGGAGGTCTTCAATTCCGCCCATAAAACATAAAAAATAACCATCCAAAAACTGCTAACAATACTCCGTTTACATTTCCAAGTATTAGTATATTGTTATTAATGCAGACAAACTTTTGATAGGGGCGTTGTCATCACAGAGAGCTAATCAGAAGAATAGAGCGACACACACATGCTCCATTGTAAGCATATTTTTGATCACATTTATTTAATAGTTAGAATGCATACAAAAATAAAAACATGTGATCTTGTCTTACATTAGAATTTTGAATGATAGTGCAGATCCCCTTTAAACCATAACCATAAATGTTTTGATTTTCAAGTAAACTAAAGCACACACTACGATTTATCGGTTATAATTTCAACACTTTTGGTCGAACTATAGCATTATAAGCTGTTGAGTTATTGTCAAACAATAAGAATTTTTAGCACAGCATCGGTGGTCGCTTCCACAACTAGCTAGCATTAGCAATAGAAGCACAGTGTTTTTCACACAGATTTTGTACGACAAATAGTCTTCATCTGAAAATTTAGAAATCATTTGGGAACTTTTCGGTGCTATATTTTAGGGTAGTTTGAGTTGACCATGTGTCCCGTAGTCAGGCACAGAGATGGCCCAAAAAGGTTGCAGCTCTGCCGGCTAGAGTACTGGCTGGATTCCGGCCACAACTACGTTGACGCGTAAATCCTAGGACCCTTGATTACTCCTAAGTTAACATGTATTTTTGCTGCCTTCAGCAAGTTCGATCAGTTTGTTCATAGCTATGATTCTGTTACTTCCAAGTACTTTGTAACCGGAAATGGGCCGGTATAAAGTTGACTCTGATTGGCTGTTATCACATTGATATTTCCATGATATATCCGCCACGTTTGATGTTTACAGCTGATCAGATTGATCGAACTGAAACTTATAATGATCATGTAATTGCCCAGCCCAAATCCTGTCAAATACCCTTTTGTGGCCAGATTCCTGCAAAATAAAGCTTTTGTGGCCAGAATTCTGCAAAATAAAGCTTCAGTAATCTATGTTTAATGTTTTCCAAACGCCAAACCATTGAGTTGCAAAGGTCCACTGTGTTACACAAGAATCCCTGAATTTTTTCCTCATTCCCCTCAATTTGGTAAATTTCCCATTTAGAAAAAAATCTGCCTGACCTGAGCAATACATCTGAGGTTTATGTTTTTTGTCCTTGTGTTCAGATTTTGTGCAAAGTAGTGACCATGCTGAGCAAAGACACAGTAGAGCATCTCTTGCTGCCACGCTTCTGCGACCTTTGCAGCGACACCAGACTTTTTCAAGTGCGCAAGGTAACCGCTTTTGAACAGCTAATAGATGGTCTTGTTTTACAGGTTGTGCTGCAGGTATTTAGTAGGACTTAATGTCCTAAATATGTAAGTCAGACCTCCTTTACTTCAGGGCATCAGCTGGGCGCAGAAAATCTCTTGTTTTCCCGCTGTGGAATGTTAATTCCTAGGAAATCTGGTGCCAGTCGGGGAAAGTATGTGTAGGCATCTTGTTCGAAATGCCACAAGCACAGAATCACAGAAAAAATGCTGTTAATATTAGAACAATGTATTAAGAGTGCACACAATGCCATAAAACATTTCGCGATGGTAGTAAATATGACTTTAAAATAAACCGATAAACCATCCATCCATCTTATTCCGCTTATCCGAAGTTGGGTCGCAGGGGCAGTAGCCTAAGCAGAGAAGCCCAGACTTCCCTCTCCCAGGCTACTTTGTCCAGCCCCTCCCGGGGGATCCCGAGGCGTTCCCAGCCCAGCTGGGAGACATAGTCTCCCCACGGTGTCCTGGGTCTAACACCTCCCCAGGGAGGCATTCAGGGGGCATTCTGACCAGATGTAAACTGATAAACTGACATTTAAAAATATTTTAATCTATTTTCCCCTGTTGTACTGCAGGTCTGTGCTGCCAATTTCGGAGAGTTCTGTTCAATTGTGGGACAGGAAGCCACGGAGAAACTACTGGTGAACACTCTTGAAACAGCTTTTTACACTTTTTACACCCTACCCAAAAGTTGGTCATTAGATTTTTGTGCTATCCTTTCATGATTTAGATTCCCAAGTTCTTCGACCTGTGCTCAGACACCCTTTGGGGCATCAGGAAAGCGTGCGCCGAGTGCTTCATGATGGTGTCCAACTCCACCTCTCCTGAGGTGCGACGTGCAAAGTTGTCCCCTCTCTTCATCAGCCTTATTAGCGACCAGTCCCGCTGGGTAAGACTAGCCTTTTGCTTGAAAATTTACTGCTATTTTTTTGGCATGATAGCACCTCCTATGCTCATGATAAAGTACAATAATTGCCATTATTTCAAAGGAAACCACACTTTTTTGGAATGTTGCCTATCATTCAAAATCCCCATGTAAAATTACAGCACATTTGTCTTTTTTTTTTCTTTTTTTATGCATTCTAATTTGTAATATTTGGCAAGTACGGGGTGGCTTACGATGAAGCTAATCAAAATCTTCTATGGCGCCTTTGAAGCCCTCTAAAGAGACTTTGAAAAATTGGAAACAATACTTGATTCACATGTTGTGACCTAACCTGTTATCATAAGATCTAACGAAGTGGAACAATAACAATTGTATTTTCTGGACTGTAGAGCACACCAGCATATAAGTCGCACCCACTAAATTTTAGGAAAAAAAGGTTATTCCATGTATAAGCCGCAGATATATACATTGTGAAATTTGTTATTCACACAAAGATTTTATAAATGTTGTGTTTATAAATTACATACTTTAATTGTTTCTAAACCCCGTCTGTAACACGAAAATAAAACGGCTGATCAAACAAAACAGAAGTCATGGTTATGTACCCACGAGCTGCGGAAGCCAGCTCTCCAATCCCCTAAACATACTCATAATCCACAAAGACACTGTGGTGAATTTTCCTGAGGAATTTGTAAAACTGAAACAATAGAAAATTAATGGCGTTGTACGTTACTAACACAGACACTGGCAAATGTGTTATCATATAAGGTAATCAATATATTATGATAGCACGTACAAATATGCATGAAAACAGTTCTACAGAAATCACTCATAGGACGGTTTAGTAAATGACAATTGTTTTAGTTATACTATAAAACTTAAAAACGCTGCTTAGAGTGATGAATCCATACAAGCAGAAACACTAAGGACGATTAGAAGACACAACAGCACGTCTACTTCTGTTGCAAATCTTTAAACAGTAGGAAACACTTGTAGGTATTCACCCAGCAGCACCCCCAGTGAGCAAACTCATCCAAAAGATGGCGCTATAGCCCAAACAATAACCCCATTTAAGTGTCTTTATCATCATCATCAGCCGTTGTCAGTCCACTGCTGGACGAAAGCCTCAGCATGTTTCTGCCATTTGGCGTACTTTTCATGCTGGTTATTAGCCTACACCTTCCACGCTGGCTTGGTGCGGGTTGGAAGGGGTATTTTATATCAGAGATCCTTCTCCTAGACTAATTGCCTTACTGGGCTGTTGAACTTAGTCTGTCCTGTTGGTTGTCCGCGCCCCATTTACCCAGGGACCCGCTCAGCTTTATGGCGCTGACCGCCCGCCAGTCACAAGAGAAGGTGCAAATGGTTCTTTGTGTGCATTTTATAGACGTTAGTTGGGACTCACTAACCCCACACACAACCTCCCATCTCATGCCTGGATGTAGTTTAACGTCATACCCAGGACAATAGAAAGTGTCTTTATTTGTGTTTAATCAAAGCTATTTGCTTTTAGGTCGTCAGTGCGGAAAATTACATATTTTAGCCGCACCGTTTCATAAGCCGCAGGGTTCAAAGCTCAGGAAAAAAGTTGGGGCTTATAGTACAGAATTTACGGTACTTTTAGCGCCGCTGTGATTACAGAGAGTTAACTGGCTGAGTTGGTGAAACTTATTTCTTGATTATGACCCACTGACATTCAAATTATACCTAAAGAGCTAAAAAAGAAACTCTTTGCACCCACTTTTTTTCTTTTTTTTTTAAACTTAGTGAAGATTATTAATTCTTTATATAAACGGGAAGCTATAAACATCCCATCAGTCGGCATCCAAGGGAGAGCAGGCATTGTACAGTAAGTGATTGTTTTATTTTGTTGGTAGTTTGTATTTTTTTGGTTCAGCACTTAGCTACTTACTAGATCTGCTTATCACTCGGCTTCAAAAATGTGTTGCTCATGCTCTTTACATTAAAACTATAAAATATGAGGATCCTGGATCATAATTTGTCCCAAAGAAGTCTTTGTTTGCTCTTATAAAGTCTGTCATGACTAGTGTTGTTTTTGTTGTTGATTAAGGAAAAAGCAAACAATGTGATGTATCTGAAATTAATGCACCGCCGTTTGCTAAATTGAACAACAACGTAACTATTACATGTTATTACGAATTTTACTGTTATGTCTCTTCCTGGTATGTCTGTTAATACATTATATACATACTTAAAGAGTGTATACAAAATGTTGATAGATGTTTTTGGACTTTTTTTAGAGGGCTTTATAGGTGGAATTCACCGAATCCCATTACCTCCATTGTTGGTTGACTTTTGCTAGCATTTATTTACAAATTAGAATGCATTAAAAAAAGAAAAACATGTGTTCTTGTCTGACAGAAAGATTGTGAATGATAGACAACATTAAAGTGCAGCTCCCCTTTAACACATTATGTTGCCAGAAGGTGGCATTCATCAAAAATATCTGGTAAAAGTGACTTTAAATTTAGGTGCGGCAAGCTGCTTTTCAGTCGCTGGGCCGTTTCATCTCCACCTTTGCCAACCCAACTGGCGCGGGCCTCCACTTCAGAGATGACGGAGGGTTGCTTGATGTTTCCAGGTTCTCGTCAGACAGGTAAGACATCTGCACGAACTGTTTCTATAAAAGAAAAGCAAATTTGACCAAAACTTATCCTTTTATGGTTCAATTTTCCTGGGCACTAAAAACACGGATGAATTAGATCATTTCCTGCATTTGACAGAATGATGTTAGGAAGTTTTTAACATCCGTGTATTTGTCATTTCAGTGACTGCTCCTTGAACTCCCTCAACTGCTCAGGCATCGGCGGCTGTCATACAGAAAGAACCATCGCTCACACGCCTCCCAACCAGGATGGCCGTGCCACGCCGTCCCCAGAGCACGTGCCGGCAGCCGACGAAATGAATTACGACGACAACCACAGTTTAGCTCACGGAGAGGGGCTCGACAGCTTCGTGTACGCCGGCGGCAACGGCAACAACGCCAGAAACGCCAAGGAGACAACGCAGACGGATGAGAATTTTAACTCTTTCCACTTCTGGAGGTCTCCTCTACCAGACATCAGCGGCGAGCTGGAGCTGCTTACTTGTCACAAGGGGGATGGGATAGCGAAAGAGAAGAGGAAAGAGGAAAAGAACCAACCAGGGGACCAGCGGAGAAGTTTGGACTCCAAAGCCAGCCCTGCTAAAACTACCAGCGACCAAATCAAGATGGTCTTAGACTGTTTGCAGCCGCACATGGACGACCCAGATGTCCAGGGTAAGACGCTGACACCTGTGTCATTATTATCTTTGTGTGTGTGTTGCCATGCCGACTGAGCTGGGCCATTGTCCTCCAGCCCAAGTTCAGGTATTGTCAGCCGCTCTAAAGGCCGCTGAACTCGACAGCCCGTCCGACAACAGTCCCACAGAAAGCCTGCCGGCGCCCCCTGCAGATGCCGATGTCAGTAGCTCGTCATTCGACAGTAAATCCGTGGAGGTGCAGTCAGAGGACAGAGAAAGTCTCGCTGAAGACGAGCAGACGACAGAAAGCCTCTCAACCAACGAGTCCTGTCCGGTACAGGAGCAAGGAGACGAGGAGACACAGACGGAACCCCTCGAGGATCCGGAAGAGTCTTCACCTGACTCATCTGTTCTGGTAAGCTGACCCGACTTAGGGTGGGAATCATAATCGTAGCTTTCAGTACAGTATCACACTGCAGTATGCCCACAATGCCACAACAAAAGCAGCACAATACAGCAATGGTGTTATCACAATACATTCCAAACGTAAGGGTGTCCCCTCACAGTTTTTTCACCTTTTAAAGACAATACTGATATTTAGAGGTGGGATTTTTGGGGGCATCTCGCGATTGGATTATTATTATTCACTTATAGATCGATTATGTATGCATCTTTAATATTTTGTATTTTATCATATTGTATATTATTATATTCCGTGTTCTATGTCATAATACTGTATGTATAAAAGTGGCAGCCTTTGGCAGTATTGCATCATTTCCGGTTTTTGAATTTATTATATGTGTATGTATATATATATATATATATATATATATATATATATATATATATATATATATACATATATATATATATGAGAAAAAATAAAAAAACAACAAAAAAAGCACCGTACCATGAATTGATTAACATGGACCCCGACTTAAACAAGTTGAAAAATGTATTCGGGTGTTACCATTTAGTGGTCAATTGTACGGAATATGTACTGTACTGTGCAATCTACTAATAAAAGTTTCAATCAATCAATCAATCAAAAACCGCAGAAGTCACAAAAGTGCCACCCCTTGTCTCACAGTTCCAAAGGTTCCCGAACCAAAAGGCAAAAAAATGTATATATATATTTGATAACACATGAAAACAAGAGGTAAACACAAAAGGATGACACAAGAGCACAGAGTTCCTGCCAACAGCAGCCACTACAGCAGCGCCATCATGGAAACAAAGCTTTAATGCTCAGCAGCTGAATGGTATTGGTGGTCCTGATGATGCTGGACTCGTGTGACACCACAAGACAAGATCATGAAGGTTAAGGAGACGAGCCAACAGACGTTTGACGTTTATTGTTGCTCCTCAGGTGTCTGAACTCATTGAGAGGGTGGAAGAAGAGGGAAAGGATGATTCTGTGTTTGAAGATAAGCCGAAGATCCAGGTGAGTGCTGCAGATCATCAGGCCATGCCCATATGCGCGCTTATCTAATCTGCTGACTAATTCCTCCCCTCGCCAGCAGAATGTTATCCCCCAGCAGCTGTTGGATCAGTACCTCTCCATGACGGACCCCACGCGGGCTCAGACGGTGGACACTGAGATCGCCAAGCACTGTGCCTTCAGCCTGCCGGGAGTGGCGCTCACTTTGGGCCGACAAAACTGGCACTGCCTCAAAGACACCTACGAGACGTTGGCGACCGATGTCCAGGTGGGCGGAGCAATGAGGTCGAAGACATGTTTGATGTCGGCGTCCCTTTGGATGATGTTTTGATTGTGATGTAACTGATTGTAAGAGATGAATAATGACTTATATGCGTTGTTGCTTATTCACTCCCACCTGTTGTCCATCAGTGGAAAGTGCGCCGGACCCTGGCTTTCTCAATCCACGAGCTGGCGGTCATCCTGGGAGACCAGCTGACAGCGGCGGATCTCGTGCCCATCTTCAACGGCTTTCTCAAAGACCTTGACGAGGTCCGAATTGGCGTGCTCAAGCACCTCTACGACTTCCTCAAGGTACAGCACATTTGAGCAGTAGAAAGAATCCTTTTATTGCTTTCTCTCCAACTAAACCCTTATAATTTACTAAACTAAACTACTGCAAGTTTATGCATTAAAGGACTACTGAAATGAGATTTTCTTATTCAAACGGGGAAAGCAGGTCCATTCTATGTGTCATACTTGATCATTTCGCGATATTGCCATATTTTTGCTGAAAGAATTTAGTAGAGAACATCGATGATAAAGTTCGCAACTTCTGGTCGCTAATATAAAAGCCTTGCCTTTACCGGAATTAGCAGACGATGTGCGCGTGACGTCACGGGTTGTGGAGCTCCTCACATCCTCACATTGTTTACAATCATGGCCACCAGCAGTGAGAGCGATTCGGACCGAGAATAGCGACGATTTCCCCATATATTGAGCGAGGATGAAAGATTTGTGGATGAGCATAGTGAGAAAGTGAAGGACTAGGAAAAAAAAAAAAGACAGGGCAGTGGGATCGATTCAGATGTTATTAGACACATTTACTAATATAATTCTGGAAAATCCCTTTTCTGCTTATTGTGTTACGAGTGTTTTAGTGAGATTATATAGTCGTACCTGAAAGTCGGAGGGGTGTGGCCACGGGTGTGGTGACCGCCAGTGTCTCTGAGGGAAGCCACGTTTCTTGACGAGGTGAAGCGAAGGCAGCCGGTCGGGCCCGGCTGAGTTTGTTTTTCCCCTCCTCCACGGTGGAAGCATCCCACGACAGGTGCACGAGGAACCACATAAGCTCCGCTCATGTCTACGGTAAGAGCCGACTTATTACCACAATTTTCTCACCAAAAACTGCCGGTTGACATGTGGTACAGAACCAAGTTCGCTTGACCGCTGTGTTCCATAGTAAAGCTTCACCTTCGGGAATGTAAACAAGGAAAAACTGGCTGTGTTCATGTTGCAATACACCGCTTTCCACCTACAGATTTCTTCTTTGTAGTCTCCATTGTACATTGAACAAATTGCAAAAGATTCAGCAACACAGAAGTCCAGAATACTGTGTAATTATGCAATTAAAGCAGACTACTTAAAGCTGGGATCGGGCTGGAACAAAATGTCCTCTACAATCCGTGACGTCACGCGCACTCGTCATCATACCGCGACGTTTTCAACAGGATACTTCGCGCGAAATTTAAAATTGCAATTAAGTTAACTAAAAAGGCCATATTGGTATGTGTTGCAATGTTAATATTTCATCATTGATATATACTGTTATATTGTTATTCCCATTGTTTTTATTCTTTTTGTAATATTTCTCTATTTTGTTTCCTTTTAAACCCCCATTATTTACTTTTTACCTTTTTTTTTTTTAATTTATCTCAACTCTGTACACTGCTGCTGGAATTTTAATTTTCCTGAAGGAACTCTCCTGAAGGAATCAATAAAGTACTATCTCTCTATCTATCTATAAACTATCAGACTGCGTGGTCGGTAGTAGTGGGTTTCAGTAGGCCTTTAACTCCAAAATGTATTGGGTTTTTTTTTTGTTTTGAATGCACTGCACATCAACAACAAAGACTACGTTTAGACTGCTGGTCAAAGTGAACAAAATGTATTTTTTCCAGTTTACTGTTTAGATTACAAGTAAAATGTATGAATGTGCACGGGCCCAATTGTGGCCCCAAAGTGCTGCCAATATGGGCCTGTTGTCACTTGCATGAGCAGTTTGATGAAGTGGAAAAAGTGCAAACAAAGAAAGTTGACCGGATTCCGTAAATATCAAAGAAGTCGCTACTGCTAATAATTCTACTTTGAGGTACAAGAGTCACGACACCTCAATTTTTTTTTTTTTTTGCATGAAAACAAAATAAAGAAATAAGATGTATAAATAAATATAGTGTAATATATATTTGGGAGGGTTCAAATCTTTTTATGGCTGTTAAGTAGAGGAGCGGATCTATGTTAGCTTTAGTTTTCAACCCGCTTTCGTTAAAAATGTACACAATGTATGTAACATGTCGGCAAATACGCCGCAGCGTACAGTCATTTGAATCAAGTTTGTTCGTATAGCTCCATCTGCTGCTGTGGCATGTATATGTCAGCCTTAAAATAGAGGTTTGCATGCCAATATATTGTTTTAACCCTCACAGGAAAATTGCTGACTTTTTTGTATTTACAGTTACGTCATTATATATGATTTGTATTGAAGGGTTGTTTTTCATGGTCAATTTAATCATGTCAATGTCCAAATCTTTCACAGGAATAAGGTACACTGACAATTATTCCACAATACCCCAAAGCCAGACAAGACATAAAAGTCCTTCATTTTTTAAAAGGGCATCCAAACATTTTTAAAATCTTATTTTAGTTTACTTTCTGTACTCAAATTTCTCAACTTTAGCCCCCCCAAAAAATACCAAGCATGTGTTTTTGTTAAACCCTTTGAAGGACTTTAGATACAATTATGTTGGTTTTCAACTAGTACTGGATAGATTTGCATAACAACCTGTCACATCATCTGATCAAAATGTCTTCACAAACTTAAGTACTTTTATGTCCCGTTTGACTTTCAAGATGATTAAAAGGTTTCAAGAAGTTGTTTGTGGGAGTAACTTTAAAAACAAATGTTCATGTTGTGTTTGCAGCTCCTCCAAGCAGAAAAGAGGAGAGAATACTTGTACCAGCTGCAGGAGTTCATGGTGACGGACAACAGTCGCAACTGGAGGTTCCGATACGAGTTGGCAGAGTGCGTTTGCAGGACAAATAACCTGACTTATCTTCCCACCTGTTGTTGCTGAATAATGACGAGTAAGGGCTTCCTTGCTGTGCTCCCTGCAGGCAGCTTATCTTGATCATCGAGTTGTACAGCCACTATGACGTGTACGACTACCTCAGGCAGATCGCGATCACGCTCTGCTCCGACAAGGTCTCCGAAGTCAGGTGGATCTCCTACAAGCTGGTGCGTTCCTCAGTGGAACTCTGCTGTACTTCCTGTCTGCAAAGCAAGTTGGGAGCAAATCAAATCTGGATTGCATTTTCTGTTTCAGGTTGTGGAAATCCTGCAGAAACTGTATTCCAGTGGCGCTGATGATTTAGGTCTTAACTTCATTAACGAGCTCACCGTGCGGTTCTGCCATTGTCCCAAGTGGGTGGGTCGACAAGCCTTCGCCTTCATCTGCCAGGTGAGCGGCGACACTTAATGTTTTGCAATCGAAATGCATGCAAGGACAGCAGGCGACAGAGCAATTTTTTGACACAATTAGACTATGTTTAAACTGCAAGCCAAAGTGGAACAAGTCACAACTTTTTTCCAGCTGACTGTTAAGATTACAGGTAATCATCAGACTCCAGTGTAAACACGCACAGGCCCCAATGTGGCCTTGACGTCACTTGCATGCGCAGTGCAATGAAGTGAAAATGAACAAGGAAGTCACTACTACTACGACAACTTTGCAAAATAAAAGCAGCCACACTTTAAAAATTTGTTTTTTTTAATGTGAAAACAACTTAAAGTAATATTTTTGAATGTGTATATATATATATATATATATATATATATATATATATATATATATATATATATACACACACTTATATAGTATGTGATATGTGTGTGTGTGTGTGTATATATATATATATGTATATATATATATACACACACACATATAGTATGTGATATGTGAATTTTAATTTTCCTGAAGGAATAAATAAAGTTCTATCTATATATCTATCTATCTATGTATGTATGTATGTATGTGTATATATATATATATATATATATATATATATAATATGTATGTATGTGTACATATATATATATTACATATATGTATATACATATTACATATATGTGTATTTATACACATATATGTATGTATGTATATATAATTTATATACGTATAAATATGTATATAAATATGTATATATATATATATACAAAATGTATGTGTATATGTATACACACGCATATGTTCATATATGTATATATATGTATATTTATGTATATATGTATACACGCATGTGTATATATATGTATATATATGTATGTATATATGTGTATATATGTTTACACACGCAAATATATATATATATATATATATATATATATGTATACACACACACACATTTATATGTATGTGTATATATAGATTTGTCCATTATTGACAAGTAATGCACCAAAAATGTGGCCCCCGAAAAAATAATTTGATTACCAAAGTGGGATGTTGTGGTGATATATCTACTTCTGCTGGCAGGCCAGTTCTTTTCCTGTGCACACGAATGACGTAGTTTGACCAAAGATGACGTAAAACTCCCAAACCGGTCGCCTTGTCGTTTAGACTGCAGTCACATTTGAAAAGACCAGAATCCAAACGGATTAGGACGACCTCCTGATGTGGCTTGAATTTTATGTAAAAAGATTAGACTTGAAGCACTTTGGCGTTGAGACTGGCAAAAATATCTGATCTGTGTCACTTGAGTGCAAATAAAATCCGATTTGGTGTCCTGTGTAAACCCGACCATTATTTGTGTGTGATCAAGGCTGTGGTGGAGGAAGACTGCATGTCCATGGAGCATTTCAGCCAGCACCTCCTGCCCAGCCTGCTCAGCCTCTCCTCTGACCCGGTGGCCAACGTGCGTGTGCTGGTGGCCAAGGCCCTGCGACAAAGTGTCATGGAGAAAGGTACGCATCCTCCAAAATGTGTTAGCAGGTTGTTTCCTAAATGGTCGTCTGGTGCCCGTATCTTGTTTAATTGGACCAAAACTCTGTCCCAAAATGAAGGATGAGTATCGTTCATGTTTTAACGGATACTAGTACCGAATTGGTACTTCAGAAACGGTGCCCGAACCAGTACTTAAAAAAGGGAAAAATATGCTCATTTTTGTAAAGGAAAAAAAACAAACACGCTAAAATTTTTATTAATATGGAGTTTTGTGACATACTTCAATTATATCCATGTATTGATATCTAAGTGACACATAAAAGTAGTCATAAAATCCACCAAACTATTGCAGCAATATAGAACGTGCGACTTTTCTAATATGGATGTTCATTATTCATGGGGTTTGTGAATAGGCGTCATAATTGAGGAAGTGCTGTGTTGTTGTTGTTGTTGTTATGGCTACTGGCTGGCCTAATGCTGCTACCGGTCTTATTAAGGCTGATGTTGGGTGTTAAGATCAGCAATAAAGTTTTTTAAAAAGTGTCAGACTTAGACAAACTTCATTGATCCACAAGGGAAATTGTTCCACATAGTTGGTCAGATTCAAAGGATAGAAAGGATAATGCAGGTATTAAGTAGGCCACACATTTCAGTGGAAAAAAGTACAATTTAATCTTTTCAACAAAAATGTATGAAGTCGGACAAAGACAAATTCGCTTTTTCCTTCAACAAGATATGTTCTAAAGCTATGCATAAAAGAACTCTTTTTTTTTTTAAGAAATAAAACATGAGTACTATATAAAAACTTGTAGGGAAAATCCTAATCCTTTAAAGGGAAAAATCTCCATTTATTTTTCAAAGAAAAATGTTGAATCATGTGGGGAAAAAGTATCATCCCATGTAAAATCATATTATAATTACAAAAAAAATCCTAATTCTTTAAGGGAAGAGGTTTCCTTTTTTTAAGAAAAATGTTGAATCAGGTAGGGAAAAATTCTCGTTCATGTTGAAAAAAAGTAGTATTTTTTTGGTAAAATTATATAATTAGAAAAAAATCCTAATGCTCTGTGGGAAAAGGTCTCCTTTTTTTAAGAAAAATGTTGAATCATGTGGGGAAAAATTCTCATTCATGTTTAAAAAAATAATTTTTTTTGGCGTAAAATTATATTATAATTAGAAAAAAATCCTAATTCTTTAAGGGAAAAGGTCTCCTTTTTTTTAAGAAAAATGTTGAATCATGTGGGGAAAAATTCTCATCCACGTTAAAAATAAGTAGCATTTTTTTGGTAAAATGATATCATAATTAGAAAAAAATCCTGATGCTCTGAGGGAAAAGGTGTCTTTTTTTAAGAAAGATGTTGAATCATGTGGGGAAAAATTGTCATTCATGTTTAAAAAAAATAATTATTTTTTTTGGTAAAATTATATTATAATTGGAAAAAAATCCTAATGCTATGAGGGACAAAGTATCCTTTTTTTTTTTTTTTTTAAATGTTGAATCAGGTGGGGAAAAATTATCATCCTATGTTAAAAAAAAGTCATTTTTTGGTAAAATTATATTATAATTAGAAAAAAATCCTAATTATTTAAGGGAAAAGGTTTCCTTTTTTTGATAAAAATGTTGAATCAGGTGGGGAAAAATTCTCATTCATGTTAAAAAAAAGTAGTATTATTTTTTGGGTAAAATTAAGTTATAAATAGAAAAAAATCCTAATGCTCTGAGGGAAAAGGTCTCCTTTTTTTTAAGAAAAATGTTGAATCATGTGGGGAAAAATTCTCACCCTATGTTAAAAAAAGAAGTATTTTTTTGGTAAAATTAAATTATAATTAGAAAAAAATCCTAATGCTATGAAGGAAAAAGTCTCCTTTTTTTCAAGAAAAATGTTGAATCAGGTGGGGAAAAATTCTCACCATATGTTAAAAAAATAAGTATTTTTTGTGTAAAATTATATTATAATTAGAAAAAAATCCTAATGCTGTGAGGGAAAAAGTCTCCTTTTTCGTCAAGAAAAATGTTGAATTAGGTGGGGAAAAATTCTTATCCTATGTTAAAAAAAAGAAGTAATGTTTTGGTAAAATTATATTATATTTAGAAAAAAAATCTTTATGCGGTGAGGTAAAAAGGCTTTTTTCACAAAAATGTTGAATAAGGTAGGGGAAAAATTCTCATCCTATGTTTAAAAAATTAAATACATTTTTGGTAAAAATGAAATTCTAATTAAATAAGAAAACAAGTGTTAATCCTACAAAAGAGTCCATTAAAAGCTGTAATAAAATGTGTGAAAGTGAGAGTGCCGTGGAGGGAAAAGTCATCATCATTTTCTAGAAGTAAAAAGTCCCAACCAAACAAAAAAATTTCTATTTTTCATGACTGCGCAATAAAAGTGTGTTGTTCCTGCAGCCTTCTTCAAGGAGGCGGGCTGTGCTTACTCCGACGAGCTGGAGGAGACGGTGATGGCGCTGCAGTCGGACAAAGACCGAGACGTGCGCTTCTTCGCCGGCCTGGACCCAAACAAAAGCTTGATGGACACGGCGCCGCTCATCTAGCCTCCACCCCCCCCACCACCATGACACCAGCACACCACGACCGGACCCCCACTCCCCCCCTCATCCAGGAGAGGGAGACGACAAAAGGTGATCTCGCCATCTGGTCGGGGACGCACACTAAAACTTTGTCTTCAGGAAATGAGCAGGACTCGAAGTGTTTTGCAAGCATATCTCTCCAAAACTAACTGTGAGCTTAACCATGAGTATATTTTTTTTTAACGGAGTGGGCAGGCCGGGCGGCGCTCGCCTGACTCTTGACCTCAGGGGGATCGAACATATACACAAGCTGCCGTCTCGGGGCCACAAAAAAAATACACACCTTCCATCGTTTTGTCCCTTCCTTTCCTGCTTAGTGCACACTTTGTGAACTCCCTTCAGCAATGTGTCAGTTTACCAAGAAAAAAAAGTGACACCACGCCTTCTGCAGCAGGAGGCAGATCAAATACCTCCTTGCTGGACGTAGCCGGCCAGTGCGTGTTGTCGTGGAGCGTGGACTGCAGCATCCTAACAAGGGCTCTGGTGATGCAAAGAAAGCAAGCACACCCTTTTTTTTGTGTGTGTGTGTATAGTCTCCCCCATCCTTCTTGATGGTGTGTACAGTAGCAAACAAGACTGGAAAGTATAAAGAGGCATCATGTATTCCCCGCCATGCTGCAACCTCTTTCTTCTGTGTACAGTTTTAATGAAACCTGTGGATAAAAGTGTGAATTAACGGAACAAAAGGCCAGTGTAGTAAGAAGGTTTTAATACCAAGAGCACTCGCCAAGTCACCCTCGTTATGGCTCGCTTGTAAATGAACTTTTTTTTTTTTTTTTTAAACATCATTGACTTGACTGATTGTGGTGCGTTGTTGTGCATCTTCTGTCCACTCATCTCGTCTGTGTCTGCATTTCGTGTCCATCTCTTGCTTTTTTTTTTTTTTTTTTTTTTTACATAGAACAGTTAATATATACATTTTATGGAGATTATTTTTCTTCTCAATTATGCACCACTGTTCAAATATTTTATATCCTAACTTTACAAGATTTACAGACCTTTGTAATATTTCAATGGTTTCTTTTAAAAATACATTTTATGTAATGTTATTTTTAGTACTCTGTAATTAAAATGATGAACATTGCTGTTTGTTTTTCTTATTCATGTCTTTTCACCTGGATTTAACACTTAGATTCAGTCAAAAATCGGCTCACTTGAAAAAGGAAATAACAAATACTGTGTACAACAACCATGATCGTGACTTGGTATGGATAAATGATTTAAAAAATGCTAATTTGATTTTACAGAATCTCAAGTATTTGCAACATTTACAATCAAAAACAGTGGTTTTGAAATCAACAAAAATAAAACAACTGTATTAACAAAACTTAAACAACTCCCATAGACAACAAACACTTTTTTTTAATTATTAAATGGGGTTTTAATTTTCAGGTTTGCTTCATAAAACTTAAATTTAATGTTTTTGTGTATGTAAGTATATAAATATATATATATATATATATATATATTTATATACCAGTGTGTATATATATATATATATATATGTGTGTGTTTTTATGTATATATATGTGTATGTATATATATGTATGTATATATATATATATATATATATATATATATATATATATATATGTGTGTGTTTTTATGTATATATATGTGTATGTATATATATGTATGTATATATATATATATATATATATATATATATATATATATATATATATACACATATGCCTACACATATATATATATATGTGTGTATATATATGTGTATACATATGTATGTGTGCATATATGTGTACATATGTATACATATATACATGTGTGTGTATGTAAGTATATATATATATATATATATATGTATATATATATATATATATATATATACAGTACACATTGCAATTGGCATAAATTGTCAAAATGACAGCTTTGTCTTTTAAATTCATCGAACTTAGTTTCATTGTCAAGTTTATTTTTTAATTGATCAACTGAACACATTTATTTACAAACAAGTTAAGGCACTTCCTAATTACATTCACAAGGTTGAGCAATCAACATCTTTATTCAAATAAAAAATGTTAAAGTTAAAAAGAATACAAAAAGGCTAATTTAAAACCACTTCGATTCCTCTAAGAGAGAATCATTTAAGGGCTCTTCTATGTTTTATTATTTTCTAAGATTGTTCTAACAATTCAAGGTCATTAATTTAACGGTAGAATTTGTGTTTCACTTTCAGAAATCGACTTTTATGTATGAAAAATTTTCCTTCTACCAATTTGTAGGTTGCTATTTTCATAAATATACCAAACTTGATCACTTGAATAGTAAATGGGGATGTTTTATTATTTTTTTTTTTTTTTTGAACAAACATACACTTTCAACATCAGCGGAACATGTCAAGGAAAGAAAACAAAAGCAAATACAGATAATTAAATAATAAACATAATCAAAATCATGAAAAAGAGCTACCTAAATCACTTTAAAGACCTACTGAAAGCCACTACTAGCGACCACACAGTCTGATAGTTTATATATCAATGATGAAATATTAACATTGCAACACATGCCAATACGGCCTTTTTAGTTTACTAAATTGCAATTTTAACTTTCCCACCAAGTATCCTGTTGAAAACGTCGCGGAATGATGTGTGTGCATGACGTCACCGGTGGTAGCGGACATGTTCTTCCAGCACCGAACACAACTAAAAATTGTCTGTTTTTATCACATAATTAATTACACAGTATTCTGGACATCTGTGTTGCTGAATCTTTTGCAATTTGTTCAATTAATAATGGAGACGTCAAAGAAGAAAGATGTTGGTGGAAAGCAGTGTATTGCGGCCTGCTGTAGCAACACAAACACAGCCGGTGTTTCTTTGTTTGTTGTGAAGCTTTAATATGGAACAGAACGGTCAAGCGAACATGTTTCTTTACCACATGTCAACCGACAGGTTTCGGTGAGGAAATTGTAGTAATAAGTCGGCTCTTACCTTAAACATGAGTGAAGCTTGTGTTGTTCTTCCTGCAGCTGTCAAAGAGGCTTTCTTGGCTCCTCTGTGGCTTCCCTCAGACACTGGCGGTCACCACACCCCTCCGACTTTCAGGTATGACTATATAATCTCACTAAAACACTAGTAACACAATAAGCAGATAAGGGATTTTCCAGAATTATCCTAGTAAATGTGTCTAATAACATCTAACTCGCTCCCAAAGCCCTTTTTTTTTTTTTTTTTTTAGTCCTTCACTCTCACTTTCCTCATCCACGAATCTTTCATCCTCGCTCAAATTAATGGGGAAATCGTCGCTTTCTCGGTCCGAATCGCTCTAGCTGCTGGTGGCCCTGATTGTAAACAATGTTCAGATGTGAGGAGCTCCACAACCCGTGACGTCACGCGCACATGGTCTGCTACTTCCGGTACAGGCAAGGCTTTTTTATTAGCGACCAAAAGTTGCGGACTTTATCGTGGATGTTCTCTACTAAATCCTTTCAGCAAAAATATGGCAATATCACGAAATGATCAAGTATGACACATAGAATGGACCTTCTATCCCCGTTTAAATAGGAAAATCTCATTTCAGTAGGCCTTTAAATGTTTTTCCAGAATTATCCAAGACTATATAATCTCACTAAAACACTAATAACACAATAAGCAGATAAGGGATTTTCCAGAATTATCCTAGTAAATGTGTCTAATAACATCTAAATCGCTCCCAATGCCCTCTTTTTTTTTTTTTTTTGGTCCTTCACTCTCACTATCCTCATCCACAAATCTTTCATCCTCGCTCAAATTAATGGGGGAATCGTCGCTTTCTCGGTCCGAATCACTCTAGCTGCTGGTGGCCATGATTGTAAACAATGTTCAGATGTGAGGAGCTCCGCAACCCGTGACGTCACACGCACATCGTCTGCTACTTCCGGTACAGGCAAGGCTTTTTTATTAGCGACCAAAAGTTACAAACTTTATTGTCGATGTTCTCTACTAAATCCTTTCAGCAAAAATATGGCAATATCGCATAATGATCAAGTATGACACATAGAATGGACCTGCTTTCCCCGTTTAAATAAGAAAATCTCATTTCAGTAGGCCTTTAAATGTTTTTAACAAATATAGTGAAGTGAATTATATTTATATAGCGCTTTTTCTCTAATGACTCAAAGCGCTTTACATATATTTTTTTCTTTTCTACCGCTTATTCCCTTTTGGGGTCGCGGGGCGCGCTGGCGCCTATCTCAGCTACAATCGGGCGGAAGGCGGGGTACACCCTGGACAAGTCGCCACCTCATCGCAGGGCCAACACAGATAGACAGTCAACATTCACACTCACATTCACACACTAGGGCCAATTTGAGTGTTGCCAATCAACCTATCCCTAGTGAAACCCAATATCTAATGTTTACATTTAAACCAGTGTGGGTGGCACTGGGTGCAGGTGGGTAAAGTGTCTTGCCCAAGGGCACAACGGCAGTGACTAGGATGGCGGAAGCGGGGATCGAACCTGCAACCCCACCAACCGAGCTATACCGCCCCAATATATCAATTTAAGGGCTTATGTACTCTTAATCATCCCCAAAGATTTGATTGATAATTGTAAACCATTAAGCCAATTAGAAAATGTAAATCATAAATGTACTTTTATGTTTTATTGTCAAGGTAATAAGGGTACAAAAAATCTTACTGCGCCGACGTCACTTCCGTCTGAACAATAACAACTTCCGGTCCCAAGCGGTGCGCCCGAAGCTCCGCACCAGCGTCATGCCGCAGGTCTCCACCAGGTGTCGCCGGGCGTGTTCGCTCACGTCCCCCCGCAGCTTCAGCTCCTTGAAGTGCTCGAAGTCGGAACGGCCCAGCTTCCGGAGCCTGCGGGCGGCCGCGCGGTAACACTTCCAGGGCTGCGCCTCCAGCAGGACGTGCTGGCTGAGCTCCGCCAGGCGGGAGAGCAGCCGCAGCAGGCCGGCGTCGCCGTGGTGGAGGTGCACCCACATGGTGACGGCCAGGCACAGCGTCAAGTGGAAGTGCGCGCAGCCGTGCCGGCGGAGGTGATCCCGCAGCGGCGCGCAGTCTCCCGTCATGTCCAGCGGGGTGAAGGTGACGCTGTCGGGGAGAGGGTTGCTGCGCGCCGCCCGCTGGATGAGAGCCTCGTCCAGGTCGAAGCCCAGGAGATGGACCTTTGATTGCGGGCTTTGCACCAGGTGTTTGTACAGTGCTACACTCAACTCCTGCCGGGTAGAAAGCACAATAACAAACATTTCATAAATAAACAATTTAACATAATGCACATATTTATTAACATGATATATATGTTTAATTAAAGGCCTACTGAAATGAGATGTTCTTATTTAAACGGGGATAGCAGGTCCATTCTATGTGTCATACTTGATCATTTCGCGATATTGCCACATTTGTGCTGAAATCATTTAGTAAAGAACATCGAGCAGCGAGAAAGCGACAATTTCCCCATTAATTTGAGCGAGGATGAAAGAATTGTGGATGAGGAAAGTTGGAGTGAAAAGAAAAAAAAAGGTGACGGCACCAGGCGGCGGCAGTGGGAGCGATTCAGATTTTATCAGACACATTTCATTAATTAATTAATGGATTAGATTTAGGGCTTCACGGTGGCAGAGGGGTTAGTGCGTCTGCCTCACAATACGAAGTTCCTGCAGTTCCTGGGTTCAAATCCAGGCTCGGGATCTTTCTGTGTGGAGTTTGCATGTTCTCCCCGTGAATGCGTGGGTTCCCTCCGGGTACTCCGGCTTCCTCCCACTTCCAAAGACATGCACCTGGGGATAGGTTGATTGGCAACACTAAATTGGCCCTAGTGTGTGAATGTGAGTGTGAATGTTGTCTGTCTATCTGTGTTGGCCCTGCGATGAGGTGGCGACTTGTCCAGGGTGTACCCCGCCTTCCGCCCGATTGTAGCTGAGATAGGCGCCAGCGCCCCTCCGCGACCCCAAAAGGGAATAAGCGGTAGAAAATGGATGGGATGGATAGGTGGGAAGCGAACCTGCAACCCTCAGGTTTCTGGCACGGACGCTCTACCCACTACGCCATGCCGCCCCATTTACTGGGATAATTCTGGATCATTTCGCGATATTGCCATATTTTTGCTGAAATCATTTAGTAAAGAACATCGACCATAAAGTTCGCAACTTTAGGTCGCTAATAAAAAAGCCTTGCCTGTGCCGGAAGTAGCAGACGATGTGCGCGTGACGTCACGGGTTGTGGAGCTCCTCACATCTGAACATTGTTTACAGTCATGGCCACCAGCAGCGAGAAAGCGACAATTTCCCCATTAATTTGAGCAAGGATGAAAGAATTGTGGATGAGGAAAGTTGGAGTGAAAAGAAAAAAAAAAGGTGACGGCACCAGGCGGCTGCAGTGGGAGCGATTCAGATTTTATCAGACACATTTAATTAATTAATTAATGGATTAGATTTATATCACGCTTTTTCTATTGTTAGATACTCAAAGTGCTCACAGAGAAGTGGGAACCCATCATTCATTCACACCTGGTGGTGGTAAGCTACATATGGAGCCACAGCTGCCCTGGAGTAGACTGACGGAAGCGTGGCTGCCAGTTTGCGCCTACGGCCCCTCCGACCACCACCAATCATTCATTCACCAGTGTGAGCGGCACCGGGGGCAAAGGGTGAAGTGTCCTGCCCAAGGACACAATGGCAGCAATTTGGATGTTAATAGTTGGGAAGCGAACCTGCAACCCTCAGGTTTCTGGCACGGACGCTCTATCCACTACGCCATGCTGCCCCATTTACTGAGATAATTCTGGAAAATCCCTTATCTGCTTGTTGTGTTACTAGTGTTTTAGTGAGATTATAAAGTCATAATGATGAATGAATGATTGGTGGTGGTCGGAGGGGCCGTAGGCGCAAACTGGCAGCCACGCTTCCGTCAGTCTACCCCAGGGCAGCTGTGGCCACAGATGTAGCTTACCACCACCAGGTGTGAATGAATGATGGGTTCCCACTTCTCTGTGAACGCTTTAAGTATCTAACAATAGAAAAGCGCGATATAAATCTAATCCATTATTATTATTATTATTATTATATTATCATACCTTAAAGTCGGAGGGCTGCGGTGACCGCCAGTGTCTCTGAGGGAAAATGGAGCTGCCTTTTTGACAGCTGCTGCAGGAGGTCGCATAATCCGCTCAAGTCTCCGGTAAGAGCCGACTTAATATCACAATTTTCCCATCCAAAAACTTGCCGGTTGACGTAGAGAAACATGTTCGCTTGACCGCTCTCTGTTAAAGCTTCACAACAAACAAAGAAACACCGGCTGTGTTTCGGTTGCTAAAGGCAGCTGCAATCCACCGCTTTCCACCAACGGCATTCTTCTTTGACGTCTCCATTATTAATTGAACAAGTTGCAAAAGATTCAGCAACACAGATGTCCAAATTACTGTGTAATTATGCGATGAGAAGAGACGACTTTTAGCCGTGTGTGGTGCTGGGAGAACATGTCTGCTCCAACCAATAACGTCACAAGCACGCGTCATCATTCCGCGACGTTTTCAACAGGATACCTCGCGGGAAATTTGAAATTGCAATTTAGTAAACTAAAAAGGCTGTATTGGCATGTGTTGCAATGTTAATATTTCATCATTGATATATAAACTATCAGACTGTGTGGTCGCTAGTAGTGGCTTTCAGTAGGTCTTTAAATTAACATGATGCACATATTTAATTAACATTCTGCACATGTTAAAGGCCTACTGAAAGCCACTACTACCGACCACGCAGTCTGATAGTTTATATATCAATGATGAAATATTAACATTGCAACACATGCCAATACGGCGTTTTTAGTTTACTAAATTGCAATTTTAAATTTCCCGTGGAGTTTCCTGTTGAAAACGTCGCGGTATGATGACGCGTGCGTTTGACTTCTCGGGTTGTAGCGGACATTATTTTCCAACCCGATCCCAGCTATAAGTAGTCTGCTTTAATCGCATAATTACACAGTATTCTGGACATCTGTGTTGCTGAATCTTTTGCAATTTGATCAATTAATAATGGAGAGGTCAAAGAAGAAAGATGGAGGTGGGAAGCTTTTAGCCTTTTGCCACACAAACAGCCGGTGTTTCCTTGTTTAAAATTACCGCAGATGAAGCTTTACTATGGAACAGAGCAGTCAAGCGAACATGGATCCTGACTTCATGTCAAACCAGCAGTTTTCGGTGAGAAAATTGTGATAGGGGCGGCATAGCTCGGTTGGTAGAGTGGCCGTGCCAGCAACTTGAGGGTTGCAGGTTCGATTCCCGCTTGTGCCATTCTAGTTACTGTCGTTGTGTCCTTGGGCAAGACACGTTACCCACCTGCT
>NC_084612.1:72048427-72163427 GCF_033978795.1 Nerophis ophidion
TAAGGTGAGTTCAAGGACGCCAAAATTAGTAGGAAAAAACGGGGCTCGCTAAATACTTGAATCAGTGAAGCATGTTTAATACAAACAGTGTGCTTTATAACAATTAGGGAGGTTTGTGTCATGTTTGTCCTCCTACGGAAATCATATTAAAACAAAAAATATATTTTTTCCCCTCATCTTTTTCCATTTTTCATACAGTTTTGAAAAAGCTCCAGAGAGCCACTAGGGCGGCGATAAAGAGCCGGATGAGTTACCGACCCCCATTGTAGACAGAGAAATAACTCTTAACCAGATTAGATGGGTGAAACAAAAATATATTAAAAACTAGAGATGTCCGATAATATCGGCCGATAAATGCTTTCAAGTGTAATATCGGAAATTATCAGTATCTGTTTCAAAATTATCGGTATCGGTTTCCAAAAGTAAAATTATCTATCCATCCATTTCTACCACTTATTCCCTTTGGGATTGCGAGGGGCGCTGGTGCCTATCTCAGCTACAATCGGGCGGAAGGCGCTTTACACCCTAGACAATTTGCCCCCTCATCGCAGAAAAGTAAAATTAATTACTTTTCAAAACGCAGCTGTGTACATAGTCGTAGGGAAAAGTACAGAGCAATTATATATTATCTACAGCTTTTCACACACACGATGCATACTTGGTCAACAGCCATACAGGTCACACTGAGGGTGGCCGTATAAACAACTTTAACACTGTTACAAGTATGCACCACACTGTGAAACCAAACCAAACAAGAATGACCAACACATTTCGGGAGAACATCCGCACCGTAACACAACAGAATACCCAGATCCCCTTGCAGCACTAACTCTACCGGGATGCTACAATATACACCCCCCGCTTCCCCGCCCACATCAACCTCCTCATGCTCTCTCAGGGAGAGCATGTCCCAAATTCCAAACTGCTGTTTTAAGGCATGTTAAAAAAAATAATGCACTTTGTGACTTCAATAATAAATATGGCAGTGTCATGTTGGCATTTTTTTTCCATAACTTGAGTTGATTTATTTTGGAAAACCTTGTTACATTGTTTAATGCATCCAGCGGGGCATCACAACAAAATTAGGCATAATAATGCGTTCATTCCACACCTGTATATATCGGAATCGGTAATTAAGAGTTGGACAATATCGGAATATCGGCAAAAAGGCCATTATCGGACATCTCTATTAAAAACCTTTCCTGTAGAATGTATTTTGTGTTGTTGTGACGTCACCACATCAGGTCACAACACCCGGAAGTTAAACATACAATTCATTTATACAGATGTAGTTTTGCCAAGGAAAAAACTATTGTGTCAAGTTGGTATTATAAGTGACTAAGTGTATTATTATTAACGTATTTCCTTGAATTGCCGCCGGGGCGCTAATTAATTTAAAACCTCTTCTCACTCCTGCACTTACCAAAGGCATGCAGTAAAAGTAAGCATGCGCTAATTATTTTAAAACCTCTTCTCACTCCGACACTTACCAAAGGCATGCAGTAAACATTTGAGTGTGATGTAAGGATACCATCACGAAAAGCACATTTAATAATAAAAAAAAACGTTATTATGGTTAATCTATGCCAGCTCCTTCTGATCAAAAGCTTCGACAACTTGTTTATAGAAGTCTTCCTTATCTTTCTTCAGTTTTAAAAGTCTCTCTGTCTCCATGGAGATTTTCCTATATTACCTCCTGCTTCGATTGAAAGTCCAGTTTGGAAAACTGCTATCAGTTAGCTCGCCTCCTCAAGTGCGGGGGCAACGACATAATTATCCTCGGACAACTCCCCCTCCCGTTCTGCTCCGTGGGTGATCTCTTTATCCCACCACTGCCACCAGGAAGTGTTATTGTATAAATAATACACTGGGTATTTAGGACTGGAACATGCTTTATTTCAGCCCGGTTGTTTACATAGCCAGCAAAGGTCCGTCGTTCACCCGCTGCGTCATATCCGTCCCAGCACAATCACGTCTTCTGCAGCCGAATAGTCGCAAGAAGGATCACTAGCGCCCTCTACCACCAGGAGGCGGGAGTCATTTAATGACTCATATTTGACACACGCAGCTACGGTATTGTGACGGTCTCAAGCCGTCGTCTTGCGGGTTCCCAGGACCACCAAGGCAGGACATGGCTTGAGCAGTTTGACTTTGTTTATTTTTCAATAAAACCTCAGTCCAGGTCGCTCTTCTGCTCCTCCTCTCCGCTCGCTCGCCGTCTCCTCGCCGCCATCTTGCGTGCTATGCCTGTCTGTCGGACCACGGCTCCACAGGTGTATTAATAAAACATAGCTGCTTACTGTTCTTTTTAGCATATTCAATAGCTTGGACCTTAAATCCTACTGAATAGCTCTTAATCTTCTTCCCTTTATGCGATTTTAAGTTATTGAAATCAGCCTCCTCCATTTTGAAGATGATAACAGGGGAAGTGACACAAGTTTGACCCGGCGGAAATACCAAGCATGCGCTAATTATTTTGACCCGGCAGTAATTCAAGGCAGGTGCATACTATATGTCCGGCGGCAATTCAAGGGAATACGGTAGTTCAAACATTTTTTTCTCATTACATACTGAATTTTTTGCTCTTTTTTTCTTTTCTTACATTTTACTTCACCCCCCCACTGTAAGAATGGAATAAAAATAATATGATTTTGTAACAACAACAAATCTGTCTTTACGTAAATATTAATGTAAAGTTACACCGTGTTTATTATTTAAATTTTTCAAATTAATAAACAAGTTAGTATCATTTTTTAAAATGTATTTGCTAACTAAACTTTGTTTATATTTTAAGTATATTTGAAATACTCAGCTTTTTAACTTTCAGAAGACAAAAGAGGTTCGCAGTATTTGTACAAAGTATCTCCACATTTTACCAGTGGTGTCGCACATTACTAGCGTCAATTTCGGAGGTCGGCAACCCACGGCTCTTTCGCGCCGCCCTAGTGGCTCTCTGGAGGTTTTTTAAAACTGTATGAAAAATGGAAAAATATGAGGGGGTAGAAAACATATTTTTTGTTTTAATTTGGTTTCTGTAGGAGGACAAACATGACACAAACCTCCCTAATTGTTATAAAGCACACTGTTTATATTAAACATGCTTCACTGATTCGAGTATTTGGCGAGCGCCGTTTTGTCCTACTTTTTGCCGGTCCTTGAACTCACCCTAGTTTGTTCACATGTATAACTTTCTCCGACTTTCTAGGACGTGTTTTATGCCACTTCTTTTTCTGTCTCATTTTGTCCACCAAACTTTCAACGTTGTGCATGAATGAGTTTTGTTGATGTGTGGGGCGGCATAGCTCGGTTGGTAGAGTGGCCGTGCCAGCAACTTGAGGGTTGCAGGTTCGATTCCCGCTTCTGCCATTCTAGTCACTGCCGTTGTGTCCTTGGGCAAGGCACTTTACCCACCTGCTCCCAGTGCCACCCACACTGGTTTAAATGTAACTTAGATATTGGGTTTCACTATGTAAAGCACTTTGAGTCACTAGAGAAAAGCGCTATATAAACATAATTCACTTCACTTCTCTTGTGTTGAGTGCTTATCAAGCATATTTGGTCACTGCAAAACTGCGAGCTATTCGATGCTAACATGCTATTTGGGCTAGCTTTATGTACATAATGCATCATTATGCCTCATTTGTAGCTATATTTAAGCTCATTTAGTCTACTTTAAGTCCTCTCAATTCAATTTATACCTCATGACACACTATCTGTATGTAATATGGGTTTTAATTTTTTGCGGCTCCAGACAGATTTGTTTTTGTATTTTTGGTCCAATATGGCTCTTTCAACATTTTGGGTTGCCGACCCCTGGTCAAGTCATACTTGCCAACACTCCCGGATTTTTCCGGGAGACTCCCGAAATTCAGCGCCCTTCCCGAAAACATCCCGGGACAAATTTTTTCCCAAAATTCAGGCGGAGCTGGAGGCCACGCCCCCTCCAGCTCCATGCGGACCTGAGTGACGTGTCGACAGCCTGTTTTCACGTCCGCTTTCCCACAATATAAACATGTCTGCTCAATGACGTTATAACTGTAGAATGATCGAGGGCGAGTTCTTGGGTTTTTATGTGGGTTTATTGTTAGGCAGTTTCATTATCGTCCTCCCAGAGCGGTAACAACACACAATAACAGCAGTCAATGTTGTGACACTCTTAAACAGGACAATACTGCCATCTACTGGACATGCATTGATTGATTGATACTTTTATTAGCAGATTGCACAGTTAAGTACATATTCCGTACAATTGACCACTAAATGGTAACACCCCAATAAGTTTTTGGGTCGGGGTCCACGTTAATCAATTCATGGTATGAGGTTAGGAAAACAAGGATGGACAATTCAACCCTTAACTCAACAATGAGTAGATGAGTGTTATGTGTGTGTAAATAAATGAGCACTGAAGAATTTATTATATATATATATATATATATATATATATATATATATATATATATATATATATATATATACACATACACACACACACACACATACATACATATATAAATAAATACTTGAGTTTCAGTGAAGTATTTATTTTAATTTATTTATATATATCTATATCTATATATATATATATATCTATATAAAATAAATACTTGAGTTTCAGTGTTCAATTATTTACACACACATAACACTCATCTACTCATTGATGAGTTAAGGGTTGAATTGTCCATTCTTGTTTTTCTAACCTCATGCATGTAGACGGCAGTATTGCCCTGTTTAAGAGTGTATATGTATGTATATATATATATATATATATATATATATATATATATATATATATATATATATATATATAGCTAGATTTCACTGAAAGTCAAGTATTTCTTATATATATATATATATATATATGAAATACTTGACTTGGTGAATCTAGCTGTAAATATTCTCCTCCCCTCTTAACCCGCCCCTAGCCCCCACACCTCCCGAAAGTACCTAGGAGTATTTATTTTATATATATATATATATATATATATATATATATATATATATATATATATATATATAAAATAAATACTTGAGTTTCAGTGTTCAATTATTTACACACATATAACACTCATCTAGTCATTGTTGAGTTAAGGGTTGAATTGTCCATTCTTGTTTTTCTAACCTCATGCATGTATATGGCAGTATTGTCCTGTTTAAGAGTGTATATATATATATATATATATATATATATATAGCTAGAATTCACTGAAAGTCAAGTATTTCTTATATATGTATGAAATACTTGACTTGGTGAATCTAGCTGTAAATATACTCCTCCCCTCTTAACCCGCCCCCACACCCCTCCACCTCCCGAAATCGGAGGTCTCAAGGTTGGCAAGTATGGGTCAAGTTGAAACGGACACAGGTGTTTTTTTAACAGGAAGTGATCTCGCGTGACGTCACATAAACCGCAAGTGGAGCAATTGAATAAAACATTAAAAAAAAAACGTTTACAAATTAAAATGGAAAATAGACATATTCAATCACTGAAAAAACAAATAATATGGCTTTTATGAGGCAAACAATATTAAATCTGTCAACTGTTTGTGTGTCAATGTATTTATTAAAATAAAACGTTAAAATATTTCAGTGTGTATTATTCAACATTATTAGGGTAATAATAACAGTGATCATTTTGCTCACAGTAAGTGTGATTATGAAATATCGATATTGCCACATCCCTACATGTTTCACCATCATTTACAAAAAATGTTTTTAAAATTCCTACAATGTGAACTCCTGGATTGTTTTTCACATTCTGTCTCTCCCAGTTAAAGAGTGTACCTATGATGACAATTACAGACCTCTGTCATCATTTTAAGTAGGAGAACTTGCACAATCGGCGGCTGACTAAACCCTTTTTTTGCCCCATTGTACGTCAGAGTTGTATTTCACTTCTTTCAGCGCGCTCATCAGACCGTCTCTTTCCTTTCAGAGGCCGTCGCCATGGTAACGGCCAAGCGCCTCGCCGACATCGGCTACCGGGCCTTTTCGGGCTCCATGATGCTGCTGACCCTCTACGGCGGCTACCTGTGCGCCGTGCGCGGCTACCGCTTCATGCAGAAGCAGAAGCGGCTCCAGCTGGCCGCCGAAAACCAGGACCCGGAAGTCATTAAGGACTGACGGCCCGGACTACTGTGGCCCCGCCCCCTCTATTTCCTGCAGGACATTGGGATGCAATGCAGTTGTTTGTACCATTTAAGGTGTGTAACGGCACAGCAGCTTTCAACAGGGAAATATATGTACATGTACATGTATATGTATATGTACATGTATATGTATATGTACATGTATATGTACATGTATGTGCCCGACACCTGTACAGGTAGCCACTAAGTCATCCAACAATAATAATAATAATAAAAAATCACGAAACACGCTATGTTCTAAACAATCAATGACGTCACTACACCGAGATCTCCACGTGAAGACCAACATCCCGACGTATCAGTTTGTTTTTTAACGTGTTACCTCTGCATCGTCCCTTCACTACCGGCGAGCGTTTTTTACTCAAAAGGTCACGCGTGATGCGAGCAGCCGCCGAGGTTCCGAGGCCGACTCCCGGCGGCGCAGTGGCCGTTGGCGCCGTTCTCCTTCCGCGGCGACTCGTCCTCGGAGCTGCTGTCCACGTCGCTGCGCACGTCGCTGCACACCTTTTGAGACAGACCGAGAGCTCACACTCAGGGTGACCACAAGGGGGCGCCTCTGACTGACCAGACATTGTCAACGCTTGTCAAGACTTGAAGGAAGAAGCAAGCGAGAGAGAGAAGGAAGAACCGGGGAGGACAAAGACGGGAGTGAAAGATGGAGTCTTGCCATCAAGACGGCCCAAACGGCTTCTTCTGCAGAAAAAAAAAAGACGTGGAAACAAACAAGCGCAGAAGCAGAGTAGAATTTGGGACACCGAAAGGGTCATGCAAATTTATGCTAATTAAAAAATGACATAATTTGATCAAATATTTAAAAAAGTGTTTAGGGCTGAAGTGGATTGACAGATTTAGTCTGAACAAATACAACTTAAATGTTATAATTCTCTAAAAAATTACTTACGTCCTGGAATAACAAACGTTAAACATTAATTAAAAAGCAGGTATGATAGAATAACACAACAACAATATAACATGTATGTGTACTTTTTAATTACAACCAATAAAATGTGGTAATAATTAACATTTTTGCATGCACAAATAATGTATAATGCTGGAATCAAAACATTCCCATTTATTGTTTTTATTACCGTATATGTCGTGGACTGCCACAAGTGTTCTTTACCTTTTTGACCATGCAGCCTAACTTTTCTACTACATAGGTGCCCATTGAAATATTAACACTGAATTATTCATCTTAGTCTTGTTTTTAATTATATTGAACCTACTAACAGTTTAAAATAAACCTTGTCAAATGATATGCGTTGATCACAAAGGTTATTATCAAGACTTAGGTCAGACTGATTACAAAAATAAATATACTGCAATAGAAGGGATGACAAAAACTGATGAAAAATAATGTATATACTTTTATGTAGTGCATAATAAATAATTTAACTAAATATATCTGTATATACACATACATACATACATATGTATATATATATAATGTCTTTACATATATATGTGTATGTGTGTGTATATATATATATATATATATATGTGTGTGTATACCTATACCGCTTATTTCCTTTTGGGGTCGCGGGGAATAAGCGGTAGAAAATGGATGGATATATATATATATATATATATATACACACACACACACACACACACACCGGTGTGTATATATATATATATATATATATATATATACAAGCATATATATATATATATATACACACACACACACACACCGGTATATATATATATATATACATACATATATAAAGACATATATATATATACAAGCATATATATTTATATATATATACACACACACATCTATATACATACATATAAATATTTATATATACATACACACACACACACATATGTATACATATACATATGTGCATGTATATATACATATATATACACACACACATATGTATATATACACATTTATATATATATATATATATATATATAAAGACATATATACAAGCATATATATAAATATACACACACATCTATATACATACATATAAATATTTATATATACATACACACACACACATATATATGTATACATATACGCATGTATATACACATATATACACACACATATATATACATATATATACGCATATATACAAACACACATATGTGTGTATATATATAAATATATATGTGTGTGTGTATATATATATGTACATATATGTATATATATATATGTATATATATATATATATATATATGTATATGTATATATATATATATATATATATATATATATATATAATTCATAAATAATATGAACTAAACTGAGAATAATAGACAGAGCAGGACAAGCGGTAGAAATGGATGGATGGAGATGTTTCTTAAATTAACTGTCAAAATGCAAATGAAAAACACAGCTTCACCACTTTAGTCATAATTTTTGCGCTTTAGAAACTTCTCTATGACTTTAGCTCCGTACTTCTTCTGTTTGTTTGATGTTGTCATTACTGCCACAAGTGGTAGAAAAGTGTATTACAACTAAGTACGACCCCTATGGACCCCAGCTGAGAAACACATATTGTGCCAAACACTTAATAAAGTCAAACACAAATAAGGCGACAAGAGAAGTACCCAACACTTCTCTCTTTTGAAGTAAATATGTACAGCAATTATGATCATCAACTATATGATGATATAGCTTGTTTTAGAGGTTATTATGTCAGAAAATGACATTACCAAGCCGCCACCACAAATAGATTGCAGTCCTGTGTACTTCTACTCAGGTGCTGGTGTGAAATTGGTTGTTACACTTTAGTTCACGCTCAAGTTCATCATCCATCCATTTTCTACCGCTTATCCCTTTCGGGGTCGCGGGAGGTGCTGGAGCCTATCTCAGCTCCACAGCGGTTAAACGCTGTCTTAACACTGTTCCACTTCTTTTTACACTTGCATGACCAACTCGACCACTTATGGGGCCTCCTACTTTAGACAAACTGTCCTTTTTTATTTTTATTTTTTAGAGGTGGACAAAGGGCTGGTAAGTATGGAGGGGTGTTTGTGTTGCGGTGACCCACCTTGCCCCTTAGGACGGCCTTGATGGCGATGCGTGCTATGAGGTAAGACCAGATGACGTGCAGCACCTGCAGCACCAGCAGTAAAAAGTTGAAGAGCCACCACGACGGGAAGGGGCCCACTATAACCCAACTCTCGAACATGGTGGAGTTCAGCACCCTACAACACACACACACACACACACAAGTGTGTAAGAACAGGTTCTAATGACGCCAAGGTTTTGTGACCTCAATGAGAGGTTTGGATTTCGCCCGGCAGGACACAGGATATGCTTGATCACGTTGCAGTCACATTGTCACTGGAGATGTTCTCACGCCGTGCAGGGAACGACCAGAAAAGGCAATGGCTGTAGACCACCGCCACGTATCTCACTGGGCGTCTATTAACGCTGAATCGACGAGTTTATAAATTGGTCTGATTATGAGAAATCCATCGTGGATTAGTTGCGCCTTGAAATAATGGGAGGCAAAAAGAAGTGCAGTACCTGCCTGCCACCAGCAGAGGCGATGGTACGGAAACATGTTTACAGACCAGTCAATTCATGTCATGTATAACTTAAACATTCTTTTTTTCCAATGCTTTGAACTCTGCAGCTTATAGAACGGTGCGTCTAATTTATAGATTTTCCTTCGCTGACGGCCATAATTCAAATAGATTTACCATGAATTGATTAACGTGGACCCTGACTTAAACAAGTTGAAAAACTTATTGGGGTGTTACCATTTAGTGGTCAATTGTACGGAATATGTACTGTACTGTGCAAACTACTAATAAAAGTATCAATCAATCAATCAATCAATCAAAGAAAAACAAGCAAATACACTGACATAGTGTCGTATTGTGCTATGGCGCCATGTCTTGGACGAGTTTGATCACCACTCCACAGCGTTTCTACTCATATGGATTCTTCATTCGTCACTCCCAGCAACGTTTGTACATTTTACAATATAACTACAACAATTCATGCTAAACTGTCCCACGAGGAGTGCTTTCATGCATATTTGTACGGACTGTCGTAATATAATGAAGCTAGCGTCATTAGCAATAGCTAACATGCTAAGACGTTTACCAGTGCCCGTGTTAGTATTATTAACTTACAATGGCATTCTTTTTGTATTGTTTCAGTGTCACAAATTCAAAAGTTTGGACACACCTTCTCATTTATCATGACTATTTACATTGTAGATTGTCACTGAAGGCATCACAACTATGAAGTTATGTACTTAACACAAATGGGAAATAACTGAAAACATGTTTTATAATTATAGTTTCTTCAAAATAGCCACCCTTTGCTCTGATTACTGTTTTGCACATTCTTGGCATTCTCTCGATGAGCTTCGACCCTGAAAGGGTTTTCACTTCACAGGTGTCATTGTTTTGATGCCTTCAGTGACAATCTACAATGTAAAAAGTCATGAAAATATTGAAATGAGAATCTGTGTCCAAACTTTTGGCCTGTAGTAATTATATATATCAATCAATCAATCAATCAATGTTTACTTATATAGCCCTAAATCACTAGTGTCTCAAAGGGCTGCACAAACCACCACGACATCCTCGGTAGGCCCACATAAGGGCAAGGAAAACTCACACCCAGTGGGACATCGGTGACAATAATGATCCAGTGGGACGTCTGTGACAATAATGACTATGAGAACCTTAGAGAGGAGGAAAGCAATGGATGTCGAGCGGGTCTAACATGATACTGTGAAAGTTCAATCCACAATGGATCCAACACAGTCGCGAGAGTCCAGTCCAAAGCGGATCCAACACAGCAGCGAGAGTCCCGTTCACAGCGGAGCCAGCAGGATACCATCCCAAGCGGAGGCGGATCAGCAGCGCAGAGATGTCCCCAGCCGATACACAGGCAAGCAGTACATGGCCACCGGATCGGACTGGACCCCCTCCACAGGGGAGAGTGGGACATAGAAGAAAAAGAAAAGAAACAGCAGATCAACTGGTCTAAAAAGGGAGTCTATTTAAAGGCTACAGTATACAAATGAGTTTTAAGGTGAGACTTAAATGCTTCTACTGAGGTGGCATCTCGAACTGTTACCGGGAGGGCATTCCAGAGTACTGGAGCCCGAACGGAAAACGCTCTATAGCCCGCAGACTTTTTTTGGGCTTTGGGAATCACTAACAAGCCGGAGTCCTTTGAACGCAGATTTCTTGCCGGGACATATGGTACAATACAATCGGCAAGATAGGATGGAGCTAGACCGTGTAGTATTTTATACGTAAGTAGTAAAACCTTAAAGTCACATCTTAAGTGCACAGGAAGCCAGTGCAGGTGAGCCAGTACAGGCGTAATGTGATCAAACTTTCTTGTTCTTGTCAAAAGTCTAGCAGCCGCATTTTGTACCAACTGTAATCTTTTAATGCTAGACATGGGGAGACCCGAAAATAATACGTTACAGTAGTCGAGGCGAGACGTAACAAACGCATGGATAATGATCTCAGCGTCTTTAGTGGACAGAATGGAGCGAATTTTAGCGATATTACGGAGATGAAAGAAGGCCGTTTTAGTAACGCTTTTAATGTGTGCCTCAAAGGAGAGAGTTGGGTCGAAGATAATACCCAGATTCTTTACCGTGTCGCCTTGTTTAATTGTTTGGTTGTCAAATGTTAGAGTTGTATTATTAAATAGAGTTCGGTGTCTAGCAGGACCGATAATCAGCATTTCCGTTTTTTTGGCGTTGAGTTGCAAAAAGTTAGCGGACATCCATTGTTTAATTTCATTAAGACACGCCTCCAGCTGACTACAATCCGGCGTGTTGGTCAGCTTTAGGGGCATGTAGAGTTGGGTGTCATCAGCATAACAGTGAAAGCTAACACCGTATTTGCGTATGATGTCACCTAGCGGCAGCATGTAGATGCTGAAGAGTGCAGGGCCAAGGACCGAACCCTGGGGAACTCCACACGTTACCTTAACGTAGTCCGAGGTCACATTGTTATGGGAGACACACTGCATCCTATCAGTAAGATAAGAGTTAAACCAAGACAGGGCTAAGTCTGACATACCAATTCGTGTTTTGATACGTTCTAATAAAATATTATGATCGACGGTATCGAAAGCAGCGCTAAGATCGAGGAGCAGCAACATAGATGACGCATCAGAATCCATCGTTAGCAATAGATCATTAGTCATTTTTGCGAGGGCTGTCTCCGTCGAGTGATTTGCCCTGAAACCGGATTGAAAGGTTTCACATAGATTGTTAGACGCTAAGTGTTCATTTAACTGCTCCGCAACAATTTTTTCGAGGATTTTTGAAATAAAGGGAAGGTGAGAGACCGGTCGGTAGTTTACCATGAGGTCAGGATCGAGGTTAGGTCTTTTAAGAAGAGGATGAATAACCGCTTTTTTGAATGCTAGGGGAACAGTGCCCGAGGAAAGTGATAAGTTTATAATATTTAGCACTGATGGACCTAATAATACAAAGAGCTCCTTGATCAGTTTCCCAGGAAGAGGGTCAAGTAAACATGTTGTTTGTTTTATTCCATTTACACGTTGTAACAATTCCTCTAATGTTATTTCCTCAAAACGAGAGAAACTATTTTGGAGGGCAGTATCCGCCGTATATACAATCGTGTCAGTGTTAATAGAACCCCGTTGTAGCTGGGACGCATTGTCTTTAATCTCCTTTCTAATGACTTCAATTTTCTTACTAAAGAATTGCATAAAGTCATCAGCTGAGTGGGTGGAGCTACTGGAAGGAGTCCCTTGTTGGGTTAGCGATGCTACCGTACTAAACAAAAATTTAGGATCGTTTTTATTACGGTGGATGAGATTTGAGTAATAATTAGCTTTAGCTAAGGTAAGCATGCGTTTATAAGTTATTAAACCATCACTAAATGCTTGATGGTGCACCTCAAGTTTAGTCGTGCGCCATTTGCGTTCCAGCTTTCTGCATAATAATTTCTGAGCTCTAGTTTCTTCTGTAAACCACGGGGTGCGCTTTTTTGGAGCCTTTTTTAACTTTAGCGGTGCTATGTTATCAATGGTTTCGCGCAGGGCGTCGTTAAAGTTGTTAGTGAGGTTATCAATAGAGCCCACATACTTTGGGAATGGTGCCATTACCGAGGGTAGTAGGTCAGCAAGAGTTGTCGTTGTGGCCGTATTAATGTTGCGGCTGCTATAGCAGTTATTATTATTATTAGTTTGACGAACATGCGTCTGAACCTCGAATTTTATAAGGTAATGATCGGACAATACTTTAGTATACGGGAGTATCGTAACTTTGGAAGCGGTGATACCCCTGACAAGCACTAGGTCTATCGTATTACCGCTGCGATGCGTGGGTTCATTTATTATTTGTGTGAGACCACAGCGATCAATTATAGTCTGGAGCGCTACGCACGGTGGGTCCGATGGGGTATTCATATGGATATTAAAGTCCCCCATTATGATTATATTATCGGCGTGTGTCACTAGATCAGCAACGAACTCTGAGAATTCATTGATAAAGTCCGAACAGGGCCCTGGGGGGCGGTAGATAACAGCCAGGTGTAGAGGCAGCGGTGTGACAGACCTCATAGTAAGCACCTCAAACGATTTATATTTATTATTTATGTTAGGACTAAGGTTAAAGTTTTCGTTGTATATTAGTGCGACCCCCCCACCCCTTTTAAGCGGACGGGCAATATGCGCATGTGTAAAGTTAGGAGGACATGCCTCATTTAGCGCAAAAAAGTCGTTTGGTTTAAGCCAGGTTTCACTGAGACCGATGACGTTAAGATTGTTGTCTCTGATGATATCATTAACTAACAACGTTTTGGGAGACAATGATCTTATGTTTAAAAAACCTATATTATAGGTAGTGGGCTGTTTTAGGGAATTTTTGATCAAATTATCCGTAGTAGCAATATTAATAATGTTGTGTTTATTATGCCCAGTGCATTCAGTATAATTACGACCATATCTAGGAATTGATACGACGGGTATGTTCCGATTGTTTGTTTGTTGCTTTGATAAACTGCACGCATCATGGTTAGCCACCTCAGTAACGGGGATTTTCCGATTGTTTGTTTGTTGCTTTGATAAACTGCACGCATCATAGTTAGCCACCTCAGTAAAACACATGTCCAACTCTGAAACACTCAAAGCAGAAAAAACTTGTTCTAATTTAACTGACTCCTTACCCAGACCAGTAGTCTCGCATCCTTTATTTAAATCCGTCTTCAGGGTGGAGGGAAGTGGTGTTCTGTGGGGATTAGCCTTCTGCTTTGTTTTTAGCCCCGCTCGACATCCGCGTTTCCGATCACACCGCTGGCGTCTGCTCCGTAGACGGCCCCCGCTGCTACTAGACTCCCCTGCTTCACAGGCCGCTGGATGTAGCCGCCGACGTATTCCCATGCTAGTTAGCATGTTTAGCACGCCCGCGTCTATCAGTCCAAAACGGCCCGATATGTCCATATCCAGAAGTGTCTGGCGGTCGTACGTGATCACGGAGTGACCACGATGCGAGCCAGCCATGAAGTCTGCAGAACTGTCCGGCATTTCCGCCAAATGTTCCATCTTTAGCAAGAGCACCGCAGTGTCGCAGCCCGTCCGGGCGCCGCCATCTATATATATATATATATATATATAGATATATATATATATATATATATATATACAGTATCATGTTAGACCCGCTCGACATCCATTGCTTTCGGTCCCCTAGAGAGGGGGGGTTGCCCACATCTGAGGTCCTCTCCAAGGTTTCTCATAGTCAGCATTGTCACTGGCGTCCCACTGGATGTGAATTCTCTCTGCCCACTGGGTGTGAGTTTTCCTTGCCCTTTTGTGGGTTCTTCCGAGGATGTTGTAGTCGTAATGATTTGTGCAGTCCTTTGAGACATTTGTGATTTGGGGCTATATAAATAAACATTGATTGAGATATATATATATATATATATATATATATATATATATATATATATATATATATATATATATATATATATATATATATATATATATATATATATATATATATATATATATATATATATATATATATATATATATATATATATATACATACATACATACATACATACACACATATATATATATTATATATATATATATATATATATATATATATATATATATATATATATACATACATACATACATACATACACACATATATATATATTATATATATACATAAACACACACACACATATATATATTATATATATACGTACACACAAACATATATATATACATATACACACATATATATTATATATATATACATATATATATACATAATTACATTTATATATATATACAAATATATATATATACACATGTATATGTATATATATGTACATAATTGAATGTATATATATATATATAAATGTACATATGTATAAATATATATGTGTATATAAAGACAACACTTTCTGTATATATACACATAAAACATACATCTATATATACATACATACATATATATGTATATATACACATACATACATATATATATACTGTATGTGGATAAACATACACATATATATGTATATATATATATACACACACATATATAAATACATATACATATACACACATATATATATACATATATGTATACATAATTACATTTACATATATATATACAAATATATATATACACATATGTATATATATGTACATAATTGAATGTATATATATATAAATATACATATGTATAAATATATATGTGTATATAAAGACAACACTTTCTGTATATATACACATAAAACATACATCTATATATACATACATACATATATATGTATATATATACACATACATACATATATATACTCTATGTGGATAAACATACACATATATATGTATATATATACACACACATATATAAATACATATACACACATATATTATATATATATATATATATATATATATATATATATATATACATACATATATATATATACATAATTACATTTATATATATATAAATACACACATATGTATATACATGTATATATGTACATAATTGAATGTATGTATATATATATAAATATACATATGTATAAATATATATGTATATATAAAGACAACACTTTCTGTATATATACACATAAAACATACATCTCTATATATATATATACATACATATATATGTATATATACACATATACATAGATATACACATACATACATATATATATATATATATATATACTGTATGTGGATAAACATACATATATACACATGTATATACATACATACATATATATATGTATGTATATATATATATATATATATATATATATACATATACTGTATGTGGATAAACATACATATATATATATATATATATATATATATATATATGCACTTTTTTTTTAAGACAACACTTTCTGTTGTTTAGTATTATTATTAGTTGAAAATTTTTTTTTTTAGCTTTTTCTCATTACATTCCAATTCCAATTGGTTTCACCAATACCAGCCTGAATTTTACTTGGTATCGTACTAGAAAGAAAATCAGTGGTATCGCACATCACTATCCCTTTATTTGTTAACTTTAGTGAATATTGATTATGCATCCATACTAGTGCTGTGCCAAATAAGACATAGTAACCATGGTGATCCCAAACGTCTAGTAGACGTGCTCGGTTTTCACTAAAATGCTCACTCATCAGGAATTTGCATGCATGTTGTTTTTGTTTCGTTTTTTTCCCGATTTGAATATTTTTGTGATCGTGAGAAGAAGCTACATTTGAAGTCCAAATCAAAATGTGATTAATTGCCCAGCCCTCCCAATCAGTCCCAGCAGGCGTACTCACCACAGTGGATAAATGACGAGCCGCGTGACGAAGAACACCACGCTAAACACGATGAAGAGGAGGTCGCACAGCCGCTGATACTTGGCATAGTTGGCCAGTTTGGCTGCCTGATGACACCAAAAAAAAAAACACTTAAGTGGGATTCCAGACTTTGTAAATCACAGGTGTCAAACTCAAGGACCAGATTTAGCTCACGACAGCGTGGAAATTCCAATGAGGGCCACATACTTTGATACATTTTGTACACGTGGTGTCCCTCAAGGGTCTACCTTAGGTCCTATTTTTTTTAATATTTACATGATTCCAATTAGCATCAGGTTACATAGTATTATTTTCCACAGTTGTCCTTGATGACAAAAAAACAGTTGATACTGTTTTTATAATGAGTCTTAGATACTTTTTACAGCTTAACCAGGACAAAGGAAGGACGTTTTAGTCATAGGCCAAGAGGCTCTGAGAGAGGAACACACATCCAGACTACAAGCATAGTCCTGTGCCTTGTTCACATTCCGATGTCATTGCCCTTTGCAACCTGTATCGGATTTTTTCATGAACAGTGCAATTCCGACTTTTTCATACCGTATCAATCATGTTCACTCTGGCTTTTCTTTACTTTCTACACTAATTTCATGAATTTGATCAATTAAAAATACACCTTAACTGTTAAACCTATTTTTCAGTTTCTTTAACACACTTTTCAACAATTCTAACCTCTTTAAAATAGGGTAAATTAGAAGAAAGTTATGATACTTTAAAAAAAAAAAATGGTCACAGCTAAAATCTTGAGTTCCTTGACTTCGTTCTGAATAGGTTGAGCATAAATTAGTGCATTTTCCCTTCTTTAGAACGAACTCCGTTTCCATATGAGGTTGGAAATTGTGTTGGATATAAATATAAACAGAATATAATGATTTGCAAATCCTTTTCAACCCATCTTCAGTTGAATGCACTACAAAGACAACATATTTGATGTTCAAACTCATAAACTTTATAATTTTTTTTGCAAATAATAATTAACTTAGAATTTCATGGCTGCAGCACATGCCAAAGTAGTTGGGAAAGGGCATGTTCACCACTGTGTTACATCACCTTTTCTTTTAACAACACTCAATAAACATTTGGGAACTGAGGAAACTAATTGTTGAAGCTTTGAAAGTGGAATTATTTCCCATTCTTGTTTTATGTAGAGCTTGAGTTGTTCAACAGTCCGGGGTCTCCGCTGTCGTATTTTACGCTTCATAATGCGCCACACATTTTCGATGGGAGACAGGTCTGGACTGCAGGCGGTCCAGGAAAGTACCCGCACTCTTTTTTTACGAAGCCACGCTCTTGTAACACGTGCTGAATGTGGCTTGGCATTGTCTTGCTGAAATAAGCAGGGGTGTCCATGAAAAATACGGCGGTTAGATGGCAGCATATGTTGTTCCAAAACCTGTATATACCTTTCAGCGTTAATGGTGCCTTCACAGATGTGTAAGTTACCCATGCCTTGGGCACTAATGCACCCCCATACCATCACAGATGCTGGCTTTTGAACTTTGCGTCGATAACAGTCTGGATGGTTCGCTTCCCCTTTTGGTCCAGATGACACGATGTCGAGTATTTCCAAAAACAATTTCAAATGTGGACTCGTCAGACCGCGGAACACTTTTCCACTTTGCATCAGTCCATCTTACATGATCTCGGACCCAAAGAAGCCGGCGGCGTTTCTGGATGTTGTTGATAAATGGCTTTCGCTCTGCATAGTAGAACTTTAACTTGCACTTACAGATGTAGCGACAAACTGTATACAGTGATAGTGGTTTTCTGAAATGTTCCTGAGCCCATGTGGTGATATCCTTTAGAGATTGATGTCGGTTTTTGATACTTTGGATCGAAGGTCACGGTCATTCAATGTTGGTTTCCGGCCATGCCGCTTACGTGGAGTGATTTCTCCAGATTCTCTGAACCTTTTGATGATATTATGGACCGTAGATGTTGAAATCCCTAAATTTCTTGCAATTGAACTTTGAAAAACGTTGTTCTTAAACTGTTTGACTATTTGCTCACGCAGTTGTGGACAAAGGGGTGTACCTCGCCCCATCCTCTCTTGTGAAAGACTGAGCATTTTTTTGAAAGGTGTTTTTATACCCAATCATGGCACCCACCTGTTCCCAATTAGCCTGCACACCTTTGGGATGTTCCAAATAAGTGTTTGATGAGCATTCCTCAACTTTATCAGTATTTATTGCCACCTTTCCCAACTTCTTTGTCACGTGTTGGTGGCATCAAATTCTAAAGTTAATGATTATTTGCAAAAAAAAAAAAGTTTATCAGTTTGAACATCAAATATGTTGTCTTTGTAGCATATTCAACTGAATATGGGTTGAAAATGATTCTCAAATCACTGTATTCCGTTTATATTTACATCTAACACAATTTCCCAACTCATATGGAAACGGGGTTTGTACATCAGTATTTATGTGCATTTGCTGTCACGAGCGAGTAAAAAGAAGAGTTTGACGTCCCTGTCTGAGACACACGACAGAAAAGTTGCACACACTGACGTCACCGACCTCGAGCAGGAAGTCGGAGGCGTCGTGCACACACATCACCAGGCTGCCCACCCGCACCATGTTGTTGGCGTAGGAGAAGCTGATCAGGCCCACAGTCGCCAGGTGATGAACCAACATGGCCAAGAAGTCCTGCAGTCCAAGAAGACGGATTAGAAAGCTCTGACCTGAGTTGAACAACAACAACAACCTTCAAGGAAACGTTTATGAGTGAAAAGACGTCATGAGGACATTTGCCAGGCCAAAGACGAAGATGCACTTTTTTTTGGATTCTTATTTATCATATACAATTTTTTAGTAAGACAAAACCACATATGTTTCATGCATTCTATGTAACTAGTAAAAAAATGCATCAGAAGTATGTGAGTGACTCTATTCAGCATACAAAGCCCTTATAAAAATGTCCAAAAACCTCCATATACTACAAGTAAAGATGTAATGTAGTAACATTCATAATAACATGTAATATTTACGTATTTTGCTCATTCAAATCATACGCGACGCAATAAAAAAAAAAAAACGCAACACAACAGACGTCATGAGAGAAAACAAACATAATAAAACATCGCTTACTGTACAATGTCTGCTCTCAGTGGATATATATTTTTTTATTCTTGCTTATCATTTACAATTCTTATGTAAGACAAAACCACATGTTTTAATGCATTCTAACGAGTAAATAAATGTGATCAAAAGTCAGCTTACAATGGAGCCTATGTGAGTGACTCTATGCAGCGTACAAAGCCCTTAAAAAACATTAAAAAACCTCCATGTACTGCAAGTATATATGTAATGTAGTAACATTTATAAAAACCTGTAATATTTATGTATTTTGCGCATTTAAATCATACACGGCGCAATAATAATTAAAAAAAAAACGCAACACAAGAGACTTCATGAGAGAAAACAAACACAATAAAATATCACTTACTGTACAATGTCTGCTCTCACTGCAGATAATCTTTTTTATTCTTGCTTATCATTTACAATTCTTATGTAAGACAAAACCACATATGTTTATTGTTTAATGCATTCTAACAAGTAAATAAATGTGATCAAAAGTCTGCTTACAATGGAGCCTATGTGAGTGACTCTATTCAGCGTACAAAGCCCTTAAAAAATGTCCAAAACCCTCCATATACTGCAAGTAAAGATGTAGTGTAGTAACATTCATAATAACGTGTAATATTTACGTATTTTGCTCATTTAAAGCATACGCGGCGCAATAATTAAAAAAAAAAAAACGCAAAACAACAGAGTTTATGAGAGAGAACAAACATAAAAAACATCACTTACTGAACAATGTCTGCTCTCAACAGAGCAGAACTTTTTTATTTATTTTTGTCTATCATTTACAATTCTTATGTAAGACAAAACTACATGTTTTAATGCATTCTAACTAGTAAATAAATGTGATCAAAAGTCAGCTGACAACGGAGCCTATGTGAGTGACTCTATTCAGCGTACAAAACCCTTAAACAAACATTAAAAGACCTCCATGTACTGCAAGTATATATGTAATGTAGTAACATTCATAATAAGGTGTAATATTTACGTATTTTGCTCATTTAAATCATACGCGCCGCAATAATTTTAAAAAACGCAATACAACCGACTTTGTGAGAGAAAACAAACATAATAAAACATCACTTACTGTACAATGTCTGCTCTCACCGGAGCTGAAGTTTTTTAAAATTCTTGTCTATCATTTACAATTCTTATGTAAGACAAAACCACATATGTTTTATTTTTGGAGTGTGATGTAAGCTTGGACCTTAAATCCTAATGAATAGCTCTTAATCTTCTTCACTTTATGCGATTTCAAATTCAAGGCAGGCACATACTAAATGCCTGGCGGCAATTCAAGGAAATACGGTATATGACATTCAAATTACAGTATGTTATTTATGTGGTTTGATCATTTTCCTCGACTGATGTACTAACATTATTGTGGTTTGTTTTGTACATCTGTAGCATCATCTCCAAAGATACAAAGAATGGCTATTTCGCCATCTAGTGGACACATTTACAACAGCAGTGTCTTTCATTCCAAAATTTCAGGTTAATTTTTATACTTAACAAACTAATCCCGCGGGCCGGATAAAACCTGTTGGCGGTCCTGATCCGGCCCTCGGGCCGTACGTTTGACACCCCTGTGTTAAATAAAAGCTCCGCCTTGTTTTTAATGAATACTTAGGCCTACTACGCTACTGTATTTTAATGCTGGTCATTAGAGTGGCACTTGGGAGAGCCTTAAGTTCCAGACCTGATGACTTTAAACACTTAAACTTTTAAAAAGGTGTGAAATTGTGTTGGCATTAAAAAGTTACCATTGAACTTACTATAACAAAACTTCAAATGAAATTGTGTAATTCTTGTGAGACTTAAGCTCAATGATGCATTTTATTGTGTTTTCTTGATGCTGTGGAGCTGTGATCCTCCAGCAGTGGTACGTGTAACACTAGCGGTACGTCAAATAATCACTAACTGTAATTAAATATTCAAGCACAGTGTTACTGTTCAAACTGTGTGTAATGTTACAGTGTTCAAACATATTGAATATATTTGTTAAATGAAACCTTCGACTTGTTTTTAACGAATACTTAGGCCTACTACGCTACTGTATATTAATGTTGGTCATTATGGTGGTACTTGGAGAGACAAGTGTTTTCTGAGGTGGTACAAACCCCGTTTCCATGTGAGTTGGGAAATTGTGTTAGATGTAAATATAAACAGAATACAATGATTTGCAAATAATTTTCAACCCATATTCAGTTGAATATGCTACAAAGACAACATATTTGATGTTCAAACTCAAACTAGATTTTTTTTTTGCAAATAATAATTAACTTAGAATTTCATGGCTGCAACACGTGCCAAAGTAGTTGGGAAAGGGCATGTTCACCACTGTGTTACATCACCTTTTTTTTTAACAACACTCAATAAACGTTTGGGAACTGAGGGAACTAATTGTTGAAGCTTTGAAAGTGGAATTCTTTTCCCATTCTTGTTTTATGTAGAGCTTCAGTCGTTCAACAGTCCGGGGTCTCCGCTGTCGTATTTTACACTTCATAACGCGCCACACATTTTCGATGGGACACAGGTCTGGACTGCAGGCGGCCCAGGAAAGTACCCACACTGTTTTTTTTACGAGGCCACGCTGTTGTAACACGTGCTGAATGCGGCTTGGCATTGTCTTGCTGAAATAAGCAGGGGCGTCCCTGAAAAAGACAGCGCATATGTTGTTCCAAAACCTGTATGTACCTTTCAGCATCAATAGTGCTTTCACAGATGTGTAAGCTACCAATGCCTTGGGCACTAATGCACCCCCACACCATCACAGATGCTGGCTTTTGAACTTTGCGTCGATAACAGTCTGGATGGTTTGCTACTCCTTTGGTCCGCATGACACGATGTCGAATATTGAAAAAAAAAAAGGTTTAAACGTGGACTCGTCCGACCACAGAACATTTTTCCACTTTGAATCAGTCCATCTTAGCCGGCGACGTGTCTGGATGTTGTTGATAAATGGCTTTCACTTTGCATAGTAGAGCTTTAACTTGCACTTACAGATGTAGTGACAAACTGTATTTAGTGACAGTGGTTTTCTGAAGTGTTCCTGAGCCCATGTGGTGATATCTTTTATAGATTGATGTCGGTTTTTAATGAGGGATCAAAGGTCACAGTCATTCAATGTTGGTTTCCGGCCATGCCGCTTACGTGGAGTGATTTCTCCAGATTCTCTGAACCTTTTGATATTATGGAGCGTAGATGTTGAAATCCCTAAATTTCTTGCAATTGCACTTTGAGAAACGTTGTTCTTAAACTGTTTGACTATTTGCTCACGCAGTTGTGGACAAAGGGGTGTACCTCGCCCCATCCTTTCTTGTGAAAGACTGAGCATTTTTTGGGAAGCTCGAATCATGGCACCCACCTGTTCCCAATTAGCCTGCACACCTTTGGGATGTTCCAAATAAGTGTTTGATGAGCATTCCTCAACTTTATCAGTATTTATTGCCACCTTTCCCAACTTCTTTGTTATGTTTTGGTGGCATCAAAATCTAAAGTTCATGATTATTAGCAAAAGAGAAAATGTTTATCAGTTTGAACATCAAATATGTTGTCTTTGTAGCATATTCAACTGAATATGGGTTGGAAAGGATTTCCAAATCATTATATTCCGTTTATATTTACATCTAACACAATTTCCCAACTCATATGGAAACGGGGTTTGTACTTGGTGAAAAATGTTTGATAACCACTGCTTTGAAGCAAGGGGGAATACGTGTGATGATAGCCATAGAGCGCCAATAATAAATAATTATACACGCGTATGACTAATAATTACACAATGACTATGAAAAAAAAAAAATTCCTGTGGAAGAAGCTGCGATTATGATTGAAGAGAAAAGAAAGGGAGAGGCGGAAAAACACAACTGGCATCTGTCATAAAACTGAAAAAGAAAATGATTGGGTTGGCAGAGGAATACTGCATATTATGTTTATGTCGTCTTGTTTTACATGAGCTAACAAGTCGGGAAAATGAGAGCCAAAACTCTGCTGCTCTGGAATTTGCATCATTTGGGCCAGCAGTCACATGAGAGGGGGCACCCTCGTGCTATGTTCACACACACACACACACACGCACACACACACGCGAGCGCATTCTTGTATTTGTTGTCTTCTTGAGACCTCCGAATAATGCCTCCCTCTTTAGGACCATATATAGATATATAGATATTTATATTTACATTAATGATATACATGCTATGCAAATATAAAAAAGGTAAGCTTTTAGTTCATTTTAAATTATTTTGTTTGTACGGTAATTGTTTTTTAATCTTCATTACTAACTTAAAGTTATTACAGTATATTTCATATACTGTATATCCATCCATCCATCTTCTTCCGCTTATCCGAGGTCGGGTCGCGGGGGCAGCAGCCTAAGCAGGGAAACCCAGACTTCCCTTTCCCTAGCCACTTCATCTAGCTCTTCCCGGGGGATCCCGAGGCGTTCCCAGGCCAGCCGGGAGACATAGTCTTCCCAAGTGTCCTGGGTCTTCCCCGTGGCCTCCTACCGGTTGGACGTGCCTCCCTAGGGAAGCGTTCGGGTGGCATCCTGACCAGATGCCCGAACCACCTCATCTGGCTCCTCTCGGCTTTACTTTGAGTTCCTCCCGGATGACAGAGCTTCTCACCCTATCTCTAAGGGAGAGCCCCGCCACACGGCGGAGGAAACTCATTTCGGCCGCTTGTACCCGTGATCTTATCCTTTCGGTCATGACCCAAAGCTCATGACCATAGGTGAGGATGGGAACGTAGATCGACCGGTAAATTGAGAGCTTTGCCTTCCGGCTCAGCTCCTTCTTCACCACAACGGATCGGTACAACGTCCGCATTACTGAAGACGCCGCACCGATCCGCCTGTCGATCTCACGATCCACTCTTCCCCCACTCGTGAACAAGACTCCTAGGTACTTGAACTCCTCCACTTGGGGCAGGGTCTCCTCCCCAACCCGGAGATGGCATTCCACCCTTTTTCCGGACGAGAACCATGGACTCGGACTTGGAGGTGCTGATTCTCATTCCGGTCGCTTCACACTCGGCTGCAAACCGATTCAGTGAGAGCTGAAGATCCCGGTCAGATGAAGCCATCAGGACCACATCATCTGCAAAAAGCAGAGACCTAATCCTGCGGTCACCAAATCGGAACCCCTCAACGCCTTGACTGCGCCTAGAAATTCTGTCCATAAAAGTTATGAACAGAATCGGTGACAAAGGACAGCCTTGGCGGAGTCCAACCCTCACTGGAAACGTGTCCGACTTACTGCCGGCAATGCGGACCAAGGTCTGGCACTGATCATACAGGGAGCGGACCGCCACAATAAGACAGTCCGGTACCCCATACTCTCTGAGCACTCCCCACAGGACTTCCCGAGGGACACGGTCGAATGCCTTCTCCAAGTCCACAAAGCACATGTAGACTGGTTGGGCAAACTCCCATGCACCCTCAAGAACCCTGCCCAGGGTTTATTATATACTGTATATATAATATGTAAATATTACATATATGTTATATTGCTAATATGGTAAAAAATGTCTACTTTATAGCTGCCTTACCCTTTCCATCCTTTTTAACAGAGCTACTGTGTGGAACAATTTCCCTTGTGGATCAATAAAGTTGGTCTCAGTCTAAGTCTATACATCCATCCATTTTCTACAGCTTGTCCCTTTCGGGGTCGCGGGGGCCTGCTGGAGCCTATCTCAGCTACAATCGGGCGGAAGGCGGGGTTCACCCTGGACAAGTCTCCACCTCATCGCAGTCACACACTAAGGCATATTTAGTGTTGCCAATCAACCTTGACAAGAACAAGAAAGTTTGATCACATTACGCCTGTACTGGCTCACCTGCACTGGCTTCCTGTGCACTTAAGATGTGACTTTAAGGTTTTACTACTTACGTATAAAATACTACACGGTCTAGCTCCATCCTATCTTGCCGATTGTATTGTACCATATGTCCCGGCAAGAAATCTGCGTTCAAAAGACTCCGGCTTATTAGTGATTCCTAGAGCCCAAAAAAAGTCTGCGGGCTATAGAGCGTTTTCCGTTCGGGCTCCAGTACTCTGGAATGCCCTCCCGGTAACAGTTCGAGATGCTACCTCAGTAGAAGCATTTAAGTCTCACCTTAAAACTCATCTGTATACTCTAGCCTTTAAATAGACCTCCTTTTTAGACCAGTTGATCTGCCGCTTCTCTTCTTTCTCCCATGTCCCCCCCTCCCTTGTGGAGGGGGTCCGGTCCGATGACGATGGATGAAGTACTGGCTGTCCAGAGTCGAGACCCAGGATGGACTGCTCGTCGGGACCCAGGATGGACCGCTCGCCTGTGTATCGGTTGGGGACATCTCTACGCTGCTGATCCGCCTCCGCTTGGGATGGTTTCCTGTGGACGGGACTCTCGCTGCTGTCTTGGATCCGCTTTGAACTGAACTCTCGCGGCTGTGTTGGATCCATTATGGATTGAACTTTCACAGTATCATGTTAGACCCGCTCGACATCCATTGCTTTCGGTCCCCTAGGGGGGGGGGGGGTTGCCCACATCTGAGGTCCTCTCCAAGGTTTCTCATAGGCAGCATTGTCACTGGCGTCCCACTGGATGTGAATTCTCCCTGCCCACTGGGTGTGAGTTTTCCTTGCCCTTTTGTGGGTTCTTCCGAGGATGTTGTAGTCGTAATGGTTTGTGCAGTCCTTTGAGACATTTGTGATTTGGGGCTATATAAATAAACATTGATTGATTGATTGAACCTATCCCCAGGTGCATGTCTTTGGAACTGGGAGGTACATATTTATTTACATTTGTTTTAATACATTTTGGCCAAAGGGGCCGCATTTCACTTTCTTACACACACTTGTTATTTCATATGTTGACCAGAGGGAGGAGCACTTTTAAAACCGACACACAGTCAATTTGAAAAATCCCCTCCTTTTCGAGGCCCACCCTGATTTTGACGGATTTCACCACTAGGGGTGCAAAAACGAGACATTCTCTATTAGATGCAATGCTTTTCCCTATTGGAACCATGATTCATGTCCTAACTTGTTCACACCTCCACATATGGAAAATACTTTTCCTTGTTTATGTCTCAAGAAGGGTAGAAATACAAGAACACACACACACACACACACACACACTGCACCCGGCTCCTCGTCCGAGGCACTAAAACCACGTGACCTTGAAAGAGTGAGTAGTTGCATGAAAGTGGTTGTTCCTCACCTTCCTCCTAATGTCTGTGAACTGGGAGAACATAAGCGACCAGTAGAAGGCCAGCTCGGCCACGTAGTAGCGGTAAAGCCCAGGGGTCATGACCTTTGGCGACAAGAGCAAAATAAACATGACTGTCACATATGAAGGTCAGTCATTGGTTTATTGAAATCGGCAAAATGCAGTGCACTTGTATAATAAAACACATGACTCCACGCTCAGACTGGATGACTGGCGTTGATAGAAGCGGTTGTTTCACATTTAATTGTGATTTTGGCCATTAAGCAAGAATAAATTAGTTTATTCTAGGTTTTGGATTTACCCCACATACTTTAACCTGGGGTCTGTTTTCATATGCTTTAATATAAAGTGTATATTTTGTGTAATTTGTGTCAATATTTCAACTTTTTTTATACATGACAACTGTTTGCGCTTTCATTCCATTTTTTAGTGATTATATTTTTACACTGTGTAAAAAAATAACGAATGGGAACGAATGGGAGCAAGATCACCTAAGATGGACTGATGCAAAGTGGAAAAGTGTTCTGTGGTCTGACGAGTCCACATTTCAAATTGTTTTTGGAAATATTCGACATTGTGTCATTTGGACAAAAGGGGAAACGAACCATCCAGACCAGGGGTGCCCACACTTTTTCTGCAGGCGAGCTACTTTTCAATTGACCAACTTGAGGGGATCTACCTCATTTATATATATCATTTATATTTATTTATTCATGAAAGAGACATTTTTGTAAACAAGTTAAATGTGTTTAATGATAATACAAGCATGTGTAACACATATAGAGGTCTTTCTATCACAAAGACAAAATTATAAGTTGGTGTATTACCTGATTCTGATGACTTGCATTGATTGGAATCAGACAGTAATGATGATAACGCCCACATTTTCAAATGGAGGAGAAAAAAAGTTGTCCTTTCCGTACAATACCACATGAAAGTGGTTGGTTTTTGGCATCTAATTCATCCAACTTCCATACACTTTACAAGAAAAACATTGGCGGCAAATTCCGTAGCTTGCTTGATTGACATTCACGGCACCCGAGGGTCTTGTGAGATGACGCTGGCTGCTGCCAGTTCATTATTATGAAAAAATGACAGAGAGGAAGGCGAGAAGCACTTTTTATTTCAACAGACTTTCGCGCCATCCCTTCCGTCAAAACTCTAAAGGCCGACTGCACATTTCCTAGCTTCACAATAAAAGTCCTGCTTCATGCTGCCTGCGCTAACAAAATAAGAGTCTTGGAAAGCTGGCGTGCACAAGTGATGTGCACGCCAGCTTTCTGAGGGATCGCTTGGGCACGGCAGTTTTCCGAGACTCTGTATTTAGTTAGCGCAGGCAGCATGAAGCAGGGCTTTTACTGTGAAGATAGGAAATGTGCAGTCAGCCTTTAGAGTTTTGACGGAAGGTACGGCGCGAGAGTCTGTTGAAATAAAAAGTGTTTCTCGCCTTCCTCTCGGTCATATTTTCATAATAATGATCTTGCAGCAGCTGGCGTCATCTCACAAGACCCTCCGGTACCGCGAATGTCATTTAAGTGACGTCTTGGTGAAGATTGATGATCACTAATTTTTAGGTCTATTTTTTTTAAAAGCCTGGCTGGAGATGGACTGACACCCCCCGCGGTCGACTGGTAGCTCGAGATCGACGTAATGGGCACCCCTGATCCAGACTGTTATCGACGCAAAGTTCAAAAGACAGCATCTGTGATGGTATGGGGGTGCATAAGTGCCCAAGGCATGGGTAACTTACACATCTGTGAAGGCACCAATAATGCTGAAAGGTACATACAGGTTTAGAACAACATACGCTGCCATCCAAGTGCTGTCTTTTTCATGGACACCCCTGCTTATTTCAGCAAGACAATGCCAAGCCACATTCAGCACAGCGTGGCTTCGTAAAAAAAGAGTGCGGGTACTTTCCTGGCCCGCCTGCAGTCCAGACCTGTCTCCCATCGAAAATTTGTGACGCATTATGAAGCGTAAAATACGACAACGGAGACCCCGGACTGTTGAACGACTGAAGCTCTAAATAAAACAAGAATGGGAAAGAATTCCACTTTCAAAGCTTCAACAATTAGTTTCCTCAGTTCCCAAACGTTTATTGAGTGTTGTTAAAAGAAAAGGTGATGTAACACAGTGGTGAACATGCCCTTTCCCAACTACTTTGGCACGTGTTGCAGCCATCAAATTCTTGCAAAAAAATATATAGTTTATGAGTTTGAACATCAAATATCTTGTCTTTGTAGTGCATTCAATTAAGTTAAGGTTGAAAAGGATTTGCAAATCATTGTATTCTGTTTATATTTACATCGAACACAATTTCCCAACTCATATGGAAACAATAACGAAATCTTTCTGTTTAAATAACAAATCTCACAATGTACATATCTGTCGCTTATAGTCCGGTGTGGCTAATACATAAAAATATATATTTTTCTCGTAAAATTTAGTGGGGGCGGCTTATAGTCTGGAAAATTTGATGACCACTTATAAAATGCCCATAAATAGTGGTACATGTCTCCTGCTTGTTTGAAAACCTAGCAAAACGCATGGTAACATAAATTTGCAGTAAATAAGAGTCTGTGTGGTGATTATATTAAAATATACATATATATATATATATATATATATATATATATACATACATATGTATATATATATATATATATATATATATATATATATATATATATATATATATTAAATAAGGTGGTCTGCACCACCTTTCAATTGCACGCGCTGTCTTAATAAATCACATGCAACACCCCCACTAATAGTACACGCTATTTTATGGATTGCACACGCTGTTTAGATCTTGGTAAATCCGGCCCTATGTTGCTACTGGTTCGACAGTTACTAAAAAAGAATGTTAAAAAAAAAAATTTAAAGCCTTGTCCATTTGTTTATTGACGTATACTTTTCACATTTTAATTAACTTTTACTGAAAATGAATATCGCCTCTAAACCTCTTAAGGCCCAAGCTGTTTGTTTACATGCTTTTTTTTCATTTCTCTTTGCTATTTGGGCTTATTGGACCCTAATTAGAATAAAAACTAATATCATCTTTTGATATGATGTACTTAAGTCCATAAGTACACAAATGTGTACTTCATGTGTAGTGACATGCAAATGTATATTTTTACACTTTTTTTCCCAAATTCCATTGTATGCTATATACTCTTCTGACACCACCAGATGGCAGTATAAGTATCCACATACGTGGCCATGAGACCCCAATTCAGTAGTGTACAGAATTTTGGAAGTAAGAGCTAAAAGGTGCCGTCCACGCATGTGGCCACTATGGCCTTTATGTGTGAGCTCTCGGCCTCCTTGACTACTAATAATCGGTATCGGTCCTGAAAACAACATATGCAGGTGTACCTAATGTTGTGTCCACCTGCTACAACATACTTGGTAAGAGTAACCGTACCAGCAATGCCCCGTGTCCCACATCCAAGGGGTCTAAACAAACAAGACGCATGGTAACATAAATTTGCAGTAAATAAGAGTGTCTTTGTGGTGATGCCCCGTATAGTACACGCAAAAATCCACTTTTAAATAAGGCGGTCTGCACAACTTCTCAATTGCACGCGCTGTCTTAGTAAATCACACGACACAAATAGTACACGCTTTTTTATGTATTGCACACGTTGTTTGGATCTTAGTAAAGCCGGCCCTATGTTGCTACTGGTCCTACAGTTACTAAAAATGACTGACGTATACTTTTCACGTTTTAAATAACTTTTACTGAAAAAGAATATCGGCTCTTAACCTCTTAAGGCCCAAGCTGTTTGCTTACATGATTTTTTTAATTTCTCTTTGCTATTTGGGCTTATTGGACCCTAATTAGAAAGAAATTAAAAATCATCTTTTGATATGATGTACTTAGTCCATAAGTACACAAATGTGTAATTCATGTGCAGTGACATGCAAATGTATATTTTTACACTTTTTTTTCCAAATTCCATTGTATGTTATACTCTTCTGACACCACCAGATGGCAGTATAAGTGCCCACATACGTGGCCATGAGACCCCAATTCAGTAGTGTACGCAATTTTGGAAATAAGAGCTAAAAGTTGCTGTCCACGCATGTGGCCACTATGGCCTTTATGAATGTGAGTTCTCGGCCTCCTTGACTACTAATAATCGTATCGGTCCTGAAAACAACATATGCAGGTGTACCTAATGTTGTGTCCACCTGCTACAACACACCTGGTAAGGGTAACCGTACCAGCAATGCCACGTGTCCCACATCCAAGGGGTCTAAACAAACATGATGCATGGTAACATAAATTTGCAGTAAATAAGAGTGTCTTTGTGGTGATGCCCCGTATAGTACACGCAAAAAAACACTTTTGAATAAGGCGGTCTGCACAACTTCTCAATTGCACGCGCTGTCTTAGTAAATCACACGACACAAATAGTACACGCTTTTTTATGTATTGCACACGCTGTTTGGATCTTAGTAAAGCCGGCCCTATGTTGCTACTGGTCCGACAGTTACTAAAAATGACTGACGTATACTTTTCACGTTTTAAATAACTTTTACTGAAAAAGAATATCGCCTCTTAACCTCTTAAGGCCCAAGCTGTTTGCTTATATGATTTTTTTAATTTCTCTTTGCTATTTGGGCTTGTTGGACCCTAATTAGAATAAAAACTAAAATCATCTTTTGATATGATGTACTTAGTCCATAAGTACACAAACGTGTACGTCATGTGTAGTGACATGCAAATTTTTATTTTTACACTTTTTTTTTTCCAAATTACATTGTATGTTATACTCTTCTGACACCACCAGATGGCAGTATAAGTGTCCACATATGTGGCCATAAGACCCCAATTTAGTAGTGTACACAATTTTGGAAATACGAGCTAAAAGGTGCTGTCTCTCGGCCTCCTTGACTACTAATAATCGGTATCGGTCCTGAAAACAACATATGCAGGTGTACCTAATGTTGTGCCCACCTGCTACAACATACCTGGTAAGGGTAACCGTACCAGCAATGCCGCGTGTCCCACAGCCAAGGGGTCTAAACAAACAAGATCATGGATTCAGTCAACAAAACAGCCAAATACAAAATAAAATACTAATAATGTTCTAACTTGAACCATGTGCTGTGCTCACCTGCCAGAGAAACTGGAAGCCATAGGTAAATATGCACAAATAAAACGTTAACCTCCACCTGTGACGGATAATCCGGAAAAGAATGATTCCGGGGATCAAAATCAGATTCAAACACTTGGACACAAACGATGCAGCAGCTCACAACAATAACAACAACGTGATAAACAGGCGGGTCAAAGGTCAAAGGTGAAGGCAAACCAGCATGGACCTACATGCTCTCGCAGAACTTGGCGTGCACGCCGGGTTTATCCTGGTTCCTGCGCTGTCGGAACCAGCGCTCGACCTTCCGCACCTCCCAGTCCAGCTGCTTGGACAGGCCGTCCAGATGGCGGGACTCTGGACTCTGGACGGGAAACGACGGCAGGAGAAGGAGAGGAAGTCAACGTGTGCAAGGTGAAGACGGAATATTCTGTGCAGTGTGCGCACCTTTGTTATGGATGTAAATACTTTCTCCAGAACTGCGTTGGGCGGAGCTCGTCGTGCAACATCAGGATGGATGTGGAGGCTCCTCGCACAGGCGCTGGCGACAAATCTGTGGCGGGGGCGACACAAGTGACAGGTCAGCTGGTCGCCATGCCACGTTTAAAAAACGATTGTAATGTGTAATGTTTTGACCACGCCAATTCTGGAGACTCCACAGTTATTTCAATAGCATCATTAAGATTTTAGAGCAGGGGTCACCAACCTTTTTGAAACCAAGAGCTACTTCTTGGGTAATGATTAATGCGAAGGGCTACCAGTTTGATACACACTTAAATAAATTGCCAGAAATAGCCTATTTTCTCAATTTACCTTTAATAGATAAATCTATATATATATAAAAAAAAATAGTATTTCTGTCTGTCATTCCGTCTTACATATTTTTTCCTTTTACGGAAGGTTTTTTGTAGGGAATAAATGATGAAAAAAACACTTAATTGAACGGCTTAAAAGACGACAAAACACGAAAAAAATTTAAATTAAATTTTGAAACATCGTTTCTTTAATTTTGACTCTTTAAAATAAAAAATTCAACCGAAAAAAATGAAGATAAAAACTAGCTAATTTGAATCTTTTTGAAAAAATAGAAAAAATTATTTAGGGATCATCATTAGTAATTTTTCCTGATTAAGATTAATTTTAGAATATTGATGACATGTTTTAAATAGGGTAAAATCCAATCTGCACTTTTTTAGAATATATAACAAATTGGACCAAGCTATATTTCAAACAAAGACAAATCATTATTTCTTCTAGATTTTCCAGAACAAAAATTTTAAAAGAAATTCAAAAGACTTTGAAATAACATTTAAATTTGATTCTACAGATTTTCTAGATTTGCCAAAATAATTTTTTTGAATTTTAATCATAATAAGTTTGAAGAAATATTTCACAAATATTCTTCGTCGAAAAAATAGAAGCTAAATTGAAGAATTAAATTATAATGTATTTATTTTTCTTCACAATAAACAAAAAATACTTGAACGTTGATTTAAATTGTCAGGAAAGAAGAGGAAAGAATTAAAAATGTAATAAAAAGGTATATGTGTTTAAAAATCCTAAAATCATTTTTAAGGTTGTATTTTTTCCCTAAAACAGTCTTTCTGAAAGTTATAAGAAGCAAAGTAAAAAAATTAATGAATTTATTTAAACAAGAAAAGACCAAGTCTTGAACATATATTCTTGGGTTTTCAAATTCTATTTGAGTTTTGTCTCTGTTAGAATTAAAAAATGTCGAGCAAAGCGAGACCAGCTTGCTAGTAAATAAATACAATTACAAAAATAGAGGCAGCTCACTGGTAAGTGCTGCTATTTGAGCTATTTTTAGAACAGGCCAGCGGGCGACTCATCTGGTCCTTACGGGCTACCTGGTGCCCGCGGGCACAGCGTTGGTGACCCCTGTTTTAGAGCATCTATGGTACGTATACGGATTTTATTTGAAAATAATAAACGTTTTAAACCAGGGGTCTCAAACTCAATTTACCTGGGGGCATACTTGCCAACCTTGAGACCTCCGATTTCAGGAGGTGGGGTGTGGCGTGGTTTAAATAAATAAAAAATAAAAAAATGGGTTGTACTTGTATAGCGCTTTTCTACCTTCAAGGTACTCAAAGCGCTTTGACACTACTTCCACATTTACCCATTCACACACATTCACACACTGATGGAGGGAGCTGCCATGCAAGGCGCCAACCAGCACCCATCAGGAGCAAGGGTGAAGTGTCTTGCTCAAGACACAACGGACGTGACGAGGTTGGTACTAGGTGGGGATTGAACCAAGAGGGGAGGAGTATATTTACAGCTAGAATTCACCAAGTCAAGTATTTAATATATATATATATATATACAGTATATATATATATATATATATATATATATATATATATATATATATATATATATATACATACATATAAGAAATACTTGACTTTCGGTGAATTCTAACTAAATATATATACATATTTTTATTTTCTATATATATATATATATATATATATATATATATATATATACATATATATATATATGGTGGATTTTCCAGAATTATCCTAGTAAATGTGTCTAATTACATCTGAAACGCTCCCACTGCCACCACCTGGAGCCGTTGCCTTTTTTTTTATTTATTTATTTTTTTTTTTGTGCTTCACTCTAACTTTCCTCATCTTTCATCCTCGCTCAAATTAATGGGGAAATCGTCGCTTTCTCGGTCCAAATAGCTCTTGCTGCTGGAGGCTCACATTATAAACAATGTTCAGATGTGAGGAGCTCCACAACCCGTGATGTCACGCGCACATCGTCTGCTACTTCCGGTACAGGCAAGGCTTTTTTATTAGCGACCAAAAGTTGCGACCTTTATCGTCTATGTTCTCTACTAAATCCTTTCAGCAAAAATATGGCAATATCGCAAAATGATCAAGTATGACACACAGAATGGACCTGCTATCCCCGTTTAAATAAGAAAATCTCATCTCAGTAGGCCTTTAAAGCCTTCAAGTTTGCGCTATGCTGGAAAACTGCTATAAAGTTGTAAATTCTGATCATTTGCCTCAACATTAACAGTTTTATTTCTAGCAGAATAGCTTGGAAGTCTTGTTTGGTCGGGATTTATACAATAATGTTCAAGAACACACTTTGGCGCACAATGACCAGCATAAAAGAGGGTTCGAAAGTCATTGGAGATCATGTTGGGAGCGTCGTATAAAACTTCTGGACAAAGTCTTGCGTCTCAACAGCTTTGTTTGTTCTGAACACTCGCCAAGGTGGTTTGAGATAACCCGTCGATACTGAAACTAAACCCAAGAACAACCAAGATCTTTGACCAGCAAGACAATAGAGGACGGCGCAGACGAAATAAATTCCTGCGGCTTTTGACCTGATATGGTATCTACAGAAACTAACGTGGTTTTTCCTCCGTGATGAGAGACCAGCAGGAGGCTTGTTTTAAGGAGGAAGGCAACTTGCAGGCATGAGACAGAAGTCCCTGCACAGCCTGATTGGACAGATTTTGCTTAAAGGGGAACATTATCACAATTTCAAAAGGGTTAAAAGCAATAAAAATCAGTTCCCAGTGGCTTGTTGTATTTTTTTGAAGTTTTTTTCAATATTTTACCGGTCCCGGAATATCCCTAAATAAAGCTTTAAAGTGCCTTATTTTCGCTATCTTCGACACCACTATCCATTTCCCTGTGACGTCACACAGTGCTGCCAATGTAAACAAACAATGGGAATACCACAGCAAGATATAGTGACATTAGCTCGGATTCAGACCTGGATTTCAGCGGCTTAAGCGATTCAACAGATTACGCATGTATTGAAACAGATGGTTGGAGGAAACTAATTGTTGAAGCTTTGAAAGTGGAATTCTTTCCCATTCTTGTTTTATGTAGAGCTTCAGTCGTTCAACAGTCCGCTGTCGTATTTTACGTTTCAAAATTTTCTACACATTTTCCATGGGAGACAGATCTGGACTGCAGGCGGGCCTGGAACGTACCTGCACTCTTTTACTACGAAACCACGCTGTTGTAACACGTGGCTTGGCATTGTCTTGCTGAAATAAGCAGGGGCGTCCATGATAACGTTGCTTGGATGACAACATATGTTGCTCCAAAACCTGTATGGACCTTTCAGCATTAATGGTGCCTTCACAGATGTGTAAGTTACCCATGCCTTGGGCACTAATACACCCCCATACCATCACAGATGCTGGCTTTTGAACTTTGCGCCTATAACAATCCGGATGGTTCTTTTCCTCTTTGTTCTAGAGGACACCACGTCCACAGTTTCCAAATTCAATTTGAAATGTGGACTCGTCAGACTACAGAACACTTTTCAACTTTGCATCAGTCCATCTCAGATGAGCTCGGGCCCAGCGAAGCTGGCGGCGTTTCAGGGTGTTGTTGATAAATGGGTTTGGCCTTGCATAGTAGAGTTTTAACTTGCACTTACAGATGTAGCGACCAAATGTAGTTACTGACAGTGGTTTTACAGCCCATGTGGTGATATCCTTTACACACTGATGTCGGTTTTTGATGCAGTATCGCCTGAGGGGTCAAAGGTCTGTAATATCATGGCTGACGTGCAGTGATTTCTCCAGATTCTCTGAACCTTTTGATGATTTTACGGACCGCAGGTGGTGAAATCCCTAAATTCCTTGCAATAACTCGTTGAGAAATGTTGTTCTAAAACTGTTCGACATTTTGCTTACAAATCGGTGACCCTCGTCCCATCCTTATTTGTGTATTACTTAGCATTTCATGGAAGCTGCTTATATACCCAATCATTGCACCCACCTGTTCCCAATTAGCCTGCACACCTGTGGGATGTTCCAAATAAGTGTTTGATGAGCATTCCTCAACTTTTTCAGTACTTATTGCCAACTTTCCCAACTTCTTTGTCACCTGTTGCTAGCATCAAATTCTAAAGTTAATGATTATTTGCACACAAAAAAAAGTTTCTCAGTTTGAACATCGATTATGTTGTCTTTGTAGCATATTCAACTGAATATGGGTTGAAAATGATTTGCAAATCATTGTATTCCGTTTATATTTACATCTAACACAATTTCACAACTCATATGGAAACGGGGTGTGTAGATGTAATCATAGTAGTATGGACTAGATACACTATTGTACTTGGTATCATTACAGTGGATATCAGGTGTAGATCCACCCATGGCATTTGTTTACATTCAGATGCGCTAGCTTTTGTTAGCTGTGACGCCGGTGAGCTATTGTATCCTCTTTCGGTGTGTAGTGAAACATGTTTAGCTATTCCTCATCCTGCAGCGATGATACTTGTAAGAAACTCACTTTATTCGTCGCCATGGAGGCGAGGATTAGTGATTTAGAAGTAGCTTAAGCACCACTGACTGCGGATGAATGTTTTGTGCTAACTAGCTAACCATGTCTTAAAGCATCTCTTCCTGAGGACATTTCAGTGTTATAGCTTTACCTCTATCGTCAGGTTTAGGGCGAAATGTGCCCGTTCTCCCTTTTCGGTCTACACACCGTGTCTGTTTGTAAAGTACTCTGTGATTATGCGCTGCCGAACATGCTCCTCTGCTCGTAAACCCAGTAATGTCATGACGTGGTGGCGAGGCCGTCATGCCTGTTTGGAACCGGTACTTTTCAAACAGAGTGTAGTACCGTTTTTGATTCATTAGTACCGCCATACCATACCAGTACCGGTTTACCGTACAACCGTACTACACAGTAAAACTGCCCCCGAATACAACAGTTGAGGAAACACATCAGCAACTCTCGAAGTGTGACTGAAAAGTCAAAGTTTATCAGTCATCAGCAGTTCTGCCCTGAAGCAAATAACAATGAGCCAAGCCCTCTTGTGAGTGCAGCGTTCCCACATATTTTGGCAAACAGGACCGTGAGGACTGACAAGAATCTGTCAGCCAGATAAAAAAAGAGATTATTAATAATTCGTAAATAATCCAAACAAGGTCACGAGCAGGCTAATCATGCACAAAGCGCGGCTGAAAATGAAACGACTTGGAGACGCAAGGAAGCAGCAGACATGTGTCATAAGTTGTGGACAATTAGGAGGGTCAGGAGGATGTTTTAAGGCGAAGCATCAATATTTGGCCAGTGACATCCACCTCCACTTCCGAGGCAGCATAGACCGACGTCGGACCACAACAGACCCTTGGTGAAAATCTTGAGCACGTCGCATAGTTCCAACTTCCAACCCGTGACCGAGCTTGCAGCCTGGCTGCTTCCACGCCAGCAGCAAAGCAACAGTGATGATCATACTTGCCAACCCTCCCGGATTTTCCGAGAGACTCCGGGAATTCAGCGCCTCTCCCGAAAACCTCCCAGAAGAAATTTTCTACCGAGAATCTCCCGAAATTCAGTAGGAGCTGGACCCCACGCTCCCCCCAGCTCAAACATGCACAGTTCGAAGCTTGAAAAGGAGGATTGCAGGCGGATCTGACGACATTTAAAGTCATTTTTAAAAACGGCTGCTAATCCTCCTCCTTTTCGGCCGGACGACCGCGGAGAATTAAAGTAGGAACACTCCGGAGGCAGAAGTTCATTAAGAGGGGCGGACTCACCGGCTCTCAGCCATGTTTCCGTCACACAGAGGAAGTCCGCGGGAAGTGAAGAAATCCTTCAGGATAAACGTTTTGTTTGTCAAAGATCTTGCGTTCACAAGACCGAACCTGGCGGGGGCCAGCACATCCAAGGGCGCATTTAATCCAGGTGGCGGGGGAGAGGAGCCACGAAGCGGGAAAGGAAGGCAGGAATCCGGCCAGGTGAAAAAGCTGACTGGGACGTCGAAAAACCAACGTCAAAGTTGATCATATCAGTGGGAAAGGGGCAAAGATCCAACAGTGTTTGGCGGTCATACACAAGCAGTGAGCTGACAGAGACGAAAATAGACGCAAACAACACAAAAACGAACAGAGCTGACAGCGAGAGACGGCAGGACAAAGCACATACTGGCGCCATCTTCCGGAAACTCAGAAGTGACGTTACTCAAATAGTGCAAAGTAAGTGGGTTTTTTTTAGTAACCAGCAAGCACAGTGCAGTGAGTAGAACAACTGTGTTTTTATTACTGTGTATTTGATAGGTGCCATCTGAAATTCAACTATTTCTTTTATATATATATATATATATATATATGTATATATATATATATATATATATATATATATATAATACTTCACTGAAAGTTAAGTATTTCATACATATATAACTGTGTATATATATATATATATATATATACATATATATATATATATATATATATATATATATATATATATATACACAGTTATATATGTATGAAATACTTAACTTTCAGTGAAGTATTATATATATATATATATATATCTTTATATATATACACAGTTATATATGTATGAAATACTTAACTTTCAGTGAAGTATTATATATATATATATATATATATATATATATATATATATATATATATATATACAGTTATATATGTATGAAATACTTAACTTTCAGTGAATTCTAGGTATATATATTTTATTATAAATATATAAATAAAAGAAATAGTTGAATTTCAGATGGCACCTATCAAATACACAGTAATAAAAGCACAGTTGTTCTACTCACTGCACTGTGCTTGCTGGTTACTAAAAAAAAAAACACTTACTTTTCACTATTTGAGTAACGTCACTTCTGAGTTTCTATATACATGAAATACTCGAGTTGGTGAATTGGCTGTAAATATACACCCCTCCCCTCTTAATGGACCTGCTATCCCCGTTTAAATAAGAAAATCTCATTTCAGTAGGCTTTTAAAGTTAAACTCCTCTAATTGGGGCAGGATCTCATCTCCGACCCTTTTCTAACTACTCATCTCAGCGGGCACAAAATATTAAAACAACGTTGAGAACTTGTTGAATTAGGTACTGACGTTGAACAATTCAAATCTAACGTCGGACCAACTTTAGATTTGAGTTCTGACGTTGATTTGACCATTCAAATGTGATTATTTTTCAACCAACATTCTACAACACAACGTTGTCTCGAAGTACAAATACAAATATTTTGCAACATTGTTTCAAAGTCAGTCTTAAAGAACATGTATGTCTAATCAATGTCTGCTGGAATGTTTCTTGGAATGTAGCTTCAGCCGTTTTGTGAAGTCAATAAAACAACTGCATATGTTAATACTAGGGCTCGGCAACGATTAAAAATTTTAATCGAAGTTAATCGCACTATTTGTCCGATTAATTGCGATTAACTGCATTATATACGCAAAGCCCAATAATGATTTCAAAAGTAGTGTGCAGTGCACCTATATTGGAATATTCTCCTACATCAACAAAAGCGCCAAAACATTTGTTGTGCAAACACAATTCAAATCAGTCCTTGTTAAACAGTAGCAGTTAAATAGCATATTTTATGAAAATCAACTCAAAACATGTAAATACAAACATTTAAGCTTATTGCCACTGCCAGGGTATTTAAGTTATCCTGTTTGTTATGGAAAATAAATATAATCTACATACAAATCTCTGAGCCACAATCATAACATCCGAACAGGCAATTTCTGAGGTAACAGCAGAAACATTTTTTTTATCAGGGATCTTATGTTTAAAAAAACTATATTATAGGTAGTGGGCTGTTTTAGGGAATTTTTGATCAAATTATCTGTAGTAGCAATATTAATAATGTTGTGTTTATTCTGCGTAGTGCACTTAAAATAATTATGACCATATATAGGAATTGATATGATGGGAATTTTCCGATTTTTTGCTTGGTGCTTTGATAAACTGAACGCATCATATACATGGTACTATATTGTGATGTTATGAGCCAGGGAAAAAAAAGTACTACCCTACCCAGCATGCAACAGGAGTGACGAGCATGCGCGGTAGCCCGGTATAGGTTGTGTCGCCATGACGGCATCTTGTATGTTGTGATATGCACGCTCTGAAAGTAAACGTTAAGAACTCAGCCAACACTCCTCGTCTGCATTTTTCATAAATAGACAGACAACACATATACTCCGCTGCTTCACAAGCCGCTGGATGTAGCCGGCAAAGTATTCCCATGCTAGCTAGCCGGTCTAGCAAGCACGCCTCATTCAGTCCAAAACGGCCCGATCTATCCACATCCAGAATTGTCTGGCGGTCGTAAGTGATCCCGGAGTGACCAAGCTGTAAGCCAGCTATGAAATTTGCAGAATTGTCCGGTATTTTTGCCAAATGTTCCATCTTTACCAAGAGCCCCTCGACGCCGAAGTACATCCGGGAGATGCCATCTTGTTAAGAAAAGGCGTTAACAAAATAAAAGCATGTAAACAACATACGCAAATGTGCGATAAAATAATTGTCGGCGTTAATAGATTGATGAGTTAAGGCGTAATTAACGCATTAATTTGCCCACCCCTAGTTAATACCAATTATGTTTGACCCAGCTCGAGCTCAAGATGTAAGACTAAAGGCAAATTTCATTCATCTGCCAGTTTGCAGGTTTTCTTATACAAGCTTCAGTGAAGGACAGTCCAGAACCAAAATCTAAAAGTGCCGCTCTATATGGCTGTATTTTAACATTCGAGACTTGTTCCACACCTTGCCACCTGCTTGACTTCAGGTGCAGCACAGAGCGAACCAAGTGGAAACCCGAGCTGTGGCACGATAAATGAATGAATGATTCAGTGAGAGTGTACTCTCTGATGACTTCGCCCGAGCTGAGGAGATTATCACATTGCAAATGAAAAGGTCTTCAATGATAAACATAGTGAATTGTTTGAATTTGCCGTCCCTTATTTGAAATGAAAAGCTTACAAGAGATCATGCGGTATTTAATGTATTGGGTAAAGGTGAAGACAAATAATTTCATCTTAACATTGCAACACATGCCAATACGGCCGGGTTAGTTTACTAAATTGCGATTTTAAATTTCCCGCGGAGTTTCTTGTTGAAAACGTCACGGAATGATGACGTGACGTCACGGACTGTCGTGAAATTTTAGCTCAGCACCACTTACGGCTAAAAGTCGTCTCTTTTCATCGCAAAATTACACAGTAATTTGGACGTCTGTGTTGCTGAATCTTTTGCAATTTGTTCAATTAATAATGGAGACTACAAAGAACAATGCTGTTGGTGGAAAGCGGTGGATTGCAGCTGTCTTTAGCACCGAGACACAGCCGGTGGTTCTTTGTTTTTAACACAGAGCGGTCAAGCGAACATGTTTCTCTACGTCAACCAGCATGTTTTTGGATGGGAAAATTGTGATATATATCTTACCGGAGACATCATTGGATTATTCGTCCTGCTGCAGTAGCTGTTTAAAAGGCAGCTGTAAGCTTGGCTCCTCGGCTTCTCCCTGAGACACTGCGTGTTCACCGCAGCCATCCGACCTTAAGGTATGTCTTTACAATCTCACTAAAACACTATTAAAACAATAAGCAGATAAGGGATCTTCCAGAATTATCCTAGTAAATGTGTCTAATTGCATCTGAAATGCTCACACGGCCTCCACCCGGACCCGTCGCTTTTTCTTTATTTATTTTTTTCTAGTCCTTCGCTATCAATATCATCATCCACAAATCTTTCATCCTCGCTGAAATTAATGGGGAAATTGTGGTTTTCTCGGTCCGAATAGCTCTTGCTGCTGGAGGCTCGCATTAAAAACAATGTGAGGACGTGAGGAGCCCTCACCCTAGTGACGTCATCGTCTGCGACTTCCGGAAAAGGAAAGGCTTTTTTATCAGCACCAAAAGTTGCGAACTTTATCATCGATGTTCTCTACTAAATCCTTTCGGCAAAAATATTGCAATATCGAGAAATGATCAAGTATGACACATAGAATGGACCTGCTATCCCCGTTTAAATAACAAAATCCTATTTCAGTAGGCCTTTAAAGAATGAGTTAATACTAACGACACTAGCTTGATTACATTACGATAGCATGTGCAAATATACATGAAAACACATCACACATGGGACTTTTTAGCAAGTAAGAATTGTTTTAGTTGTATTGTAAAACTTACAAACATTGCTTAGAGTGCTAAATGAAGAATCCGCAATGGACAGCTAAATGACAGAGCAGCACTTCTACTTCTGGTTGAAAGCTTAGTCTAAACAGAAGGGCATTGCAGCACCTGCAATGAATTGATGAATTGATTGACAAGTTGAAAAACTTATTCGGGTGTTGCCATTTAGTGGTCAATTGTAAGGAATATGTACTGTACTGTGCAATCTACTAATAAAAGTTTCAATCAATCAACCAATCAAAGCAGTGAGCGAACACGTCCAAAAAAATGGCGCCATAGCACAAACAATAACACACCTACTCAGTTTCTTTACTTGATTTTTTTCTCAAGTATTTGCATTACGGTCATCAGCGAAGAAAAATCCATGAATTAGCAACATTGTTGTATAAGCCGCAGAGTTTATAGTGGCGTATAGTCCAGAATTTACGACTAAAATAAGACAATAAAGTAATGTCTACACTGTGCAACGGTCACACAAACAAGATTAAACTCATACCCGGTTTGAAAAATACCCTCAAGACATGTCCACCTGTTTATTTTGCAAAGTGTGCAGTTGCCTGGAAAATGTATTTTGTTGTTGTTATTATTACATGCCATGTCATCACATCATAGCTTTGAAGTTCTACACGGGCATGAACATTGTGTGTGTGTGTGTGTGTGTGTGTGTGTGTGTGTGTGTCTCAATGTTTGACAGCATTGACATCTAATGTTGGTGTAACAATGCAATGTATTGCAATATTTTTATTGCATCCCACTGGTTAGCCAGGTTGTGGTGTTGTTATTGTTGTGTGCATTCATGTTTTCTTCACAAGCCCATCCCTCTAAACATAACTTGTTAATGTGAGAATATTATTCTGTTTCTTTGGGGTGTGATTTGGAGAGTAACTCACCAAAGGACAAGGGGGTCAAACTCATTTTTAACGGTAGGCCACGTCGCAATTATGGCTGCCCTCTGAGAGCCACAACATACAATGTTGTGGACCACGTTAAATGACGTGGTGGACCACATTTGAAGACGTGCCAGACCACATTGAATGACATGACAGGCCACGATTATGTTGTGACAAACCACATTAAAATGACATAGCGGGCCACGTAAAATGACATGGTGGACCACATTGAATGACATGATGGGCCCCAATAAATGATGTGACAGACCACATTAAATGATGTGCCAAACCACATTGAATGATATGGCAAGCCACATTAAATGATGTGCCACACCACATTGAATGACATGACAGGCCACAATAATGACGTGACAAACCACATTAAAATGACATAGCGGGCCATTTAAATGACATGATGGACCACATTGAATGACATGAGGGGCCCCAATAAATGATGTGACAGACCACATTAAATGATGTGCCAAACCACATTGAATAATATGGCAAGCCACGTTAAATGATGTGCCAAACCACATTGAATAATATGGCAAGCCACATTAAATGATGTGCCACACCACCTTAAATGACATGACGGGCCACAATAATGACGTGACAAACCACATTAAAATGACATAGCGGGCCACACTAAATGACATGATGGACCACATTGAATGACATGAGGGGCCCCAATAAATGATGTGCCACACCACATTGAATGATGTGCCACACCACTTTGAATGACAAGGCAGCCACAAAAATGATGTGACAGACCACATTAAATGACGTGTCGGACCACGTTGAACGATATGGCAATCCACGTTAAATGATGTGCCAGACCACCTTAAATGACATGACGGGCCACAATAAATGACGTGACAAACCACGTTAAAATGACATAGCGGGCCACACTAAATTACATGATGGACCACATTGAATGACATGAGGGGCCCCAATAAATGATGTGCCACACCACATTGAATGACATGACGGACCACTTTGAATGAAATGGCAGCCGCAAAAAATGATGTGACAAACCACATTAAATGACGTGTCGGACCACATTGAACGATATGGCAAGCCACATTAAATGATGTGCCAGACCACATTTAAATGACATGACGGGCCACAATAAATGACGTGACAAACCACATTAAAATGACATAGCGGGCCACACTAAATTACATGATGGACCACGTTGAATGACATGAGGGGCCCCAATAAATGATGTGCCACACCACATTGAATGACATGACGGATCACTTTGAATGACAAGGCAGCCACAAAAATTATGTGACAGACCACATTAAATGACGTGTCGGACCACATTGAACGATATGGCAAGCTACTTTAAATGATGTGCCAGACCACATTTAAATGACATGACGGGCCACAATAAATGATGTGACAAACCACATTAAAATGACATAGCAGGCCACACTAAATTACATGATGGACCACGTTGAATGACATGAGGGGCCCCAATAAATGATGTGCCACACCACATTGAATGACATGACGGATCACTTTGAATGACAAGGCAGCCGCAAAAAATGATGTGACAGACCACATTAAATGACGTGTCGGACCACATTGAACGATATGGCAAGCCACATTAAATGATGTGCCAGACCACCTTAAATGACATGACGGGCCACAATAAATGACGTGACAAACCACGTTAAAATGACATAGCGGGCCACACTAAATTACATGATGGACCACGTTGAATGACATGATGGGCCCCAATAAATGATGTGAGAGACCACATTAAATGATGTGCCAAACCACATTGAATGATATGGCAAGCCACGTTATATGATGTGCCACACCACATTGACTGACATGACAGGCCACAATAATGACGTGACAAACCACGTTAAAATGACATAGCGGGCCACACTAAATGACATGATGGACCACATTGAATGACATGATGGGCCCCAATAAATGATGTGACAGACCACATTAAATGATGTGCCAAACCACATTGAATGATATGGCAAGCCACGTTAAATGATGTGCCACACCACATTGAATGACATGACAGGCCACAATAATGACGTGACAAACCACATTAAAATGACATAGCGGGCCACACTAAATGACATGATGGACCACATTGAATGACATGAGAGGTCCCAATAAATGATGTGCCACACCACATTGAATGACATGACGGACCACTTTGAATGACAAGGCAGCCACAAAAATTATGTGACAGACCACATTAAATGACGTGTCGGACCACATTGAACGATATGGCAAGCCACTTTAAATGATGTGCCAGACCACATTAAATGACATGACGGGCCATAATAAATGACGTGACAGACCACATTAAAACGAAACGGCGGGCCACACTAAATGACATGATAGACCACATTGAATGACATGATGGGCCCCAATAAATGATGTGACAGACCACATTGAATGATGTGCCACACCACTTTGAATGACATGATAGACCACATTGAATGACATGATGGGCCCCAATAAATGATGTGACAGACCACATTGAATGATGTGCCACACCACTTTGAATGACATGACGGACCACTTTGAATGACATGGCAGCCACAAAAAATGATGTGACAGACCACTTAAATGACGTGTCGGACCGCATTGAACGATATGGCAAGCCACTTTAAATGATGCACCAGACCACTATAATGATGAGCCAAACCACATTGAATGATATGGCAAGTCACAATAAATGATGTGCCAGACCACGTTAAATGACATGACGGGCCACAATAAATGACGTGACAGACCACTTTAAAATGACACGGCGGGGAACATTAAATGACATGACGGAACACTTTAAATCAGTGGTCCCCAACCACCGGGCCGCAGAAGAATTTTTTATTCATTTTTTTTTTTTTTAAATAAATTAAAAAAATTAAAATAAAATAATAAAAAAATATATATATATATCCATCCATTCATTTTCTACCGCTTATTCCCTTTTGGGGTCGCGGGGGGCGCTGGCGCCTATCTCAGCTACAATCGGGCGGAAGGCGGGGTACACCCTGGACAAGTCGCCACCTCATCGCAGGGCCAATATATATATATATATTTATTAAATCAACATAAAAAACACAATATACACTTACAATTAGTGCACCACCCACAAAAACCTCCATTTTTCATGACAAAAACGTCTCTTTTTCATGACAAAGAAAAAAAATTAAAAAATAAATCTTGTACCGAGTAATTCTTGTGTTATTTGAGGGTATTTAATGTTATTGTTGATGTTGCCCACATCTGAGGTCCTCTCCAAGGTTTCTCATAGTCAGCATTGTCACTGGCGTCCCACTGGATGTGAATTCTCCCTGCCCACTGGGTGTGAGTTTTCCTTGGAGGATGAGACATTTGTGATTTGGGGCTATATAAATAAACATTGATTGATTATGTGCATTGCTGTTTTAGTCATCTCCCATCCCTCTCAACCTAACTTGCTGAGGACCCTTCACTTTGGATGTTTTTGTTTATGCTAAAAGGGGCGTGGTTTAAAATATAACCAACCTTGAATTTGATTTTTTTTTTGCTTATTTGACTACATCATAATAAACATTTCTATATATTTAGTTCACTTCCTGGTTTGATTACTGACTATTATTTGGTAATAAAAGGAGGATTATTCTGAAACACACCGATTATAAGTGGGGAATGGAAAAACTAAAAGACAAGTTAAAGAGCATGTGGGATAAGGCTGACTTAACTACCGTATTTCCTTAAATTGCCGCCGGGCATATAGTATGTGCCTGCCTTGAATTACTGCTGGGTCAAACTCGCTTCCCAAAATAATTAGCGCATGATTAGTATTACCGCCGGTTTAAACTCGTGACGTCACGAGTGACACTTCCCCTGTCATAATTTTCAAAATGGAGGAGGCTGATTTCAATAATTTGAAATCACATAAAGGGAAGAAGATTAAGAGCTATTCAGTAGGATTTAAGGTCCAAGCTATTGAATACTGTATGCCAAAAAGAACCATAAGCAGCTATGTTTTATTAATGTACCTGTGAAGCCGACGGTCCGACAGACAGGCAGGGCACGCTAGAGCCCAGCCCAAGATGGCAGCCAGGAGACGGCGAGCGAGCGGAGAGGAGGAGCGGAAGAGCGACCTGGACTGAGGTTTTATTGGAAAATAAACAAAGTCAAACTGCTCGAGCCATGTCCTTCCTTGGTGGTCCTTGGAACCCACAAGACGATGGCTTGAGACCGTCACAATACAGTAGCTGCGTCTGTCAATAATGAGTCATTAAATGACTCCCGCCTCCTGGTGGTAGAGGGCGCTAATGATCCTTCTTGTGACCACTCGGCTGCAGAAGTGAAATGAGTGACGTGATATGTGCTGGAGGAGGTAAAAAAAGGAAGATATCCATTGAGACAGAGAGACTTTTAAAGGCCTACTGAAATGAGATTTTCTTATTGAAACAGGGATAGCAGGTCCATTCTATGTGTCATACTTGATCATTTCGCGATATTGCCATATTTTTGCTGAAATTAGTAGAGAACATCGACGATAAAATTCGCAACTTTTGGTCGCTAATAAAAAAGCCTTGTCTGTACCTGAAGTAGCAGACAATGTGCGTGTGACGTCACGGGTTGTAGGGCTCCTCACATCTGAACATTGTTTACGTCATACCTGAAAGTCAGATGGCTGCGGTGAACACCAGTGTCTCTCAGAGAAGCCGAGGAGCAAAGATCACAGCAGCCTTTTTGAGCTCCAGGAGGAGGTCCCATAATCCACTGAAGTCCCCGGTAAGAGTCGACTTAATGTCACAATTTTCCCATCCAAAAACTTGCTGGTTGACGCAGAGAAACATTTTCGCTTGATCGCTCTGTGTTAAAGCTTCACAACAAACTGTGTTTCGGTGCTAAAGGCATCTGCAATCCACCGCTTTCCACCAACAGCATTCTTCTTTATAGTCTCCATTATTAATTAAACAAATTGTAAAAGATTCAGCAACACAGATGTCCAAATTACTGTGTAATTATGCCATGAAAAGAGACTACTTTTAGCCGTGTGTGGTGCTGGGCTAATATGTCCGCTACAACCCGAGACATCACAAACACGCATCATCATTCCGCGACGTTTTCAACTAGAAACTCCGCGGGAAATTTAAAATTGTAATTTAGATAAATAAACCAGCCGTATTGGCATGTGTTGCAATGTTAATATTCCATCATTGATATATAAACTATCAGACTGCGTGGTTGGTAGTAGCGGCTTTCAGTAGGCCTTTAAAACTGAAGAAAGATAAAGAAGACTTCTATAAACAAGTTATCGATGCTTTTGTTCAGAAGGAGCTGGCATGGACTATATTTATAGGTAAAGGTACGACCATAATAACGTTGTTTTTTTTAATTAAATGTGCTTTTCATGATGGTATCCTTACATCACACTCAAATTTTTACTGCATGCCTTTGGTAAGTGCCGGAGTGAGAAGAGGTTTTAATTTAAGGAAATACAGTAAGCTAGCTTGTCCCCATTCTTTCTTTAGCGTTCAAAAGTCATATTGTGTTTTCTTGGTGAAGGTACGAAGGAGTGTACACACCTCTCAAAGAGCATCCTCACGGCGAATATCCCCAAAGCGAGCGGCAGGGCGGCAAACAAGTGTCCAGCTTTGGGGTACTCCACCCCGGGAGCCTGCTGGGCTAGGTCCGCCCATGTTACGTTGTGAGGCAGCCAAAACCTCTCGTTCCAGAACCAGGCTGAAAGGGCAGCCATGTTTTCCCTCGCCGTTCCCCGTCCGCCGCCGAAGAGGAAGATTCAAAACTGCTTTCCCCGGAAGAAAAATAAAGTGATGTGAGAAACTTGCCGAGCGCCTCAGAGATGGCGACTTTCCTCACTCAACTTTTACCGCACAAACATCGGAGGACTTCCGGTTGAGAGTTTCCCCGAAAACTCAATCTTGAACGGACAACTTGTTTGCATATCAAGTAGCATTTCGTACCTTTTTATTTTGCCATTCACCCCCCATTCCGGCATGCCTGTGAGAAAAGAACTTTACATGGACACATTAGGGTGAATTTGGTTTTATTTTGAAGGTCAGTGACTTCCGCTTTTGGTGTTTACAGTACACTTGACGCATCTCCGCCCTAAAGATGGGAACTGGAATGAAGGAAGTGAGTCGAATGATGCGAACATGCTTTAAATGACCCTTTACACCGTTACAACTAGATGTTTTATATTCGAACGAACACAGCGTGACATTTTTACAAGGCCTATTGTGGCCGAAACTCGCCGACAAAGGCGTTTTAACGTGACGACAGTGGAGTGACAGCATACCCAGGTGGCCATTAGTGGTATTGCAGCTAGAAAAAAAGTGCAGAGATTTGAGGATTTCAAGACTAGACTTGTTTACATTTTACCAGAGGTGGGTAGAGGAGCCAGAAATTGTACTCAACTAAGAGTACTGTTACTTCAGAGATTTATTACTCAAGTAAAAGGAGTAGTCACCCAAATATTTACTTGAGTAAAAATAAAAAGTATGTTGTGAAAAAACTACTCAAGTACTGAGTAACTGATGAGTAACCTGTTTGTTTAATGATGACGGCAACAAGTAATGCACAAAAACATAAAAATAGCAGTGAACAAATTCAGAGCCAGGAATATCTCTTAAGCAACTAAAACAATAATATATATTAAGTAATATATATTTGGTTTTACATTGTATTGAAAAAAAAATGAAAATTAATTTTACCTTTGCAAGCTCATTATACTATTGGCTAAGTTTTATATTCATAAACGTAAGAAAACCTGTTTTCTGTGCCCTTAAAAAAGATTTAGAACTCTACATTAAAACACTCTACCTCTGACAACCAAAAAGCTGTGAAAACGATGATGCTGTGTTCCTATTTTAAGTTATTTACTGGGATTGAGTGAGCCTATGGCTTTGCACTTTGTTTATTTTATATATATATATATATATATATATATATATGTTTTTTTGCATTCTATTTTAGTTACTTTGAATTTACAACCCCCTGGCGCTGTTTTGCACGGTTTTTATACTGTTTTGTACTGTTTTTGTACTTACTTTGATTATTATTTTTAACTGTTTGTAAATGTTGAAATTTATAAATAAAGGTTTATAAAAAAAAGTGCAATTAATCATGTGACCACCTGGCTCTGTTTGATTGGTGAAACGGAGTCAAACATCACCAGTGACTGCATTTGATTGGTGAAACGGAGTCAAATATCACCAGTGACTGCATTTGATTGGTGAAACGGAGTCAAACATCACCAGTGACTGCATTTGATTGGTGAAACAGAGTCAAACATCACCAGTGACTGCATTTGATTGGTGAAACACAGGCATGTGATAGATCCTACTTTGAAGGTCTGTCTGACAAACCAAAACAAACAAAACGTGCATTAACAAATCGATTAAAAATCAGTAGCGAGTAGCGAGCTGAATGTAGATAAATGGAACGAAGTAAAAGCAGCGTTTTTTCTCTATAAATATACTCAAGTAAAAGTAAAAGTATGTTGCATTTTAGAAGTACAATTTATCCCAAAAGTTACTTAAGTACATGTAACGGAGTAAATGTAGCGCGTTACTACCCACCTCTGCATTTTACTCTACATTTTTAAACATGCATCATCCGTCACTGACATTTTTAACACGCTGGACTCCTCCCCTCATGCCTGTTTGAAATGTAAACGTAATATTCGTCCGTGCCTGCTGCTGAGAAAGATGATGCTGCTGCCTGTCTGCCTAATTATAGAAGGCCATTTACCCCTCTGAATCGTGTTATATTTAGAGTTGACTCAGTCACTATGCAAAGTATTCTAAAAGCCATTCTGAACAAGTGGAAGATTATGCAACGATGCTGCTAAGGTCTTGGTCAAGTGGGGGTGACCCCAGGATGCAGAGACGGGAGACAAGGTGGAATTACAAAAATGAATACAAATTTAATTAGACAAAAAGGGATAACTAAGGGCGAAGGGGCAGAAACGCACACCATGAAATCTGCACAAAATTGGTTCCTTAGAGGTCGGGAGGAGAAAGGGCCAGGGCACACTGAGCAGGGCAAGAGTCCAACAAAAGTAATGCTTTTACCTCACGGGGACGAGGAGATGAACACACAGGAGGGTAGGGAATTCGGGACAAAGTAGCGAAAACATACCAGGTATGGTGAAGCAGGTGCATGCACGACAGGAGTTCTGGAGACAATAACCTGCGAGGCCAAGCTGACAGTGACGAGCCTAAATACCGGTGTGCTAATTGCGAGCAGGTGTGCCTCAATGTCCGCCCCTCGCCGAGGTTGAATCACTAAAAGCACAGGTGCAGACAAAAGGAGAAGGCAGGAAAACACTAAAAACACAACAGCTGCTTTCCTGTGGAATCCTTGAAAGACAGCAGGGATGTCATACATCACGTTGTTCAATCTGGCCCGCAAGACGAGTTTGGTAAGTGTGAAATTGCATTTTTTAAATTAAAGAAACTGCTGTTCTAAAAGTGTCCATTGGATGGCACAATAGCAATTCTGTTAGGCAAGCAAATAGTTTGACTTCGTCTTCGAGTTCACGCTAGAAAGTGAACGGGAATGTTGATCCTGACAGTCCTATCTGGGTAAGCTCTGTTTTTCTTTTTTTGTCTCCTCAGAATAAAACTTTTCCTTTCTTTGGTTGTTTTGGAGCTTCGGACAGTAATTGCACGCAGGCGTCTCACATCTACTACCGTCTTTGAAATGACTAATAAGCGGCTTTCTTCCGTGCAAATTTAAAGAGAGTCAACAATGAGGTAGTTGATACTTAGAAGCGTTTTTATTTATGCTTTATTTAGCTTTTTGTTCAATCATAGATGGGCTGCGACTTAAAGGCCTACTGAAAGCCACTACTACCGACCACGCAGTCTGATAGTTTATATATCAATGATGAAATATTAACATTGAAACACATGCCAATACAGCCGGTTTAGTTAACTAAATTGCAATTCTAAATTTCGCGCGAAGTATCCTGTTGAAAATATCGCGGTATGATGACGCGTGCGCTTGACATTTTGATCCAGCAGCGATCCCAGCTATAAGTTGTCTGCTTTAAGCGCATAATTACACAGTATTCTGGACATCTGTGTTGCTGAATCTTTTGCAATTTGTTCAATTAATAATGGAGACGTCAAAGAAGAAAGATGTAGGTGAGAAGCGGTGTATTGCGGCCGCCTTTAACAACACAAACACAGCCGGTGGTTCCTTGTTTCCTTGTTTACATTTTCGAAAGCTGACCGTGAAGCTTTACTATGGAACAGAGCGGTCAAGCGAACATGGTTCCCTACCACATGTCAACCGGCAATCGGTGAGAAAATGGTGACAATATGTCAGCTCTTACCGTAGACATGAGCAGAGAGTTTGCATCGTTCTTCCTGCAGCTGCGGACTCTCTTGCCTCCTCCCACCGGCCGCTCCCGACCGTCGGATGCTTACACCGTGGAGGAGGGGGAAAAAAAAAATCTCAGCCCGGCTGCCGTCGCCTCGTCGAGAAACGTGGCTTTCCACTGAGACACTGGCGGTCACCACATCCGTGGCCACACCCCTCCAACTTTCAGGTACGACCATATAATCTCACTAAAACACTAGTAACACAATAAACAGATAAGGGATTTTCTAGAATTATCCTAGTAAATGTGTCTAATAACATCTGAATCGCTCCCACTGCCCTCGTCTTTTTTTTTCTTTTCTAGTCCTTCACTCTCACTTTCCTCATCCACGAATCTTTCTTCCTCGCTCAAATTAATGGGGAAATTGTCGCTTTCTCGGTCTGAATCGCTCTCGCTGCTGGTGGCCATGATTGTAAACAATATGAGGATGTGAGGAGCTCCACAACCCGTGACGTCACGCGCACATCGTCTGCTACTTCCGGTACAGGCAAGGCTTTTTTATTGGCGACCAAAAGTTGCGAACTTTATCGTGGATGTTCTCTACTAAATCCCTTCAGCAAAAATATGGCAATATCGCGAAATGATCAAGTATGACACATAGAATGGACCTGCTATTATCCCCGTTTTAATGAGAACATCTCATTTCAGTAGGCCATACATTTTGTTAAATTGTATTAATTACACACACACAAAAAATGGTTGCAAAATAAGTATGAAAAGATAAAAAAACAATTTAATTTTTTTTAAATTATGTTATTTTAATTAATTGCTGTTACTATTTCACTTGTTGTGGTTAATTTATACCCGTTCTTCTTTGAAATTACATTAAAAGTTTAGTTTTGGTGGTGCAATAAATGGCCATTTATCATGTTATCAATCTAAACCATGGTGATTATTATTGTTGCCATTATCGTCCAGCCCTGCAAAGAACCATCAAGCAGTCATTTCTGGAGGCTGTACTGTGGAAAATGGTAAAGGTGAGAGGTTTAGAGTGGCAGGTCTGGTTACAAGGATGTAAGCGTGCTCTGGAGGCACTCAACCATGGTTCTAACAAAATCAAAAGACCTCGAAAAGGAAAAAGTTGCACAGTTTATTCCTGTATAAATAACGTCAACAAGCACAGAGAACAAATAAAGGCACTTGGGGAAAGTATGAATTTTGTGCAACTGGTCTTTTTGTGTGCATAGGCGCCGTAATAATTCTTTGACGGTTTATGCAACGACAGGCGGACATTTCTATTCAGCGAAAGTCCACAGCGGCGTTACGTAACAGAGATAACAGTAGTTTAAGACCGACGCTCAGCTTGAGAGATGTAGTCACCTGGTCGCCACATACAGGAGTCTTACTGTTAATCATCGTCACCATCATCAGGAGCAGCGGGCGTGTTCTACATGTGCTCAGGGTGGTTTTGCAGACAGCTGATGAACTCCGTCACCGGGTGGCCGTCGAAGCAGATCTGGTGCACAGCGGTGAAGAGGGGGAACCTGCAGGAAGAAAAAGGCAAAGAGGACAGGGAGTCCAATTCTGTCCTTCAAGGAACAATGTGGTGCAAATAATAAGGTGGCTTGTGGGGTAATGAACCTGGTGTTGTCTTTGAAATGACTTTAAAAAATAAATGGGGAAACTATCAAACTACTCATAGCGGCTACATGCTGGGATTGATTTTAGAGGAAACAATAATGGAATGTAAAAGGGTCCGCAAACTACGGCACGTGGGCCGTATTCAGCATGCCAATCAATGTCCACAATCTGGATGTACCGATTTTAAAAAAATTTAAATAAAAAAATAGATAGCTGCCCAGTCCAGCCGCTCAAGCCAGTCATATTGTTGATGTAGATGATCATATCTGATGTACTGATTTACTTTAGAAAAGGGAAGTGTGGCCCTTTTTTTGTTGCCTTATTTGTATTTGACATAGCAAAAATGTTTGCATATATTTACTGTAGTGTTTGGTGCAGCTGGACCCAAAAATCTATACGATTATCACATTTGTATAAACACGCACACATACATACACATACACACATATATAGATAGATAGATAGATAGATAGTACTTTATTGATTCCTTCAGGAAAATTAAAATTCCAGCAGCAGTGTACAGAGTTGAGATCAATTAAAAAAAAAAAAAAAATATATATATATATATATAAATAATGGGTTGTACTTGTATAGCGCTTTTCTACCTTCAAGGTACTCAAAGCACTTTGACACTACTTCCACATTTACCCATTCACACACACATTCACACACTGATGGAGGGAGCTGCCATGTATATATATATTTTTTTTTTTAGAAGATGTGTATATATATATATATATACACACACACACATATACATATATATATATATATATACACACACATATATATATACACACACATATGTATATATACATATATATATACACAAACAAATATATATACACACACACACATTATATATATATACACACATACATATATATATATATACACATACATATATAAATACACACATACATATATACACACATATATACACACATACATATATATACATAGAAAAACACATATATATGTATGTACACATATATGTGAATTATATTTTTATATAGCGCTTTTCTCTAGTGACTCAAAGCGCTTTACATAGTGAAACCCAATACCTAAGTTACATTTAAACCAGTGTGGGTGGCACTGGGAGCAGGTGGGTAAGGTGTCTTGCCCAAGGACACAACGGCAGTGACTAGGATGGCGGAAGCGGGAATCGAACCTTCAACCCTCAAGTTGCTAGCCCGGCCGCTCTACCAACCGAGCTATATATATATATATATATACACACACACACATATGTACACATATATATATACACACACACACATATGTACACATATATATATACACACACACACATATGTACACATATATATACACACACACACATATATGTATATATACACACACACACACACACATATATATATGTACATATATATACATATATAAACATGTATAAATATATATATATACAAACATACATACATATATATACATCCATATATTATATACACACACACACACACACACACACATTCATATACATACATATAAACAAATTGTAAACAGCGAGTAACTATTTACAAAAAAAGTTGCCAAGAGGATTGGAAACACTGTCGGCTCCATCCTCCATTAAGTGTTTCGGTTTAAGATTGTATTTTAAACTTGATGTGCGCCGATGATAAAAACGTTTGTCGCTGCAATCACAGACCGTGTAACAAATGCTTGTGTCTTCCTAGTTAAGCTTTAACCCGGAAGTGATTTGTCTTCATTCATATTTGTTAACGGGATCATTTATTTTCATTAATCACATGCTTTAACGTGTCAACATTGACAGCCCTAATATACACACACATGTATAGATAGATAGATAGATAGATAGATAGATAGATAGATAGATAGATAGATAGATAGATAGAGACTTATTATGTCTCCAATGCCAGAGCCTGGATGTATACATGTGTATATTGACAATAAAATATTTTTCTATTCCATATGTTAATACTTTTACTGCACTGCTGCGTCGAATCATTGTAAACAGAATCGAAATCGGAAATGCTTTATTAATCCCTGAGGGGAAATTAAAATTTTCAGCACAATCCATTCAAGATCAGACAAACATTACAGGGAGACAGAACACGATCGCTGACGGGTCTGCCAACTTCCGGCGCCATTACAAAAAACGGTGAGAAACAGGTAAACAATGGGGGCGTGTGAGAAAAAAAAAATCTGTGTAGGCCTGGGCCCCTGGTAGGTGTTTCAGACTAAGGCCAAGGGAAACAACTCATAGCCATAGCACACATCCCTCTTACATGTGTGTAAGAGGGAAACATCAAACATCAAAGAACCCAAAGGACATTAAAGACATTAATAGAGCAGAGCTGATGCAACCAGCCACTTCTACATATAGCTACGAATAAAAAGTAAAAGAAACATATACACTGTGGTGACCTCTGCGGTGTTCCACGCCATCGTCCGCTGGAGTGGAGGGAGAATGGCCAGAGACAGGAACAGACCCAACAAAGCAACCAAGAGAGCCAACTCCACTCTCGTCCACCCACTAATGCCACCGATGGATGAGCGAGGGTGCATTTAAAGCAGGGGTCACCAACCTTTTTGAAACCAAGAGCTACTTCTTGGGTACTAATTAATGCTAAGGGCTACCAGTTTGATACACACTTAAATAAATTGCCAGAAATAGCCAATTTGCTGAATTTACCTTTAATAAATAAATCTATATATACTTTAAAAAATGGGTATTTCTGTATGTCATTCCGTCGTACATTTTTTTTCCTTTTACAGATGTTTTTTTGTAGAGAATAAATGATGAAAAAAAAACACTTAATTGAACGGCTTAAAAGAGGAGAAAACACGAAAAAAATGAAAATTAAATTTTGAAACATAGTTTATTTTCAATTTCAACTCTTTAAAATTCAAAATTCAACCGAAAAAAAGAAGAAAAAACTAGCTGATTCGAATATTTTTGAAAAATTTAAAAAAATAATTTATGGAACAGCATTAGTAATTTTTCCTGATTAAGATACATTTTAGAATTTTGATGACATGTTTTAAATAAGTTAAAATCCAATCTGCACTTTGTTAGAATATATAACAAATTGGACCAAGTTATATTTCTAACAAAGACAAATCATTATTTCTTCTCGATTTTTCATAACAAAAATTTTAAAAGAAATTCAAAAGACTTTGAAATAAGATTTAAATTTGATTCTACGGATTTTCTAGATTTGTCAGAAAAAATATTTAGAATTTTAATCATTTGAAGAAACATTTCACAAATATTCTTCTTCGAAAAAACAGAAGTTAAAATGAAGAATTAAAGTAAAATTTATTTATTATTCTTCACAATAAAAAATAAATTTCACTTGAACATTGATTTAAATTGTCAGGAAAGAAGAGGAAGAAATTAAAAATGTAAAAAGGTATATGTGTTTAAAAATCCTAAAATTATTTTTAAGGTTGTATTTTTTTCTCTAAAATTGTCTTTCTGAAAGTTATAAGAAGCAAAATGAAAAAATAAATGAATTTATTTAAACAAGTGAAGACCAAGTCCTTAAAATATTTTCTTGGATTTTCAAATTCTATTTGAGTTTTGTCTCTGTTAGAATTAAAAAAACGCGAGCAAAGCGAGACCAGCTTGCTAGTAAATAAATACAATTAAAAAAAATAGAGGTAGCTCACTGGTAAGTGCTGCTATTTGAGCTATTTTTAGAACAGGCCAGGGGGCGACTCATCTGGTCTTTACGGGCTACCTGGTGCCCGCGGGCACCGCGTTGTTGACCCCTGGTCTAAACAATAGAGGCCCGAGGCGGCTAATACAGTAAGGACTATAATACTAACTGGTCCATTGCCAAACACAGTGGGCACTGATCTAATTAAAAGTAATTTGAAAGAAGCTCATTCTTTATTTTGCTGGTGGACTATGGTCCTATTGTGTCAAAATAGAAAGCTAAAGTAGCTACACAACAACTTCAGTTAACATTGTTATCGTACCATTCACACATTTCTAACCTGCTGTCATTACTTACCATTACAATATCTCCTCCATTTCTATCTAACTGTATATGAATGGCAGTCGCCAATCCCGCCATTAAAATGAAATTTTTTCTCACTCTGAAAAATCCATCTTTTTGTGAAAGTCTGTGGCTGAAGCGTCTTAACTCATTCTCTTTCTATGCCACATCAATGTGGAATGCACTCCCAACAGGTGTAAAAGTAAGTGCATCTCTATATTCCTTCAAAACCGCTCTAAAACAACACCTCCAGGCAACTTCAACACTTTACTAATACCCTCCTCCATTCACATCCCATCTCCCCGGATTATAAACAACTCAAATGTATTTATAATGTATATACTTGTTCTTATGCTATGTGAACTCACTATGTTCTCTGCTGGCTGTACATATCCTACTAAATAAGACCTACACTGTTTCAATGTCCACATTTCTCTGTTGATGCAATTGTTGATGACTGAAGTTCTGATATCAACCAAAGCTCCTCATCCCAGACCCCGGATTGTAAATAATGTAAATAATTCAATGTAAATACTATGATGATTAACTTGTGTGATGACTGTATTATGTTGATAGTATATATTTGTACCATGAATTGATTAACGTGGACCCCGACTTAAACAAGTTGAAAAACTTATTCGGGTGTTACCATTTAGTGGTCAATTGTACGGAATATGTACTGTACTGTGCAATCTACTAATAAAAGTATCAATCAATCAATCAATCAATCAAGTGGGACTAATCGTTGCACACTCAAAGTGACTCCCTCCTGTTAAAGGCACATAGCCACGAATCATGGAAGTTAATCGAGTTTTACACGTCTGACAAAGAGGATATTTGAGTAGTGTTTTGCCGTCGGGCCTGAAAACCAGCTGAATGACACTCCTGTCATAGAAAATATCTTTGAGAGGTGTTTGTGGCCTGACTTGGTCGTCAATGCACTTGAGAGAGTACAGGCACAACTTCGCTATCTTCAACTGGCTTTAAATGCAGAGGAAACAAAGTGTATGTTCTTTACCACATCAAAAATTGTAAGATCAGCACTGTCTGGAACATTTTAACAAGAAATGGGCTAAGAATTGTGGTAGTAGTTTTAAGGAACACATTCAGTTTGTTGTAAAAACTACCTGAAACTTTTACTGGGATTTTAATATAGAAACAAGTCTTGCTTTTCTTTTACTGTGTTATTGACTAGCTCGGTTGGTAGAGTGGCCGTGTCAGCAACTTGAGGGTTGCAGGTTCGATTCCCGCTTGTGCCATCCTAGTTACTGCCGTTGTGTCCTTGGGCAAGACACTTTACCCACCTGCTCCCAGTGCCACCCACACTGGTTTTAAATGTAACTTAGATATTGGGTTTCACTATGTAAAGCGCTTTGAATCACTTGAAAAAAGCGCTATATAAATATAACTCACTTCACAGATGTGTTGAACATGAATGCTACTGCTGGTTGTCTCCACAAGCTAGATCAGGGGTAGGGAACCTATGGTTCTAGAGCCAGATGTGGCTCTTTTGATGACTGCATCTGGCTCTCAGATAAATCTTAGCTAACATTGCTTAACACAATAAGTAATTAATAATTCCATCCATCTTCTACCGCTTATTCCCTTTTGGGGTCACGGGGGGCGCTGGCGCCTGTCTCAGCTACAATCGGGCGGAAGGCGGGGTACACCCTGGACAAGTCGCCACCTCATCGCAGAGCTACGCTCAAAATATAAATAACGTTCAAAATATCAAACATTCTCATGCATTTTTATCCATTCATCTGTTTTTTACCGCATCTGTTCAAAAAGTTGCATTAATTGTAGAATTATTTTATTTATTACTGGTTTACTATTTACTATTACTATTTATTACTAGCTTCAGAATAACACTGTTATTAAAAAGAACAAGATACTTATTATACTCTAAAATGTTGGTCTTACTTAAAATGCACGCATTTAGTTGTAAAAAATATTATATGGCTCTCACGGAAATACATTTTAAAATATTTGGCTCTCATGGCTCTCTCAGCCAAAAAGGTTCCCGACCCCTGAGCTAGATCATGGGTGGCCAGACTTTGTCTGCAGGCGAGCTACTTTTCAATTGACCAAGTCGAGGGGGATCTACCTCATTCTTATATAGACGTTTTTGTTAACAAGTTAAAGATGTTTAATAATAATACAAGCATGTTTAACACGTATAGATTGCTTTCTTTCATGAAGACAAGAATATAAGTTGGAGTATTACCTGATTCTGATGACTCACATTGATTGGAATCAGACAGTAGTGCTGATAACGTCCACATTTTCAAATGGACGAGAAAAAAAGTGCTCCTTTCTGTCCAGTACCACATGAGAGTGGTTGGTTTTTGGCATCTTATTTGTCTAGCTTCCATACTCAATTTGATCAACTTTACAAGACATACAATGGCGGCAAACTCTGTGCACGCCAGTTTCTTTGAGACTCTTATTTTGTTAGCGCAGGCAGGATGAAGCAGTTCCTTCATTGTGAAGACAGGAACTGTGCAGTTGTGACGGCAGGTAGGATGCGAGTGTCTGTTGAAATAAAAAGTGTTTCACGCCTTCCCCTCGATCAACCAGTGTTATCACAGAAGATCTTTGGGTGCCTAGAATGTCAATCAAATGACGAAAGTGACGTCTTAGTTAAGATTGATGATCACTAATTTTTAGGTCTATTTTTTTTAATGCCTGGCTGGCGATCGACTGACACACCCTCTACAATCGACTGATAGCTCGCGATCGACGTAATGGGCACCTCTGAGCTAGATAGTGTGTACCACGGGGCACTGAGATTCATCGCCAACTGCGTTCCCCTTGTGTCTTATACTCAATGGTTAACTGGACTTCTTAAAGGCCTACTGAAACCCTGTACTACGGACTACGCAGTCTGATAGTTTATATTAATGATGAAATATTAACATTGCAACACATGTCAATAGTTTACTAAATTGCAATTTTAAATTTCCCGCTGAGTTTTTTGTTGGAAACATCGTGGAATGATGATGCGTGGACGTGACGTCGCGGACTGTCAGGAAATATTAGCGCAGCACCATTCGCGGCTAAAAGTCGCCTCTTTTCATCGCGCAATTAAACAGTATTCTGGACATCTGTGTTGCTGAATCTTTTGCAATTTGTTCCATTAATAATGGAGAAGTCAAAGTAGAAAGATGGAGTTGGGAAGCTTTAGCCTTTAGCCGCACAAACACACGGTGATTCCTTGTTTAAGGTGAAGCTTTACTATGGATCAGCGGTCAAGCGAACATGGATCCCCTACATGTCAACCAGCAGTTTTCGGTGAGAAAATCGTGGAAATAAGTCGTCTCTTACCCGAGATCAGTGGAGCTGCCGTGACTTCACTCAGAGACTCTGGCGTCAACACACCCGTGGCCACATCCCTCCAACTTTCAGGTACTATTTAACTCACTAAAACACCAGCAACACAATAGGCAGATAAGGGATTTTCCTGAATTATCCTAGGAAACGTGTCTATTAACATCTGAATCGCACTTTTTTGTTTTATTTTTTTCTCTAGTCCTTCACTCTAACTTTCCTCAACCACGAATCTTTCATACTCGCTCAAATTAATGGGGAAATTGTCGCTTTTTCGGTCCGAATAGCTCTAGCTGCTGCTGGCCATGATTGTAAACAATGTGAGGATGTGAGGAGCCCTACGACCCGTGACGTCACGCGCACATCGTCTGCTACTTCCAGTAAAGGCAAGGCTTTTTTATTAGCGACCAAAAGTTGCGAACTTTATCGTCGATGTTCTCTACTAAATCCTTTCAGCAAAAATATGGCAATAACGCGAAATGATCAAGTATGACACATAGAATGGACCTGCTATCCCCGTTTGAATAAGAAAATCTCATTTCAGTAGGCCTTTAAATAAAGGCTAAAAAATAAATGCGAAAGCTCCATGACCAACAAGAGTCCAAACAATACCAGAGAGACACGTACTTGTTCACCATGTTTTTCTGCTTCAAGATTTGGTGCACCTCGGTGGCAGTGGCAGGACCTTGAAGCTTCTGACCGTTCAGCAGCTCCTTCTCCAGCTGCTCGATGGTCTGAGTGCACAAAGACCCTCGCTTTTGTCAAACTGGACAAGCAAATAAAACTTTCTAAAAAAACAAAAACAAGATACTGTCCTTACTTTTCCCGTTTTGGCAAACTCTTCCCCGATCTTGCGGTTGCGTCCGCCATAGCAGGTGGTGATGAGGTCGGCCACGCCGCAGCTCTCCAGGAAGGTGCTGGCGGAGACGGCGCAGTCGGTGCAGAAGACCTTTGCGAAGGCAATCATCTCCATCAGGCCCAGGCGGATCACCGCCGCCTTGGTGTTGTCGCCGAAGCCCAGGCCGTCGCAGAAGCCCGCGCCCACCGCCACGATGTTCTGAAGACACACGGCACGTTTTCTGGTGGTTTCCTTTAAGGGGTTTCGGACAAACCTTGAGCGCCCCGCAGATCTCCACCACGTCCGACTCCTGCACCACGGTCACGCGGAAGTTGGTGGTCTGCATCAGCTCCTTCAGTATGGGCCAGTGGGCTTTGTCTTTGCAGCCTTTGATGGAAATGTCACCACGTTTTAGTTTGTCGGTAGTACATATATACTTGTATACTACCTGCACGCTGACTACTCTAAACGTACATCCAAGTTTCATTATGTGAATGCCACAATATGTTATTCTGATTCAGCTATTGCGTACAAGTTAGACGCCCTTCTACTCCCACAGTTTTCATCGTATCAGAACCGTTTGAGTATCAAAACGTTCGGCTTGCCACCGTTGCTATCATTTTTCTTCTACCATAGTATCGCAGATTACCAGGAATTCCAGGTATTCCAGGTCATTTTCCCATTGAAAATGAATAAGGCCATTTTTCAAAGGTGCCCACCTTTGTACATTTCTCACCCGATTCGAACAGTTCCATCATCCATACAGTCCACTCACCTAGGGAATTTAAGCAAATATGTTCCAAAAATTCCTGGTTTTCCCACATTACCGGGAACTTTTCCCCCAATAAAAAAGAATTGGCAATTACAACCATCTTCACCAGGTCACATTTTCATCTGATTGCAACGTTCTAACATCCATACTCTCCATTAAACTAACATGTTTATTGGTTCTGAAAAATCCCTGATTACCAGGAATTCCTACTTTTCAGTTGCAGTATGTCCAATCGCTTATATTTCGACTACTCCCACATTTTTAATACAATTTCAACCGTTCCACTATCAAAATAGTCACCTTATTTAGGACATTCAAGCTATTAAATAAATAAATACTAGAACAATTCTCAATTTTCCCGCATTACCAGGAACTTTTACCCCATCGAAAATTAATGAGCAATTACAAACCTCTTCCTATCCCACATTTTTTATATGATTGCAACCGTTCCCAAATCCACACACTCCACTAACCCTGGACATTCAAGCCAACATGTTTATGGGTTCTGAAAATTCCCTGATTACCAGGAATTACCCTTTTCAATTGCAGTGTGTCCAACAACTTATATTTCGACGACTCCCACATTTTTTATCCGATTTCAACCGTTCCAGTATCAAAATAACCGCCTTCTTTAGGACGTTCAAGCTATCCAAATAAATAAATACTAGAACAATTCTCGATTTTCCCGCATTACCAGGAACTTTTACCCCATCGAAAATTAATGGGCAATTACAAACCTCTTCCTATCCCACATTTTTTATCTGATTGCAACTGTTACCAAATCCACACTCTCCCCTAACCCTGGACATTCAAGCCAACACGTTTATGGGTTCTGAAAATTCCCTGATTACCAGGAATTACCCTTTTCAATTGCAGTGTGTCCAACAACTTATATTTCGACGACTCCCACATTTTTTATCCGATTTCAACCTTTCCAGTATCAAAATAGCCACCTTCTTTAGGACATTCAAGCTATTAAATAAATAAATACCAGAACAATTCTCGATTTTCCCGCATTACCAGGAACTTTTCCCCCATCAAAAATTAATGGGCAAATACAAACCTCTCCCTATCCCACATTTTTCATCTGATTGCAACCGTTCCAAAATCCACACACTCCATTAACCCTGGACATTCAAGCCAACACGTTAATGGGTTCTGAAAATTCCCTGATTACCAGGAATTACCCTTTTCATTTACAGTGTGTCCAACAGCTTATATTTCGACGACTCCCACATTTTTTACCCGATTTCAACCGTTCCACTATCAAAATAACTGCCTTCTTTAGTACATTCAAGCTTTCCAAATAAAAAAATTACTAGAACAATTTTCGATTTTACTACATTACCAGGAACTTTTCGCTGATCGAAAATTAATGGGCAATTACAAACCTCTTCATATCCCACATTTTTTATCTGATTGCAACCGTTCCAAAATCCACACTCTCCACTAACCCTGGACATTCAAGCCAACATGTTTATGGGTTCGGAAAATTTCCTGATTACCAGGAATTCCTACTTTTCAGTTGCCGTGTGTCCAACCGCTTATATTTTGACGACTCCCACATTTTTCATCTGATTTCAACCGTTCCAGTATCAAAATAGCCACCTTCTTTAGGACATTCAAGCTATTAAATAAATAAATACCAGAATAATTCTCGATTTTCCCGCATTACCAGGAACTTTTCCCCCCATCGAAAATTAATGGGCAATTACAAACCTCTTCCTATCCCACATTTTTTATCTGATTGCAACCGTTCCAAAATCCACACTCTCCACTAACCCCGGACATTCAAGCCAACATGTTTATGGGTTCGGAAAATTTCCTGATTACCAGGAATTCCTACTTTTCAGTTGCAGTATGTCCAACCACTTATATTTTGACAACTCCCACATTTTTCATCTGATTTCAACTGTTCCAGTATCAAAATAGCCACCTTCTTTAGGACATTCAAGCTATTACAGAAATAAATACCAGAACAATTCTCGATTTTCCCGCATTACCAGGAACTTTTCCCCCCATCGAAAATTAATGGGCAATTACAAACCTCTCCCTATCGCACATTTTTCATCTGATTGCAACCGTTCCAAAATCTATACACTCCACTAACCCTGGACATTCAAGCCAACACGTTTATGGGTTCGGAAAATTCCCTGATTACCAGAAATTACCCTTTTCAATTGCAGTGTGTCCAACAGCTTATATTTCGACGACTCACACATTTTTTATCCGATTTCAACCGTTCCACTATCAAAATAACTGCCTTCTTTAGGACGTACAAGCTATCCAAATAAATAAATACTAAAACAATGCTCGATTTTCCCGCATTACCAGGAACTTTTCCCCTCATTGAAAATTAATGGGCAATTACAAACCTCTCCCTATCCCACATTTTTCATATGATTGCAACCGTTCCAAAATCCACACACTCCACTAACCCTGGACATTCAAGCCAACATGTTTATTAGTTCGGAAAATTCCCTGATTACCAGGAATTCCTACTTTTCAGTCGCAGTGTGTCCAACCGCCTATATTTGGACTACTCCCACATTTTTCATCCAATTTCAACCGTTCCACTATCAAAATAATCGCCTTCTTTAGGACATTCAAGTTTTCCAAATAAAAAAATTACTAGAATAATTCTCGATTTTACTACATTACCAGGAACTTTTCCCTGATCGAAAATTATTGGGCAATTACAAACCTCTTCCTATCCCAAATTTTTTATCTGATTGCAACCGTTCCAAAATCCATACACTCCACTAACCCTGGACATTCAAGCCAACATGTTTATGGATTCTGAAAATTCCTTGATTACCAGGAATTCCTACTTTTCAGTTGCAGTATGTCCAACCGCTTATATTTTGACAACTCCAACATTTTTCATCTAATTTCAACTGTTCCACTATCAAAATAGCCACATTCTTTAGGACATTCAAGCTATTAAATAAATAAAAACTACAATTCTCGATTTTCCTGCATTACCAGGAACTTTTCCCTGATCGAAAATTAATGGGCAATTACAAACCTCTTCCTATCCCACATTTTTTATCTGATTGCAACTGTTACCAAATCCACACACTCCACTAACCCTGGACATTTAAGCCCACATGTTTATGGGTTCGGAAAATTTCCTGATTACCCGGAATTCCTACTTTTCAGTTGCAGTATGTCCAACCGCTTATATTTTGATGACTCCCACATTTTTCATCTGATTTCAACCGTTCCAGTATCAAAATAAGCCACCTTCTTTAGGACATTCAAGCTATTAAAGAAATAAATACCAGAACAATTCTCGATTTTCCCGCATTACCAGGAACTTTTCCCCCCATCGAAAATTAATGGGCAAATACAAACCTCTCCCTATCCCACATTTTTCATCTGATTGCAACCGTTCCAAAATCCACACACTCCACTAACCCTGGACATTCAAGCCAACATGTTTATGGGTTCTGAAAATTCCCTGATTACCAGGAATTACCCTTTTCAATTGCAGTGTGTCCAACAGCTTATATTTCGACGACTCCCACATTTTTTTATCCGATTTCAACCGTTCCACTATCAAAATAACCGCCTTCTTTAGGACGTACAAGCTATCCCAATAAATAAATACTAAAACAATGCTTGATTTTCCCGCATTACCAGGAACTTTTCCCCTCATTGAAAATTAATGGGCAATTACAAACCTCTCCCTATCCCACATTTTTCATATGATTGCAACCGTTCCAAAATCCACACTCTCCCCTAACCCTGGACATTCAACCCAACATGTTTATTGGTTCGGAAAATTTCTTGATTACCAGGAATTCCTACTTTTCAGTCGCAGTGTGTCCAAACGCTTATATTTGGACTACTCCCACATTTTTCATCCAATTTCAACCGTTCCACTATCAAAATAATCGCCTTCTATAGGACATTCAAGTTTTCCAAATAAAAAAATTACTAGAACAATTCTCGCTTTTACTACATTACCAGGAACATTTCCCTCATCGAAAATTAATGGGCAATTACAAACCTCTTCCTATCCCCAATTTTTTATCTGATTGCAACCGTTCCAAAATCCATACACTCCACTAACCCTGGACATTAAAGCCAACATGTTTATGGGTTCGGAAAATTCCCTGATTACCAGCAATTCCTGCTTTTCCGTCGCAGTGTGTCCAATCGCTTATATTTCAACTATTCCCACATTGTTCATCCGAATTCAACTGTTCCATTATCAAAATATACACCTTTAGGACATTCAAGCTATCAAATAAAAAAAAAATACTAGAACAATTCTCCATTTTCCCGCATTGCCAGGAACTTTTCCTGTCAGAATAATTGTATCTAAGTTATCACAAAACTTTGTGTTACATTGAGTTCAGCTCACCCGGCGAGAGGACAAAAGCTGTCTTTGATCCGACCAATCAAAAGGCTTGTAAACTCCACTGTGTAGGATGGGAAGCAACATGAAGGCGTCGGTTTCTTTGATGTGTTGTAATCCACAGAAAGATTTTGTCTTGACCCGAGATCTACAAGGTGTAGAGGAAGCAGGACCGGCCCAAGCTCCACGGACCTTTTCTTTAAACTGTTTTACTAAATTTACTTTGAACTGTTTTGTAATCAAAGGCAGTGGCTGTTTACGACCCCAGACCCTTACAAACAGCTGTTGCCATGTAATCAGGGAAAGTCCACATAAGTGGAGGCGTACAACATCTTTTGTCAGAGCGTGGTGACATTGTACGAGGGTACAGGTGTACGCGTTTCTCCTCAATTGAGCCAAATTTGATTCTGTCTCTGTTTATTTCCTTGCTTCTTGTCTTGTTTAATAGATATCATCAGTGTTTAAACCTGACATTTTCCCCATTGAAAATCAATGGGCAATTACAAACCTCTCAATATCCCACATATTTTATCTGATTGCAATTGTTCCAACATCCATACACTCTACTAACCCTGGACATTCAACCCAACATGTATATTGGTTCTGAAAATTCCCTTATATTACCAGGAATTTCCACTTTTCAGTAGTGGTATGTCCAAACGCTTATTTTTCGACTACTCCCACATTTTTTTATCCAATTTCAACCATTCCACCATCAAAATATCCGCCTTCGTCAGAAAATTCAAGTTATCAAATTAAAAAAAATACGAGAACATTGCTTGCTTTTCCCGGAATTACCAGGAACGCTCCCCATTGAAAATGATTCGGCAATATACAAACCTCTCCATATCCCACATTTTTCAACCGATTCGAACCGTGCCAGCGTCCACACACTCCACTCACCCTGGAAATCCAAGCTAGCATGATTCCTAAACCCGAAAATTACCAGATTACCCGCAATCACCAGGAATTTCCCCCCATTAAAAAGGAATGGCTAATATACAAACTTCTACATTTACCACATTTCTCAACGGATTTAAAGGGTTCTGAAGACAACGGTTGCTCTTGTTACTCAAGTGCTAGCATGTGCTAATATTAGCGTGCTAACTTTTAGCATGCTAACATTAGCATCTTAACTTTTTCAGCTCATTTTGGTATATGACACATGTTAACTGTTAGCATGCCAATGTAAGCATTTCAGTTCCACCCGCGCGTTTCAGAGGTGGCATTCACACGTAATTCCCACCGGGAATTACAGATTGTAGTTTCTAGAGTATTATCCTTATGAGAGAATTAAAAAAAATGACAATGATGTTGTAGGACTGAAATATTTCAGAATACCGATGGTCGTTTCGCAGAACTTTTCTTCGGCGACCTCGCTGGCGATGTTGGCTCCCATCAGCACCGACATGCTGATGCCCAGCTTCCCTCGGATGACCTCAGAGATCAGTTTCAGACCCTCTGGACCGGCGTCCACGCCCTGGTGCGAACACACAAATACAAGCGCTGCTCACTTACAGAATAAATTCTTGGATATTAAGAGTATGTGAAAGTTCAACTCCGACCTTGTTTACTTCCGTGACAAACTATTTAAGGTTATTTAATCAATCAGAAATATTAAGCAGCTAAAATGCGCCAAACATGGACATGTGTGGAGGGAGTGCTTTGCATTTTCCCATCATCTTTTGTAATGGATTTAAATGGGTGTAATTTTTATTATTTTGTTTTACGTTGATTGGACCTTTTTTTTAAATAATATTTACAAAGTCCAATGAACAGGTTGTGTTATGTGTGACAATGTTTGTTGAATTTTTTTTTCTGCACCATGACCAGGGAAGGTTGTCTGAATTGGGTCGTTTTGCAAAAACCATAACTTTCGTTGACCACCTGATGGCAACAAAATGGCCACTATTTGACCGCTGACTTTGGCTATTTTGTTTCTTGAACTCTTGCCATCTGGTAGGCCAAATTGAATAGGTCCTCTCACGAGCCAAATTGAAGACGCCCCCGCGGGCCGTAGTTTTGACACCCCTGATTTATACTATATTTATATTTAGACTAAAGATGGCTGTATGACGACACATTTTTAGTGGATTGTAAATACAAACCCCGTTTCCATATGAGTTGGGAAATTGTGTTGGATGTAAATATAAACGGAATACAATGATTTGCAAATCCTTTTCAACCCATATTCAGTTGAATGCACTTGACGATGTTTAAACTCATAAAAAATTTTTTTTTTTGCAAATAATAATTAACTTAGAATTTCATGGATGCAACACGTGCCAAAGTAGTTGGGAAAGGGCATGTTCACCACTGTGTTACATCACCTTTTCTTTTAACAACACTCAATAAACGTTTGGGAACTGAGGAAACTAATTGTTGAAGCTTTGAAAGTGGAATTCTTTCCCATTCTTGTTTTATGTAGAGCTTCAGTCGTTCAACAGTCTGGGGTCTCCACTGTCGTATTTTACTCTTCATAATGTGCCACACATTTTTGATGGGAGACAGGTCTGGACTGCAGGCGGGCCAGGAAAGTACCCACACTCTTTTACTACGAAACCACACTGTTGTAACATGTGGCTTGGCATTGGCTTGCTGAAATAAGCAGGGGCGTCCATGATAATGTTGCTTGGATGACAACATATGTTGCCCCAAAACCTGTATGGACCTTTCAGCATTAATGGTGCCTTCACAGATGTGTAAGTTACCCATGCCTTGGGCACTAATGCACCCCCATACCATCACAGATGCTGGCTTTTGAACTTTGCGTGGATAACAGTCTGGATGGGTCGCTTCCCCTTTGGTCCGGATGACAAGATGTCGAATATTTAAAAAAAAAAAATTGAAATGTGGACTTGTCAGACCACAGAACACGTGTTGCTGGCATCAAATTCTAAAGTTAATGATGATTTGCAAAAAAAAAATTGATTGATTGACTGATTGATTGATACTTTTATTAGTAGATTGCACAGTTCAGTACATATTCCGTACAATTGACCACTAAATGGTAACACCCGAATAAGTTTTTCAACTTGTTTAAGTCCACGTTAATCAATTCATGGTAAAAAAAAGTTTATCAGTTTGAACATAAAATATGTTGTCTTTGTAGTGCATTCAAATGAATATAAAGTAGAATATTCAACTGAATAAGGGTTGAAAAGGATTTGCAAATTATTGCATTCCGTTTATATTTACATCTAACACAATTTCCTAACTCATATGGAAATGGGGTTTGTATATCTTACTAAAGCTATCCACGGACTACTCTAAAGTATATGTGTGGAGAAGATACAAAGTGAGGATTGTATTTGTTAAGTCACACTACCTTGATGAGCGACACGCCGTGAGCGTCCTTCTTGATGTGGTCCTTGATGGTGTCGCACACTCTGATGATGAACTGGTGAGGGACCACAAACAACAGGATGTCGGCTCCCGCCACAGACTGCGCCAAGTCCGGGACGGCCACCTGGCGACGCAAACAAGCCTTCAGTCCTTCTTCCGCTCCGTCGTCATTCAACAGGTTCGTATATGATGTGAGGGGAAAACTCACCACATTGGGGGGCAGCTTGTGACCGCGCAGATATTTGACGTTCTCGTGATCGGTGTTGATGATTTCCGTCAGCTTGCGGCCATCCACCATCTCCTCGAAGACCCACATGTTGACCACCGTTTCAAACGTGTCATTTTTGGCGGTGTTGGCCCCCACGATCTTGGCGATGGCTGAGCCCCTGCACACATCCCGCATCTTGAAAGGGGAACTGCACTTTTTGGGAATTATGCCCGTCATTCACAATCAATATTCAAGACTGGAACACATGTGATTTTATTTGTTATGCATTCTAAATCGTAAATAAACATTAAGAAAAGTCAGCTAACAATTAATTCAATGGGAGTTGATCTAGTCCTCCATGCCAGGGGTGGGCAATACGTCAATCGCGAGCTAACAGTCGATCGTGGAGGGTGTGTCAGTCGATCTCAAGCCAGGCATTAAAAAAATAGACATAAAAATGAGCAATCACTAATCTTCACCAAGACTTCACTTTCGTCAGTTGTTTGACATTCTCGGCACCCGAGGATCTTGTGAGATGACTCTGGCTGCTGCGAGCTCATTATTAAGAAAGAAAATCACTGACAGGACGGAGAGAAACACTTTTTATTTCAACACACTCCTGCTGTCAAAACTCTAAAGACCGACTGCACAGTTCCTGTCTTCACCATAAAAGACCTGCTTCATCCTGCCTGTGCTAACAAAATAAGAGTCTCAGAAAGCTAGCGCGCACAAGCTAAGCTGGCAAGTTACGGAGTTTGATGCAGATGTATTTATATGGGGCGGTGTAGCTCGGTTGGTAGAGCGGCCGTGCCAGCAACTTGAGGGTTGCAGGTTCGATTCCCGCTTCCGCCATCCTAGTCACTGCCGTTGTGTCCTTGGGCAAGACACTTTACCCACCTGCTCCCAGTGCCACCCACACTGGTTTAAATGTAAATTAGATATTGGGTTTCACTATGTAAAGCGCTTTGAGTCACTAGAGAAAAGCGCTATATAAATATAATTCACTTCACTTCACTTCACTATTTCTCCCCCGCCCTCAGCGACCGCTCCCTCTCCTCCCACGCCCACACACACATATGCTATTCTCATAAAGTGTTGAAAAACGAGTATGCAAGTTGGACAAATGAGATGCCAAATCTAACCACTTTCATGTGGCATTGGACTTTTTTTTCTCCTCCATTTGAAAATGCGGACGTTATCAGCACCACTGTCTGATTCCAATCAATGCTAGTCATCAGAATCAGGTAATACACCAACTTATATTCTTGTCTTCATGAAAGAAAGGAATCTATATGTGTTAAACATGCTTGTATTATCAATAAAAACCATCAACTTGTTAACAAAAATGTCCCTTTCATAAATAGATAAATAAATATAAATTATAAATATGAATGAGGTAGATCTCCTCGACTTGGTCAATTGAAAAGTAGCTCGCCTTCAGAAAAAGTGTGAGCACCCCTGCTCCTTGCCATACCCTCCATATCCTGTTGGACTCTGCATGGCAGCAGGGTTTCCCACACATTCATTTATTTGTGACGGCCCGCCACAAGAGAATTACGGCCGCCACAAATAAAAAAAAAATATTAAAAAAAAATATATATATATATATGTATATATATATATTTTTTTCATCTTTTGACTTGCTCGACCGCTCATAAAAGCAATGGGACTCTGTCTGTGAATGGAGCTTGTAGTTACATATTATATAAATATGTAAATATTATATAAATATGTACATAAAGTGTTGTAATTATATTCCAACTCCGCGTTCTTCTTGGTCATTGCCGCCGCCGCTGCTGCTCCCCCCCCCCCCAACTTTCCTTTGCCTCTGAAGAACAATCCAAACCCCAAAGTATGCAGTTTGACATCTATACCTTTGGCCATTCCAAGACAGTCATTTAGAGGAGTTATCTCACCCTCTGAGAAGGTTTACTAACGTTTTCCAATGTTGTAAAAATAAGAGTAGGTTAAAGATGTGACTTTAAGGTTTTACTACTTACGCATAAAATACTACACGGTCTAGCTGTAGCCTATTTTGCCGATTGTATTGTACCAAATGTCCCGGCAAGAAATCTGTGTTCAAAAGACTCCGGCTTATTAGTGATTCCTAGAGCCCAAAAAAAGTCTGCGGGCTATAGAGCGTTTTCCGTTCGGGCTCCAGTACTCTGGAAGGCCCTCCCGGTAACAGTTTGAGATGCTACCTCAGTAGAAGCATTTAAGTCTCACCTTAAAACTCATTTGTATACTCTAGCCTTTAAATAGACCTCCTTTTTAGACCAGTTGATCTGCCGCTTCTTTTCATTTTTCTCCTATGTCCCCCCCTCCCTTGTGGAGGGGGTTCGGTCCGATAACCATGGATGAAGTACTGGCTGTCCAGAGTCGAGACCCAGGATGGGCCGCTCGTCGGGACCCAGGATGGACCGCTCGCCTGTGTATCGGTTGGGGACATCTCTACGCTGCTGATCCGCCTCCGCTTGAGATGGTTTCCTGTGGACGGGACTCTCGCTGCTGTCTTGGATCCGCTTGAACTGAACTCTCGCGGCTGTGTTGGAGCCACTATGGATTGAACTTTCACAGTATCATGTTAGACCCGCTCGACATCCATTGTTTTCGGTCCCCTAGAGGGGGGGGGGGTTGCCCACATCTGAGGTCCTCTCCAAGGTTTCTCATAGTCAGCATTGTCACTGGCGTCCCACTGGATGTGAATTCTCCCTGCCCACTGGGTGTGAGTTTTCCTTGCCCTTTTGTGGGTTCTTCCGAGGATGTTGTAGTCGTAATGATTTGTGCAGTCCTTTGAGACATTTGTGATTTGGGGCTATATAAATAAACATTGACTGATTGATTGATTGATATAGCTAACATAGATGTGTTGTCTTCATTATAACACTTGTATAAGACTTGTAAAGTTATATCACTTATAGAAGGCTTTTCATTTTTTGCGGCTCCAAACCGATTTTTTATTAATTTTTCGGACCAAAATGGCTCTTTCAACATTTTGGGTTGCCAACCCCTGGTTTAGAATAGAATAGAAAGTACTTTATTGATCCCTGGGGGAAATTCAGCACCACAGTTCGCTCAAAATAAACAATAATAATAATAAATAATATACAACAAATGTTATATATAATATATGAATAATATAAATATAGTCTACATATATTCTACATTTAAGTGCAGTCAAGGAACATATGCATTATACAGTCTGATGGTGTCGTATGAAGGACCTCCTTTGTCGTTCCGTGTTACATTTTGGGAGTCTGAGCCTTCCACTGAACGTGCTCATTCTCTCCGCAAGGTCCGAGTGTAGTGGGTGGGAGGTGTTGTCTATAATGGCCAGGAGTTTTGCTCGACTTCTCCTCTCTGACACCACCGCCAGAGAGTCTAGCTCCACTCCCACCACCTTACTGGCCTTCTCTACCAACTTGTCCAGTCTGTGTGTGTCCCTCACTCTCAGCCCGCCACCCCAGCAAGCCACGGCGTACAAGAAGGCGCCCGCCACCACCGACTCGTAGAACATCTTTGTACAGATCTTCTTAGGTGGATCGATAAAAATATCGATAGTATCAGTATCGCAGTGATGATGTCTGTGTTATCACAGTTTTGTTGTTTTTTTGCGTTAAATGGAACGGCAAGACCGGGCTTGTTTTTACTGGACATTGCGTCGATATCATCAGTTGCAGTATCGCCCAACAGTATGTTTTGGGTCGGTCATGTGTACATAGGGGCTGCAAAAAAAAAAAAAAAGGAGCCATTGTTTCCTGACCGAGACTTGCACGGATGTAAACATGCCCGTGAAGACTAAATGATAATATTTATACTATTATTTATAACTTGAAATGCAAGTTGATCGACAACAACCAGCGTTTGTAATTATTAGGCTGCTGGTGTGGACTGAGGAGCCATTAAAGGTCAGCGGGGGTCATTCTAAAGTCCGCTAAAAATAGACGGAGCGTGAACTTTATGGATGCTGTCATCAAGTGACGAGACAAAGAACGACGTAGATTTGTTTGTAGTGATATAGAAGTTTTAAGGTAGTTACTCACCAGTTTCCAGAGCCCACCACACACACCTTCTTGGGAGCAGCCATCCTTGTCTCCACACAGCAAGACTGGACCCGCCCCTATTTATTACGGGCACGCGCCTGGTGCGCGAACGAGCCCGCACGGCATACCCCTCCGCCGTCGTAATGACGTCACGTTCCACTTTATCAATTAATGCCATTCGGTTGTTTATTTTTATATATATTTTTTATTGTTGTTTTATAAACCTTAATTTATAAATTTACAAACGGTTGAGAAATAATAATTGAAGTACAAAAACAGTACAAAACAGCGTAAATTCAAATGCTATACGGCTGTTTTCACGTACTTATGACGTCACAGTAACATTAAAAAAAAGGACAACCCCGTGGCGCTGTATTGTACTATTGTTGTACTTTTTGAAATCATTATTATTGTTTATTTGCTTGTTTATAAATGTTGAACATTATAAATTAAGGTTTGTAAAAAATAAATACATAAAAAAATACCAAATAAACCCACTGTTACTATTGGTGGTTTAACAGAACACATTTGTTTGGCGATTGTCTATATTTGTCACAATTACAAAGTTTAGGTGTCAAAATGTTTTACCGGTCAAATAAAACTATTGGTCGGTCACCCACCGGGTCTCGTCGTGTTGTTGTTAAAATAGAATAAATACGCCGTGACAGCTAATGCTAAAGCTATCCAAATTACTATTAGCTAACGACACCTGACGCTTATGCGCGTGCGTGTGTTACGTACGTAATTACGTCATTACGTACGAGAAGCCGTGAGAGGCTCGTTCAAAAAAGTGATGTTCTCCTTGCTTGAAGTTCTGAAAACTTCAGCGATGTCCTGGCTTAAGAAAACCTTTCGAGTGAGATCTCCTTGGAATGTTAATGACTCTCAAAGTCATCAGGAGGACCGTCAAGGTTATATTTACTATAAATAACACAGCTTTCTTCCATCTTTTAATGCCCGATGGTTGTTGTTCCCTGGCAAACTCCCAACCGGGCAATGAAAACAAGTTTTTTTGTTTCTGCAGCCCTTTCCTTGCAGATGGTTTTCATTTGCGACGGACGACCCAACACGTTCTGCAGCTCAGCGCAAGTGACATTTTTGGGGCTTCTTTGTTTCATGTCCTTCAGGATCTTTGAAGACCTTTAGAATGTCAGCCTTACTGCGTCCAAGTAACCAGAAGCCATGGTTCTGCAGCTCCATAATCCTACTACCTTCAAAGACAAAATGCTTTTTTGTGTGTGTGCCTTTGCTTTAGATCAGGAGTCCCCAAACTACGGCCTGCGGGCCGGATCCAGCCCGCCAGCGTCCAAAATCCGGCCCGCGGAAAGTCCGAAGTTTAAATATTTGAATTTTAATTTCATTTTAGTATATTTATTATTTTTAAATCAGTCCTCTGTAATTCATTTCCTACCGCTTGTTACTCTCTGTGTCTCCTAGTCGCTCAGGCAAATCATATTGTTTAAAAATGCATTTTCCCATAGATAATGTGACATCATTGCATATATATATATATATATATATATATATATATATATATATATATATATATATATAGTCGAGGTTACTGTTGTTTATCCGTTAAATATTGCTCAATACAACGGAATACACGTTACGTCAGGAAAAACCACAGAGGCTATTTCATCCCTACAAGCCTATTTTGCAGGTTTCCCTGCCCTTCAGGGGATTTTATTATATATTTTATTCTAAAATCCCCTGTTTTGTAGGTTTCCCCGCTCTTCAGAGGATTTTATTATACATGCATTTATTTTCTACCGCTTATCCCTTTCGTGGTCGCGGTGGGTGCTGGAGCCTATGTTATTATAAAATCCCCTGAAGAGCAGGGCTTGCAAGGATGAAATAGCCTCTGTGTTATTTCCTGACCTAGTGTGTGTGTGTACACATATACATACATACATATATATATATATATATATATATATATATATATATATATATATATACATATATATATATATACATATATATACACACATTCACACATATATATACATACATACATATATAAACATCTATATACATACATACACATATAAACATCTATATACATATACACATACATATATATATACATACATATATACACACACACATATATATGTGTGTGTATATACACATACACACACACACATACATATACATATACATATATATATATATATATATATATATACACACACATACATATATATATATCTATATATATGTGTATATATATATAGCCCGGCCCCCGGCTAAATTTTTTCAACACAATGCAGCCCCCGAGTCAAAAAGTATGGGGACCCCTGCTTTAGATCATGACAATGTAGTGGAATACAAACATTTGTACACATTTTGGGTTTTGAAGGCTTCAACTTTTGATTGGCTGACAAAACTATTTAAATTCAGTTTTCAATAAATTGCCTGATGAAAGTAGTTTTGTCTCTTCTGAAGATCCAACTTTTTAGTTCTACTTTTGATCAAGATCTTGTTTGAATAACTATTGGACTAATATCTATATTGTAGCTTGCAGTTCTGACAAATATATTAAATTCATGGTTGCACCCCAAAATAACAGTTGGATTTAAATGTTAAATCAGTAATTGTCCACCTGTGGTACTTGCATGCTATCTACTGGTACGCCAAATAATCCCTTGATTAGAGTACAGTGCTTGATTCTCTTATACTCAAACAGTGTGTAATGTTACATTGGCCAAAAATATTACAATATTTGAAAACCTATGCCTTGTTTTTGATGCATACTTAGACCTACTGTGCTACCGTATTTCCATTTTGGCCAGTATAGTAGTCTGAGGTGATACCTTGTGAAAAAAGTTTGATTAGGGGTGCTCAAAAAATAGATTCATGATTAAATCGCAAGTCTTATTCAATTGATTCAACATTTTGAAAAATTGATTAAAGAAGTCTACTACATATATGTATTTTTTAAAATAAGAAATGATTCCTTAAAATCTTTTTTAGACCATCTCCATGCAACCAGACAGAGCTTTCCTAACATTCAACATGTTTTGAAAGTTTCATAATTTTTATTATTCCAAACACATTGCCGGAATCGGTTTAAAATCAAAAATCGTCTTGGATCGAGTAACGACTCTGAATCAAATAGTTTACTCCCCTAAGAGTCACACCCATACAGATTATATTTTTTAATGTTAGAGATTTCACGTGTTGAGAGAAACAACACTTTAATTAAAATATATATCTGAACACAATCAACCCATTTATTAATCGGTTTAGAATAAATCTATACGAAGGGGAAAAAATATAGTTGGTCAACTTTCTTAACGTGTCCTTTATTATGATATAATAACATACAGAAAAATAGGTTTGGTCCAAGAAAATAATTCAAATAATACTACAGTGTTGTTTCCTAATCAGACATCACTCCTCCCAAGTTCCAAGTGACCACTGCTCTTGTGTTTAGGGAGTGCAAAAAACTGATCAATTATAAATGCAGCTTCTACTATCTGACCTTAGACAAAAGTTTAGAAAAAAAAACAACATTTGTTGGGATAAGAGGTACAATTGGACTTCATCTTCTGCTCAGTATGTACAAAAAAAGTATTTGGACAAGAGGTACTGGTACTAACTACTTCCTTGATCTTCTTCTGTACTAGCTAACAAGACAAGTACTTATACTATTCATAGTTCATGAAAAGGATTAATCAAAATAAAAGAGAAGTATTTGTTAAAGATAGAAAGAAATACATGATTACCTGAAACATGTTCGTTGCTTGAATGCGTCACACCATGATTGAGGAGATTTAAACAATATCAGCATGAGTTGGGTGAGGTTGGTGGTTTAAAAAAACAAACAAACAAACAAACAAAAAAAAACTGGATGAATGAAGTGTTGTCAGGTATAATCTGCTTGTCTGCTCTTCATTGGCGGGGTGTAGAATGTGAGTCCACGTGGGAAAGGAATGTATGGTTAAGACATGCAAACTCATTGTGCTAGAAAAGGAGAACAAGGCAAACAAACTTGTCATCCAACATGGCCGTCCTAGAACCTATGTCTAATCACTCGTGGAGAACATCAGACTGGAGTTCTTTAGGTGTTCCTGATGCCAAGGGCTTGCTCCAGCTCCTGTCGCCTCTGCTGCACCTGGAACACCAAGCAAAGGAGGAGGTGAAGGACACGCACAAGAAATTGACCCATGGTTTTTTCAGGGTCAATAGCGATTATTAGTAGTCGAGGAGGCTGAGTGCGGATATTTATCTGCTGTAAAGGTTATATGAACATAAATAGTATGTCAATAAATAGCTGGACATGGATTTACATTGTTTTTATTTTTAGGAAACATGGGACCAGGCGCCATACAATTTTTAACGCAGCACTAATGTGGTTAATTTAGCAGCAAAAAAACATCAAATACCTTTATTAGATGTGTATAAGAGGAGTATCAACATTTGCATTTCAAAATATTGGAAAGTTCCCCATAAAATTGGTAAAAAAAAAAAAAAAAAAAAATTTCTACATCACAACCACTCTTCGCAATCTACTCAATTTTAGAGCAGTTTATGGATTTAATAAATTGCTAAGTTTCCTCATGATGAAACCTGAACTATTTGTTGGTTGAAGTTTCTTTCAAACGTGTATAGTTTTAATATGATACATATTACAATTTCTCTTTACAACATGTCTGAATAAGAGTAGGAAGAAGCAAAGCGTATGTAATCCCACCCTTTTCTATTTCATAGCAATTACTAAAACATATATTCACTTCCTGTTCTCAATTTACAACAATTTACATCAATGATTTCTAAATGGTGTGACAGATATGAAATTACATTTAAATCAATGCAATTCTGGCCTCCTTCACGTAGTTTAGAGTTGAGACATTGTTTACGATGGCTGTTACAGAAAGTATGAGACCGTGTGAGCTGCAGCCTGTTCTTCTTTACTTATATAATAATCTCCTGTTTGACAAGTTTGGTTTTTTGGCTGAGTTTATGTAAGCAGAGGAGACGTGCTTTCGGTAACCGGAGAAAGGAGGCTTGGGAGTTAGCCGTGTTAGCGCCACAGCACAAATTAGCAGACTGGAGCAGTGGTTTTTACTATCTACTTCAGTGGTTATTTACTTTTTCAATACAAAATACTAATATTTTATGTGTATCTATTGTATCTCCTGGTGTAGTTCTGTTGTAGTTGTGTAAACTAAACAAAGTAAATATATGAATAAAAAGAACGAAACTAGAGATGTCCGATAATGGCTTATTTACCGATATCCGATATAGTCCAACTCTAAATTACGGATATCAACCGATACCGATATATACAGTCGTGGAATTAACACATTATTATGCCTAATTTTGTTGTGATGCCCCGCTGGATGCATTAAACAATGGCCAAAATAAATCAACCTAAGTTATGGAAAAAATGCAAACATGGCACTGCCATATTTATTATTGAAGTCACAAAGTGCATTATTTTTTTAACATGCCTCAAAACGGCAGCTTGGAATTTGGGACATGCTCTCCCTGAGAGAGATTATGAGGCGGGCGTGGTTGCGGGGGTTGGGGTGTTTTAGCGGGTGTATATTGTAGAGTCTCAGAAGAGTTAGTGCTGCAAGGGTTCCTGGGTATATGTTGTGTTGTGTTTATGTTGTGTTACGGTGCGGATGTTTTCCCGAAATGTGTTTGTCATTCTTGTTTGTGTTGGTTCACAGTGTGGCGCATATTTGTAACAGTATTAAAGTTCTTTATACGGCCACCATCAGTTGTGACCTGTATGGCTGTTGATCAAGTATGCCTTGCATTGACGTATGTGTGAAAAGCCGTAGTTATTATGTGACTGAGCTGGCACACAGAGGCAGTGCCTTTAAGGTTTATTGGCGCTCTGTACCTCTCCCTATGTCTGTGTACACAGTGGCGTTTTAAAATGTCTTGTATTTTACTATTTGAAACCGATACCGATAATTTCTGATACTACTTTATAGAGCATTCATCAGCCAATAATATCGCACATCCTTAACCAAAACCAATATACGCCAAAATGCCAAATATCCGGCAAATCCCTAACCTGCACCAAGATGGCGCTAAAGTCTCACCTTGGAGTAGAAGTAGCGGCAGACGGCCTCCTGAGCCCACGGCTGGTAGTAGAACTCCGCTCGTCTCTCTTCTTCTGGGTTGCCCACGACGTCCGTCATGGTCTGTTTACATGAGAAAGCCTAGTTAGGTGCTACTGAGGTGACATAGTGTTCTCATGCGCACACGTGGAACTAAACCACTGCGACGTGTCACATTCAAAGCTAGCAGGTGTGTGACGGCTGATCAGCGCATTGTAACGCGTTGGGTGGGAGTGAGGCGAGAACAATATTTCCCACTCGGCGCTCTGCAGTCACGCCCGAGTGGTTGCGTGGGAAGGCATCCGAGCTTGACCCGCATACTTCATAGACTCAAGTGTTAGCACGACGCTATGTGATGCTCTAATGTAAATACAATGCCAGAAATGTATCTATGAGAAAAAGTGTCCTGCACATTGATTTGATTGTATATTTAATGAATAACACATTTCAAATATTTTTAACTATTTTGAACTCAAAAAGGAGAGCACATGATGCCTTTTCCTGTTTTCTAAAATGATACTTTATCATTAGGTATAATGATTTAAATTCTTCAGAAATGAATATTAAACATCCTATCACAATAATTTACTCAAACAGTTTTATGCCAGTATTTATTCTAAAACATTTTAATTGCTTAATTATTGTAATGTGCTTAGTGTTTACATGCTACTAGCATATATACCCTTAGCCTTTTCTCATAAATTTTACTCGGCAATATATTGACCTACAAATTATTGCTGATAAACAATATCATTGTCAACATTATTTTGAGACCAAATTAACCACTGATGTAACACTAACACATAACGCAAATGAGCCCTTTAAAAGCATCAAAGTATTTATTGTATATTTTAAACATTGTAATTAGAATGTAAACTTTTAAATATCCGGGTTGAATAAAATAATAAAAATAGAATATACTCCGTTAGCAAAATGTTGCACTTGATTTAAAATTACAACCAATCGCAATAAAAATAGCTTGTCTCTCTTATGGGGGGCACCCTCAAATATACTAAACCAAAAAATACTGTGGCTGACTAAAATTATTGTGAACAAAATGATCATTATTATTATGGCGGCATTGTTGAATGTGTTCAAAAACTATTTATACACACTAAAATGTTTTAACTAAGTTGTATTTTTCTTTTGAAAACCATTAGACACAGACTTTCTTGGCAGAGAAAACAAATATTGTTCTGGCTTCATAAGAAACCTATTATTTGATTTTATGCGTTTAAATCTGCTTTTCCATCTTAATTGTCTCACTTCCGGTTTATGTGACGTCACTTGAGGTCACTTCCGGATAAACAATATGTAAAGCGCTTTGAGTCACTAGAGAAAAGCGCTATATAAATATAATTCACTTCACTTCACTTCACAAATCTTTGTATGTTTCAAATCGACACTGTGGAGTTTACAGCATATCGATAACTGTGAAAAGAGAGCACAGCCTCTATGTTCAATGTGAATATCCTACTTGTTTAGACAGTAATGCGCTTTTATAAGTTTAGTTTGGGGTGTTAGGCTAATGTCTCTTGTTTTCATGTTAGCATTTAAGCTAGCAAGCAAGCTAACACTAGTCATACCATAAGTTTATCAACTGCTGTCCTTCATTCAGGTTTTTTTAATCATTCTATTCAATACGGTAATACTTGAAAAATAATTTTTCTTGTAAAATTTAGTGGGTGCGGCTTATAAACTGTGTGCACTATAATCCGGGAAATATGGTATGTCAAATTTTGTTTCAAAAAAGACAAATTTAAGTTAATCTGAAGAGAGTTGGCCCTCGTACATTTCAGATTGTCAGGAAGACACTTCTTAAAAAGGAGGGTAATATTCACATTAAAAAGTAATAAACAACAATAGCAATGATTGTTAATCTGATGGATAAACGACAGATGGAAAGCCTCTCACCTTGAGGTCTCTGCATTGCGACTGCAGCCAGTCGTTGATGAAGCCCTGAGGGTCCCTGGCAAAACTGAGCATGAACTCCCTCTGGGTCTTTAGCTGGTTGATGGTCTCGATGGTTTCGTGGATCTGAATGAATGAGTCAGATTTAAAAATTAAAAGGTATTTTCTGAAAGACACTTTAAAACGCGAAAACACCATGTTATATTTTTTTCCTAAACTGTCAGGGTGAAAAACCATGACTGACCAGCAGGAGTCACTATCTCCAAAACAAAGAGGACTGGGACACTGGGTGCTTCCTAATAGCTGCTGGCAGGTGGTGGAGAGGACCTGACTAACCTCATGGATTTTGAGAGTCAATATAACATTCAAGGCCAAATCAGATTTGTGTGAAATTGGCCTCAGCACGCTGGCCATCTGTAGCTGTAACAAGTTTGTGTTTAATGTAGCTGTGCATTCACGCTACATTTAAACTGCTGGTATTCATCATGAAGCACACTCATTATTCCTACAATACACTCACTAGTCACTTCATTAGGTACACCTCGCGCAAGCGTTGTGTTGAAACAATACCAGAATCAGAGGTGTTGCACACGGGGTAAAACCAGCCAAGCATGGTGAATAAACAACAGGCAAGATGCGATCAGTTTACCCGTCTTAACACCACCTGGAGGCTGCCGTTACCTTGTTGTCCAGCCCTGCTATCTCCTGCTGACTGGCCGTGGAAAGCAGGAAGGAGTTCATCTGGGTCTTCAGTGTGTCGTCAACTTCCACGTCAATGTCGTAGCAAGCCGTCTTCTTTTGGTCGTTGGGATCCACGCTGGCAGAGGGGACGGACGCGTCACAAAGTGCACATTTAGTTTATGCGGTTATTCCATGATACCCAAGGGTCCCATGATGTTAAAAAAAAAAAAAAATTTAGGTATTGAAAAGTATCAGCTGGGGGCTCTGAGGGCGGCTTTTTACCATTTTTAAGATGCTTTGGAAGGCATTTTGTACATAGAAATTCTGCAAAAATGCAGAAAAACATACAAATGCTTTCTATCCATTAGATGCTATAAGCTTTGAAACATTTTTTTTCACAATAGTTCTTGTTTTTGTTGAGAAAATATCTTCACTTGATTTTTGATCACTTCAATATTAGCCATTCCAAGATGTAAAACACCCGTAGTTTGTCATTAGTTTAATGTTTTGTTTGGTGTGAGTAAATCCCTTCACTACAATACTACAAGGCCTTTCATAAATACAAGAGACATGATGGCTATATTTGATAACAAATATTGTAATTGTAAAAACTAAAATATTTTGTTAAATTCGTGAGTCACTTAGTAAGTTATGAATGTAAGATTGCATTCATTGTACCTGCTACAAGTTTGCTTTTTTTTCTATTATAAAATGAAGCTTTTTACGACATGTAATCTTAATAAATTCATGACTATGTTATACAGTGCTTTTCAGGCAACTTTGGCCATGCAGCACTGCATTTTGATTTGTGATGTTTAGTATTGTAAATCATAATTTATAATTATGACAAAAGCATAAATGACAGTACTTTTATTTCAATAACACTGATAAATGTGACAATAACAGTATCACACAGTACAGTTAACTCATAGAGGGCTTTTTCAGTCTTGTATTTACGATAAGGCAATCCCACATTCTTCACCACTGAGAGCAGTTGATCATCCAACACCATGAAATAGATTAGTTTACCACAAATACTGACTCAACCTTGGGATTCTACAGAAAATTTTTCGCCTGCTAGAATGAATGGGTTTGTTGTTTTTGTCCCGGCTTGTTAGCTTTAGCCGCGGTAACTTCATTGTGTGCATCTGCATGGCGGGCTTTTCAAGTGTTTCATCAAGTTTCTTGTATTGAAACATCCTACATGTGTCTTACGTCTCGAAACAGAAATATTGCATGTTGCCATTCGACCTGTTGGCTGCTCGAGTTTATAATTTTGCCGGAGTGCAGTCCTCCGTTGATGTAATGGTTTTCCATTTCAGGTGAAAAGAGGCCAAGCAGTAATTTCCATCCAGCATTATTAGCGTGCTAGGAGACTTATTGGCTTGTATGTGGTCTACATAGGTCGTAGACCCGATGTTTCCAACAAAACACCTATTAGTATGGTATCAGAGATTTAGTTCCAAATATCTCTAAAAAGTGCCGTATCAGCATCGAAACGGTTTGGCGACTTTTTGGCGTAACACTAGATAGATCCCACATACCACTACAATTTGAGAATCACTGGGCTAGAAAAATAGCGATCGTGTGCAGCAGCTGTGGTGCATGATGCTTCACTACCTGATCACATGGTTGATGATGATAGGCTCTGGAGGCATCAGAAGTGCATGCAACCGCTGTGGGATCTCAGAGAACTTCATCCTCTGGGTCTCAAAGATCTGCAAATTAAAAGGAAAACGTATCCAACTGTTTAGGAGCAAATTCATATACCGTATTTTTCGGATTCTAAGTCGCTCCGGAGTATACATCGCACCGGCCAAAAATGCATAATAAAGAAAAAAAACATATATATACAATGCACTGGAGTATAAGTCGCATTTTTGAGGGAAATTTATTGGATAAAATCCAACACCAAGAATAGACATTTGAAAGGCAATTTAAAATAAATAAAGAATAGTGAACAACAGGCTGAATAAGTGTACGTTATATGATTAATAAATAACCAACTAAGAAGGTGCCTGGTATGTTAACGTAACATATTATGGTAAGAGTCATTCAAATAACTAGAACATATAGAACATGCTATACCTTTACCAAACAATCTGTCACTCCTAATCGATAAATCCCATGAAATCTTATTTCTCGATGTTGCTTCTGAACAACTCTGCCAACTCCAAAGGTATGCGCCGCTTCCGCTTGTCGTTTTCTGCTGCATGTTTCAGTACGTCCAGCCAATAATATGCATTACATGATTTCCCTTTCGGTGCCCTTTTTGTTCAGCCCTTCTCAGTTTTTATAAGTTACCGCCAACGATGAAATGATCCATTTTAATAGCTACCGCAGTAGCATTTAGCGGTTAGCATCCCATGACCCAGAATGCACTTCTGCCATGACCCTCCCCCGCCGAATTCTTATTAGTTGACGTGTATGTGACGATTGCCGACATTTTCTTCTTCTCTTCCGCGAATGAGCGAAATAATATTATTTGACATTTTACGGTAATGTTTTAATAATTTCACACATAAGTCGCTCCGGAGTATATGGCCACCTCCGGCCAAACTACGGAAAAAACAGCGACTTATAGTCCGAAAAATACGGTACTTGCTCGATCAATTCTGTAACTTTTTTTTTTTTTAAATATGTAGCCATATAAAGGAGCCCTATATGGATGAATATTAAATGCTCAGTCATAAAGAAAAAAAAACAGGCTACTTCACTGTCAATATACAACTATTCAGTCTCATAGTAACTTCAAATAGTCAGCATTTATTGCACTTTAAAGCATTTACAGCGTTGGCAATTTAATGCAAGATCTTCAAGAAACTCAAGCACTGATGGGAATTCCGATAGCACGAATGGTATGACACAAATAGTGGTAAGAAAAATGTTATATGTGGAGAGTTTTCACTCATTTTCAAATACACATATTTAACAGAATAATACACTTGGCATCATTAAAATATTCTTAAGCTTATGTCTATAGACTCTCGTGCCTTTTAGTTAAATGGCATTGGATCGTTTTGTGGCAACGAATCTGGGCCTGAGCACAATAGTCGTGTTTAGTCCCCCGGAGCTCAGCCTATTATGTCTGTGTCTTGTGTCCTCAGTGACCCACAAAGACGCAAACGGTCTCCTTCCAAGGACAAGACTGAGAAAAACGCACTGCTCAGCATCAAGAGCATGAATAGTACTGCAGGATTTTGAGGGAATGCAATTTGATTTGCGTTTTTTATATTTCATACACTTTATATGTATAAAACTGTGAAAGAACAAGTGAAGGAACACGTTAGACTCTTAATAAACATTCATGTCTCAAGGTGCCACACATTACGACAATTTGCAATAATTTACTTTCAAAAATATTTGGCATTATGCAGACTGAGCTTTTGTCAATATTAGGCTCTTACACGGAATATAAAGTGTTGATAATGTAATGTAATAAAGTACCACCATAACGACCAAAATTAAAATGCTGTAGCGTTGTAGGCCTAAATATTCAATAAGTCAGTGGTTTTATTTAGCAAGTATACTCAATATTGTTGGACACTGTACCATTACACACAGTTTGAACAGTAACACTGTTTGAATACAGCAAAACACGGTACTTTAATCAAGTGATTCTTTGGCGTACAACTAGATGGAGCTGGCATACCACTAGTGGTACTTGTACCACAGTTTGAGAATCACTGTCGTGAATAAATTAACAAAAAATATAATTGACTAACAAGAAAAAAATTCACTTAAATTAATAACATCTAAAAGGTCATTTTTTTTCCCCGGTTGTAAAAACTAGATCGGGTATTCTTGCTCGTCCGTCTGTGTTGATGGGCTCATATTGCCCATCAGATTATAAAATCAAGTATTACCATTATGGGACATTTGGCTTTGTAATCATATTTTTTCCGCCTAATTTTTGTTGCTTTGTGGAACTTCTCACTAGTAAGTCGCGAGGCTCTCTGTTTGTGATTTGGTCTCGTTGAGTCACTCTCTGCCGACCGAGACAAAGACTGGGGATGAGTGAGAAGAGGGCTCACTGCGTTCAGTTAATTGTACTGTTGATAAAATGTTTAGATGCTGAGAGCGATGCACAGAATGGGACTTTTTTCTCCTTGTTTAAAGTGAGACAGGAAAAGGAGAGGCTCAAAACCTCTACACTTTTGCGGTTACATAACCAAACTAATTAAAACTTTGATGTTGATTAATCATGCTGCCCTAATTGAGGACTGTAATGGCTATTATACATCATGTCGTCTGCAAAAAGAAAGACATTGCCCACCTGCTGCAGGTACTTATCGCAGTTGATGTACTCTCGCTCGTGAGGGTCCTGCAGCTTGTGGGTCTTGACGTACTGCCACAGGGCCTGAATGATGACCGGCCTGGTCTGGGTGTGGATCCCCAGCATGCGAGCAAGGCGAGGGTCCAGCTTGAACTGCGGGGGCTGTTTTGGTTTGTAGAAAAACAACCACCTTGCAGTCAGAATATATTTGATTACTCACACTTTGGCAGTTTATTATTCAGGAATATGATCGGGGAAATACTAAACACCTTGTGCATTACATTTCATGCTATCTCATTTATAGCATGAAACAAGCCAGAATCAACTTTAATATTAGCTGCTAGAACAGATCACCTGCAAGCAAATGACTCAAATGTGGCTAATGGCGTTAAAAATCTTCTTGGATTTACACGATTCATTGGAAAGACCATTTTGGCCCAAAAAAAAAAAGAACAGATTTTCGGACAAATCACATTCCTAATTGGTAATATGAACCTTAACCAGCATACCTGGTAATCCAGCATGAGCAAGACAGTGCAGCGAACGCCCACATCACCGGGTCTCTTCACCTGGAAGCCATCAGTCTCCTGGGTGGTTGCGGTCCTATGCCACTAAAATTGTGCAAAAGGATAATTTTTATTACCAGAAGAACACTTTTATAGGAAAATATTTTCAGGTCAACCAATCAAATCAATCTGTGGCTCCATTTTCACAAGAGTACAAATCAACCAAATGTTTAGCTTTCTTATTTTAGAAGGCAGTAATGAAGGAATAGTGTTTCAAAGAAAAAAAAACAAGTGTCTCCTTGTGAACTTACCTCCACAAGGTGATTATCTGGACCGTAAAGATCTTTGTCCAACTCAATGACCAGAGACTTGAAGAAAGAGGAGAACTTCCTCTTCTGTTTAGTGGCTTCATACTTGGATACGGCAGTCTGCAACATACAAAAAATGCATACTGAAATAAATAAAACGGTACTTTTTAGTGAATAAAAGAATGATCTTGATTACGACTCTTACATCTTCCAGTAGACGCCCCTCCACACGTAGTTCCCAGGACGCTACAGTGCCCTCTCCATCCTCAGCATCGGGTTTGGCGGGATTGAATGTGTTTGATATGAAGATGCGAAGCTTTCTCTTTTGCTAAAGGCGGCGACCAAGAACCCAATTTTATCAGTAAAAAAAAAAGTGAAGTACACAGCAGAACCGCTAAATCCGACACCACCAAGGACTTGTGACAGAGCAACCCTAAAAATTGGGACACAAACCTTTATGGGCCTCTTGAGGGCCTCCTGGATATCCAGCCTCTTGCGCATAATTGTCTGGTCCAGCTTCCTCTCAAAGGCCAGAAGATCCATGTAAGCCTGAGATTCAGGGACCAGTTCCCTGATCTGCTAGGACAAAACAGTGAGCAAGCAGAGTGTTACAAGAAAACACGCTTGAAGACACATTGTGTCTCTAACGACTACTACTCCTATTAGGGCTGGGCGATTTGGCCAAAAATTATTTTTTCCGTATCATCCACTCTCGATTAATATCACAATTGTTTTTATTGTTTTTAATGCAAGTTTTAAAGCATCTGTACTGAAAACAATGAAATTAGGGCATTTTTCAAGATTTTATGAACATACTGAATTAGGGCAAATTAAATTAAAGCGCCGCAATTGAACACTTTTTTCAAAAATGTATTTGCAACCAAAAAGCAAAGAAGTCTAACAATGCACTGATATGCCCCATCCATCCATCCATCCATCATCTTCCGCTTATCCGAGGTCGGGTCGCGGGGGCAGCAGCCTAAGCAGGGAAGCCCAGACTTCCCTATCTCCAGCCACTTCGTCTAGCTCTTCCCGGGGGATCCCGAGGCGTTCCCAGGCCAGCCGGGAGACATAGTCTTCCCAACGTGTCCTGGGTCTTCCCCGTGGCCTCCTACCGGTTGGACGTGCCCTAAACACATCCCTAGGGAGGCGTTCGGGTGGCATCCTGACCAGATGCCCGAACCACTTCATCTGGCTCCTCTCGATGTGGAGGAGCAGCGGCTTTACGTTGAGCTCCTCCCGGATGGCAGAGCTTCTCACCCTATCTCTAAGGGAGAGCCCCGCCACACGGCGGAGGAAACTCTTTTCGGCCGCTTGTACCCGTGATCTTATCCTTTCGGTCATGACCCAAAGCTCATGACCATAGGTGAGGATGGGAACGTAGATCGACCGGTAAATTGAGAGCTTTGCCTTCCGGCTCAGCTCCGTCTTCACCACAACGGATCGATACAACGTCCGCATTACTGATATGCCCCAGTTTAAGAAACTATTAGAGTTACAAAGTACAACTGATAAATATTTTGAATATTATTGAAATAGGGGTATTCTTATTATTGTCATTATATGAATCAAAACTTAAATATTTATTCACAAGAACTTTAATGTTTATTTTTTAGGGATTAAATATGTATTACAAATTAAGAACCCGAAATGTGTTAAGGAAAAGGGGTAGAATTAAATTAGTTCTGCTTATTCCTCCTCTTTTTTAAGAGATGATGTCATGAAAAAGCGGAAAAATGTGATGTTCCATAACGTAATTGTACACGTTTGAAATACATTTAAACTACAAACATAACCCGTTTTGAGTTTTAAGCAAGGATGCCTCAGTTACTACTCCAACACTGGTGGTCAAACTTATGTATTAGACCAGTGGTTCTCAACCTTTTTTCAGTGATGTACCCCCTACGAACATTTTTTTAAATCAAATACCCCATAATCAGAGCAAAGCATTTTTGGTGGGAAAAAAAAGATAAAGAAGTAAAATAAAGCCCAATGACATCAGTTTATGATTTATTAAATTGTATAACAGTGCAAAATATTGCTTATTTGTAATGGTCTTTCTTGAACTATTTGGAAAAAAAGATATAAAAATAACCAAACACTTGTTGAAAAATAAACAGGTGATTTAATTATAAGTAAAGATTTCTACACATAGAAGTAATCATCAACTTTAAGTGCCCTCTTTGGGGATTGTAGTAGAGATCCATCTGGATTCATGAACTTCATTCTAAACATTTCTTCACAAAAAAAGATATCCTTAACATCATTATTTATGGAACATGTCCACAAAAAATCTGGCTGTCAACACTGAATATTGCATTGTTGCATTTCTTTTACAGTTTATGAACTTACATTCATATTTTGCTGACGTATTATTCAATAATATATCTATAAAGGATTTTTGAATTGTCACTATTTTTAGAATATTTTTTTAAAATCTCACGTACCCCTTGGCATGCCTTAAAGTGCCCCCATTTGAGAACCACTGTATTGGACGCTGTCAAGCTATCATTCACTTAACAATCACAACATCTAAACCCAAAAATTTTTTCAGAGAGGTATTGGTGATTGTGTCCACAACAAGCTAGAAATTAGCATTAGCAGTCATACTATGGTGTTTATCACACAGCTTTTGGATGACGAGTAGTCATCATAGTGCAAAAAAACATGTCCTTTGGGAACTGGTCGGTTCTGTATTTTGGAGTTAGTTTAATAGTTTGAGGTGGCTGCGTGTCCCGGAGGCAGGCACAGAAATGCTCGAGCAGGTTTCAGGACTGCCGTCTAAAGTGCTGACTTGATTTTGTCCACGATTTTGTTGATGCATAAATCACAGGGCCCTTGATAACTCCCAAAGTTGGTATGTATTTTGCTGCTTTCAGCTGCGCATTTAGCTCTAAGTTCGATCATTTTGTTCAAATCTATGATTCCGTTTACTTCTGTTTATCTTGTAGCCGGAATTGGGACGGTACAATGTCGACTCAGATTTTCTATTGTCATGGACATTTCCGCCATGTTTGATGGAGCTAAACATGCTCACATCTGATAACTAAGCCCCAACTCCTACTACAACTCACCCTCTGAGGTAGTATTTTATCAGCCATCTTCTTCTTCTTTGTGCTGCTCAAAACAATAAAAGTAGATCAATATGACGAACAGGCAGCTGTCGTGTATTTGTCTGTTAACCAAATATCTTCTCATGCATGTAGTAGATATTCAACTCATGTTTTAAGTAGCAAGTCTGGAATGGAGTGCAATTAAATGGAAAAAATTGAGGTTTTACAAAACAAATGAGACAAAAACATGACTGCCTCTTAACTCATTGATGTATGTGAAACAGACTTACTGCTGGTTCCGGCTCTGCTGTTGCACCTGCTGGATCTGCTGAGGGGCGGGCCTCTTGCGAGATGGATCCATCACACCGGGCATGCCCGGGCGGGACACGGGACTGCCGCCGTACCCCGGTGGGCCCATGGCCGGCCCCTGCGGGTTCATGCGACTGGATGGAGGCATGCCTGGTCTCTGTAATGGGAAAACAATGTACATAATTACCAGAGTAGGGCTGGGCAAATAATTGAAAAATAATCAAAACCTAATTTAGAGCTTTCAACCGACAAAAAACTGCTGTGTCGGGTATTTCAACGGTTCCCTCCTTGTAATTCCATTTCAACTAATACACGTCTCAAACTCGAAGCCTTGGGGCCCGTCATGTAGTTTTATGTGGTCCGCAAAAGCCTGTGAATAATGTGCATCAATAAACTACCTCATTCTTTCTACTAAACTTATTCTTACTTTCAATTTTCACAGAAAAAATTGCACTGGTTGATCATCCAATACGCCATCCATCCATCCATTTCCTACCGCTTATTCCCTTTACCCAATACTATGAACTTCATTTGTTTGCCGCAAACCCCAACTCCACATTGAGATTCTTGTCAACACTTTTCTTTCCACTGGATTGAATATGTCAGGGTTTGTTGTTTTTGTTCAGCCTTGTTAGCGTTAGACTTTATACACATTGTATGCGTCTGCATGGCGAGTTTTCAAATGCTTCATTAAGTTGCTTTTCAAACGTCCAACATAAGTCCCACCACTCGAAACAGAGATGTTGCAAGGTTTGCATATTTCCGTGCAACTTGATGGCTGCTCGAGTTTGTTATATTGCTACACCACCGACATGATGTTGACTTTGGTAGTGCAGTCCTCCATTTGTGCTTTAGTCTGCCATTTCCAGGGAAAAGAGGCAAAGAAGAAGTAATTTTCCGTGTAGCAACATTAGCATGCTAACAGACTTGCTGGCTTGTGTGCACTCTATTTAGGTCGTGCACCTGTTTCTTCTTACAAAATACATAATGTGGTATCGGACATTACATTATAAGTACGTTCTGATACCCATTCCTCCAAAAAGTGCTGTATTGGCATCGGAACAAGTACCAGCATAATGGAAAAACAAGTTGGCTTAATTTGCTTAGTTGTGTTCAATTATATCCATATCCAATTATATTCGCAATCAGCAAAGTATGTGAAAATAATGTCTAAACATCACAAAATGCCACAATTTTGAATATTCCGTTCTGAACATCTTCGGTAATTTTCGTAGATTTGAGGTCAGATGACGTCACGTTGGGAATGCATCTGCATTCTGGCCATATCATTAGTCATACTGGATATATCCAAAAACTGGAAAGAGACGTGTTGTCGATCATTCACAAGCCTTATGTAAGACAAAAACACATCTACGTATGCTTTGCTTTTTTATACATTCGAAATAGTGAATAAATAGCTAAAAATTTAATCAACAGATCGAGGGTTCTCGACTGCGCCCATAAAACCCTCTAGAAAACATCCAGAAACCGCCAGGAATATTCCATTTACATGTCATGACCTGAAGATTAACCCATCCATCCATTTCTACCGCTTGTCTGTGATGCTGGAGCCTACCGCTTGTCTGTGATGCTGGAGCCTATCCCCATGTTGTTTTTCTAAGCGCTAACACAGAGGGCCTGTTTTAGAGTCGCAAGTTTACGCCGCTATTGTTTACACACTGAATCAGCATCTGCTTCTGCTACGTCTCAAACTTGGTCAAAGTTAATTCTAGAATATAATTCATGTATCTCTCACCTGGCAGTAGAAAAATGTAGCCCTCGACTGAGAGGCTAGTTGACTTCCCGAGATGGTGAAAAATACGCCAGTGGTAATAACTTTTTTATACCCTTTTTTGAGAATTCTAAATGAATCTTCATCTAAACGAGACCATTGTGAGTATACCGTCGGTCAGCATCCCAGGGAAAGAGGAAATTGTACAGTAAGTATTTGTTTTATTATGTTTATGTTTGGGGCGGCATGGCGTAGTGGGTAGAGCGGCCGTGCCAGAAACCTGAGGGTTGCAGGTTCGCTTCCCACCTATTGACATCAAAGTCACTGCCGTTGTGTCCTTGGGCAGGACACTTCACCCTTTGCCCCCGGTGCCGCTCACACTGGTGAATGAATGATGAATGAATGATCGGTGGTGGTCGGAGGGGCCGTAGGCGCAAACTGGCAGCCAAACTTCCGTCAGTCTACCCCAGGGCAGCTATGGCTACAGATGTAGCTTACCACCACCAGGTGTGAATGAATGATGAGTTCCCACTTCTCTGTGAGCGCTTTGAGTATCTAACAATAGAAAAGCCCGATATAAATCTAATCCATTAATATTATTATTGTTATTATTAGTTTGTATGTTTAGCACCTAGCAATGCTGCTGATGCTAGTGTTTCAATAAAGCTGCATCCATTTAGCACTCGACTTCTAAAACTTACAAGGTCCTGGATCATTATTCTTCCCAAAGTCATCGTTGTTGGCTCTCGCAAAGTCTGCATAATTAGCATGGTTGTTGATGAGGAAGGGATCTGTGGTTACTTCTGTTACGTCACGGATCATGTGACTGGCTTGCTGATTATCTTTCAAAATGGCTCAAGAATTTCCGTGGGATTGATACTATTTTGATCATATCTATTTACTCGCAAACTTTGTAAGTCTTTTGATGTCATAAATCAGACATTTATGATAGTTGCTTCAATATAAAAGGTAACTGGTTTTCCCTCTTTACTGGTACTTTAATTGATTCCTTGGTGTACAACTAGATGGAGCCCGCATATCACTACAGTTTGAGGATCACTGGGCTAGAACAGCGGAATTCCACTAAACAGCGGACATCTGGGATCCCTGTGTTTAAGTCCGTTCGGCAGTCCTTCAACACACCGTAAGAAAAAACGCTGTCTCTTGACCTTCGATCACTCTGCGCTAAGAGAGCAGAGCTTGTAGGTTCAATGTGCACAATTAAATATTTTAGTTCCTCAAAAAGTCATGTGTTTATATAAAAATTTATATTGCAGTATGTTTTTTCTTAATGGGCAAATATGTTAATGACTCTTGTTTTCATGTAAGCATCAGTAAGGCACCAGTCATTCTCTGAGTTTACCAAGATCTGGGGTGTCAAACGTGCGGTCCTTGGAGCATATAAAACCCGCAAACAGGTTTTATCCGGCCAACGGACCACGAGATGAGTTTGCCAAGTATGAAAATGCCCTGCATTTTTTTAATGAAAGAAACTGCCGGCCTAAAGGTGTCCACTGGATGTCGCAAGAGCAATTCAAGTGAAATCCACGTCACACCTGACACAGTTTAAAGATGACTTGTCAGCTTACTTTAGGTACCCCTCTGGATTGGCTGCCGCTACTCCAATTGGCTCAGGTGCAAGCAATCAGCTGCTTCTGTTGTGGCTGCTGACAGACCAATGCTGGTGCGACACACAATACCTTCTTTGTAAATTATCCACTCAAAGGATAAAATAACGAAACAGTAAGATGCAAAAACGTAAGTCAACATGATCATCATCTTTGAAGTAGTTGGGGTTCCCTGCAGTGCTTGCAATTGGTTGATGGCGTGATGTGCACACTGAACTCTATTGTAAAAATGTGTTTCTACATTTGTTGTTCCGTTTTATTCCATGCTTCAATCGAGCATGTTTGACATTGGTTAAGTTTGTGGTTATCTTACCTTTAATGTGGTTATTATTGGTGTCATCTTTATTATATTGTAGTTGTATTATTTTAATGATAAATGAAATGTGTTATGGCAGTTGTGGATGTCACCAATGTGGCGGTATGAGGAAACACTTTCCAAACACGTCTTTAATGGTGAACTGCCAGCACGAGCATGCTAAACAGGAAGTGCTTAAAGTTGAGACTTAGACTTCCTTTTATTGTCATTCTACTTTGAACTTTACAGTACAGATAAGAACAAAATTGTGTTGCATTAGCGCGTTGTAGTGGAGGATAAAAGAGCAATAATGTGCAGATATAAATAAATCCATTACTGTACAGATAAATATATTGCACTTTCATATGCATCCACATTTATGGATGTATGTTATATTGTCTTTATATTCCAGCGAGTTAATTCGTTTTTTGGGGGGAATTATTTTGATGCGTCCAGGAGTCTGATGGCCTGAGGGAAGAAGTTTAATGGCTTTGTAAAAACACAGACAAAGTCAAAGCTGATCGTGTTCTTCATGGTGTTTTGAAACTGCACCATTTTTTCCCTCAAAATTTTCAACTAACTTTATGTGTTTAGTCAAGAGGATTATTTGTAATGTGTACATTTTCAGAATGTGCTCGTTATATTTTTGGTCAAAGTAAAACACTTTTGAAGTTACCTTTATTTTTAAACGATTATGCCAGGATTTTATCAAATAGAAATCTCTTTTCCTCCATGCGGCCCCTGAGCTAAAATGAGTTAGACACCCCTGATCAATATGCAGTTACCAAGCATGTTTTTTCAATTATTTGATTTAAAACAGTAATACTTATTATTATTACCTTATTATTATTTATTATTCATTACCGTTTTCCTTTATTGCCTATTACTGCCTTTCTTAATATTTGCCAGCACATAATTTCGTACCATATATGTGCAAATGTATACAAGTATTGTTAAAATAAAGCTCCTAGAGTCCTTAATTGTCAAAATGTTTACCGCAGTTGTCATTATTAGCATTTATCGTTTGATCCCTAATAGGGTTGCAAAATTCTGTGAAATTTTTAAAGTTGGAAACTTTCCATGGGAATTAGTGGGAAATTACTGGGACTAAACATGGAATGCAACATGCTGGATCTTGCAGCATGATTATTAGCTAAAACAACCTGATTTAATGCGAATTCAGTCGGATTTCAACCCTTCACTGTGGATTCAACCCTTGACTGTGCATTCCTCCATCACGTGCACAGATAATTCCCAGCATGCTACACACTACAGCAGGGCTATTTAGGCCACACTGGTATTTGAGCCCAATGACTTTATCCAGTCAGGTAAGTTTTGATGATATTACTGGGGTAAATATATTTGATCTGTGGTATTTAAGTTGAACTTAATAGAGGTTTAATTGCTTGTTACTGTATGACTGTAGACTTAGGGGCAGCATGGCGTAGTGGGTAGAGCGGCCGGCCAGAAACCTGAGGGTTGCAGGTTCGCTTCCCACCTTTTGACATCCAAATAAAAAAAATCGCTGCTGTTGTGTCCTTGGGCAGAACACTTCACCCTTTGCGCCCGGTGCCGCTCACACTGGTGAATGAATGATGAATGACTGATAGGTGGTGGTCGGAGGGGCCGTAGGCGCAAACTGGCAGCCACGCTTCCGTCAGTCTACCCCAGGGCAGCTGTGGCTACTGATGTAGCTTACCACCACCAGGTGTGACTGAATGTTAAGTCCAACTTCTCTGTGAGCGCTTTGAGTGTCTAGAAAAGCGCGATATTAATCGAAGTTATATATATATATATACTCCAGCAGACTTGCACTCCATTTAGCGAGCTGTTCCTGTACTTGTTAAAATGATTTTGGGGCCAATATCTCTAGCTAGCTAGGTTTATGTACGGTACTACCAGTCTCATAATGAACCCAAAATATTTCTCCGTTAGCCGTGATGCTAATGTTCTCTATGTTAAATCCCATTCATTTATGTCAACAACGTTAGCGATCCGAATTTACCTTTTTTGTAATCTGTAAAGTTCAACTACCAAATACTATATCAACACGTGTAGTTTCCCCTGCCTTCTGTTCTGCTAGATATTCTGTTGTCGTACAAGAATATAGGTTATAGTTTGATTTAGCATGCTGAGTGTTCATTCATTCATCTAGCCTATTTCTATTAATTAGTCCATCAGTAAAATAGTTTTAATTTTAATAGTTTTAATTGTTTAGCAGACTATTTATATCTGTGTGTGGCAATGCATTAGTGTTTTACAAGTATAGATAAATACAAATAGAATAATGCCACTTGCACCATCTGATGTGTGGAGACATTTCACCCCAACTAATGTAGGCGGAGAGGCTGTGTACATTTGCAAATACTGTGCAAAGAGCTACGTCAAAAATGCCACAAAAGATGCAGCAGCATATAGACAAGTGCCCAATATTATATAATTATTGTAATTCCCCATTTATTCCCATTGACGGTGTCCAACTTTTAATAATCCAAAAATGGTCAAAATTTCCGGAAACTTTTCACCCCTTATCCCTAATGGAAATAGGGAGAAGTAATGCAAAAATGCCACAAAAGCCAAAGACAAAGCAAGGGTAATATTTTATGCCGTATTTTCTTTTCATCAACAATCTCCCAAGTCTTGTGTAAGATTTGTTGCAACTTTTAAGGCATATTTACCCCCGCACAACTTGTGTGGAGTGGTATGTCCCAAAGGTGTGTGAGTTGCCGATACTGTACCAAAGAAGAAGGAACCAACACAACGGCAAACAGATACCGAACGGAAAGCAACTCACCAAGCCGTGCGCTAAGAAATCAAAGAGCCGACTTCGTGTATCTGACAGCATGAGCGCAGCAGTTTAAAGGCAGCAGACGGCTCGACAAGTCACTGATGGCGGCTGTCTTCCGGCAGGAAATCCAACAAACGAAGAGGGAAGGACAGCAGCAAGGGCATCGGATGACGACTTGTCAACAATATTGGGCTTATCGACGTGCTCTGTACGCCATTCCCCTCCCACAGACCCAGATAGGGACTGCCCACACTACATGGCCTTGATTTACCTGAAAACAGGAAAGTTCCGCGCAATTCAGAGTGTAACGCGTCCCTGAATGTGCTGCACGAGGCTTCTTATATGAATGAAAGCAGTCAAGGACGCTCGGAAAGAACGGGGGAGGCTTCTTTTCAGAAAAGTTGCTTGTAGCTAAGCAACAGGCACTCTTGACAACTGCGGACCACTGATAAGAAAAATACATTGAATACTTTTAAATACAAGGGTAGCCTTGTGGGGAAAAACATTGAAACCCATTTTGAAAGACTACACCTATACAGAAAGGGTCACCTGCCAACCGGCATTGAAAACATGGTTGCACAAAAACATTGTTTAGATTTGTTCAATGCTGTGCATGTGAATGAAAATGTTTAGAATTTTTAGTATAAAACCCAGAATATGATCCTGTGCAGTCACTAAGCCATCCCTTCCGATTAGAGATCAACCTATAATCTGCGCCGATAATTTGTATTTTGACATAGATCAGTTTCAACCTTACATATGCAGACACAATATATATACCACAGGTTCAGACTCAGGGCCCGGGGGCCAAATCTGGCCCGTCACATCGTTAAAAAAAAAGGAAAAAAAAAGCTCTACATTTCCAAATGTCTTAATATCCATCCATTCATTTTCTACCGCTTATCACTTTCGGGAAAACGGGGGTGCTGGAGCCTATCTCAGCAACAATCGAGCTGAAGGCGGGGTACACCCTGGACAAGTCGCCACCTCATTACAGGGCCAACACAGATAGACAGACAACATTCACACTCACATTCACACACTAGGGCCCATTTAATGTTGCCAATCAAACTATCCACAGGTGCACGTCTTTGGAAGTGGGATGAAGCCGGAGTACCCGGCGGGAACCCACACAGTCATGGGGAGAACATGCAAACTCCACACAGAAAGATCCCGAGCCTGTGATTGAACCCAAGACTGCAGGACCTTCGTATTGTGAGGCAGACGCACTAACCCCTCTGCCACCGTGAAGCCCTCTACATTTCCAGATGTCTGAATATCCATTCATCCATTTTCTACCGCTTATCCCTTTCTGGGTCACGGGGGGATGCTGGAGCCTATCTCAGCTACAATCGGGCGGAAAGAGGTGTATACCCTAGACAAGTCGCCACCTCATCACAGGGCCAAAACACAGACAGACAGATAACATTCACACTCACATTACCACATTAGGGCCCAATTTAGTGTTGCCAATCAACCTATCCTCAGGTGCATGTCTTTGGAGGTGGGAGGAAGCCGGAGTACCCGGAGGGAACCCACACAGTCATGGGGAGAACATGCAAACTCCACACAGGAAGATCCCGAGCGCAGGATCAAACCCAGGACACCTTGGTATTGTGAGGCAGACACACTAACCCCTCTTTCACCGTGCTGCCCAGTCTGAATATCAATACTGAAACAAACTGCAACATCAATACTGAAATAAACTGCAAGAAAAAATAAAAAAACGGGCAATTAACAGTGGAATAAACAGCAATAACAGTGCAATACATTTTAAAGGTGCAATATACAGTACGAATCACATCTTTCACCGTTTTCATCCATCCATTTCCAACTGCTTGTCCCTTTTAGGGTCGTGGTGGGAACACCCTGGACAAGTCCCTGTTTTTCTTCATTTATTTTTTTCCTAACATCAATCAATGTTTACTTATATAGCCCTAAATCACTAGTGTCTCAAAGGGCTGCACAAACCACCACGACATCCTCGGTAGGCCCACATAAGGGCAAGGAAAACTCACACCCAGTGGGACGTCGGTGACAATGATGACTATGAGAACCTTGGAGAGGAGGAAAGCAATGGATGTCGAGCGGGTCCAACATGATACTGTGAAAGTTCAATTCATAATGGATCCAACACAGTCGCGAGAGTCCAGTCCAAAGCGGATCCAACACAGCAGCGAGAGTCCCGTTCACAGCGGAGCCAGCAGGAAACCATCCCAAGCGGAGGCGGATCAGCAGCGCAGAGATGTCCCCAGCCGATACACAGGCAAGCAGTACATGGCCACCGGATCGGACCGGATCACTACTGCATGGTCACTACTTCTTAGTTTCTCTTATTATATATATTTTTTTGCTATTATTGTTGTATTCTTATTGTTACTTCTTATTGTCATATTTTCTATTGTATTTCCATTTATACTTCAATTCTTGACTGTACACTGCTGTTAGAATTGTAATTTTCCTGAGGGAACTCTCCTGAAGGACTCAATAAAGTATTATTCATCTATCTATCTATTTCTCTAAAGCTTGTATGAAGTTTCCGGTGTACACACTTTAGCCTAAGAATAACTTTTAAAACAGAATGCAACATAACATTTGACCCATGGCTGGGCGATATATGATGGGTTTGTCTCTGTGCGATATACAAAATGACTATATCGTAATATTTGAGTATACGTTCTCACGCAGTTGCTTTTAGCAGCGGGCATTACACTACAGGATATTCTCGCTCTTTCCTGTCTCTCCTTCTCACAGAAAGCAAGCACACATACGTCATGTCATACGTCACATTCGTATACGCCCTCGCGGAGCAGAGAGGTAGCAGCATGGGTAACGTTTGCAGTGATGCTAGCAGAGCCGTGCGAGTGGTAATACGAGAGAAAGAAGGTGCGAATGAAGGAAGAAGTAACTCCCAAAAAAAACTGCAGGGGTCCAACGTCTGGCGGTGGTTTGGCTTTAAGCGGGAATATGTCGAACAGACAACCGCGAAAAGTTAAGCATGCGGCAAAAGCGTTGCTATAAAAAGTATCATTACTGCTAATATGTAGCATCATTTCAAAAGTCACCTGCGAGAGAATGAAGTGTGCTTACTCCGCATGTCGACTTCCCCATTCGGTGCCACACCATCAAAATGCAGAGGCAAACATTTCCAGAACAACATCGTATGAAAAAAATAGTAAACAACAGAATTTAATAACGTCCGTAGTAACCAACCACATAGCGAAGGACGAACACTATTTGATTTTTTATTATGCAGCTCATTTTTATTTTACACTTAAAATGTCTCTGACAATCTTGCACTTTCTGTTTTGGAAATGACACGAACGTTTGTGCCACTGCTTAATAGATAGATAGATAGATAGATAAATAGTACTTTATTGATTCCTTCAGGAGAGTTCCTTCAGGAAAATTAAAATTCCAGCAGCAGTGTACAGAGTTGAAATCAATTTAAAAAAAAAAAAATAATAAAAAAAGTAAAAAGTAAATAATGGGGGTTTAAAAGGAAACAAAATAGAGAAATATTACAAAAAGAATAAAAACAATGGGAATAACAATATAACAGTAAAATAAGAATATAACAAGACAAAGTAGGCAGTAGTGACCATGTTATGAAAACGTATCGCACTGTTAATGTTTTGCATCCCCTGTCATCCTAATACCCCCCCGCCCCCGTCCCAGAGAGGAGTTGTACAGTCTTAATGGCGTGTGGGACAAAGGAGTTCTTGAGTCTATTAGTCCTGCACTTGGGATGAAGCAGTCTAGCACTGAACAGGCTCCTCTGGCTACTGATAACGCTATGCAGAGGGTGACTGGCATCACCCAGGATGCTCACTAGTTTGTCAACAGTCCTCTTCTCTGCCACCGTCACCAGTGAGTCCAGTTTCATTCCCATTGTAGAACTTGATTGTAGAAATAACTGTTTAATTAATACAGTTTTGGTCAATTGACTTAGTTGGGATTTCCCTCTCTGCATGAAAGTTTAAAATGAGCATATATTAATGCAGTATGAACAAGAATGTTTTAATGTAGACATATAGAATCATCATACAGCTGTGATTATATGTATCAAGTGTTCATTCAAGGCCAAGGCAAAATATCGAGATATACTGTATATCGTGTATCGCGATATGGCCTAAAAATAGAGATATTAAAAAAAGGCCATATCGCCCAGCCCTAAATGTATATACTTGTTCTTATGCTTTCTGAACGCACTATGTTCACAACTCGCTGTAAATATCCTACCAAGTCAGACCTACACTGTTTCAATGTCCATTTCTCTGACGATGCAATTGTTGATGACTGAAGTGCTGATATCAACCAAACTTAACCCCCCTGCCTCCACATCCCACCCCCCAGATTGTAAATAATGTATATAATTCAATGTACATACTCTGATGATTAAAGGCCTACTGAAAGCCACTACTACCGACCACACAGTCTGATAGTTTATACATCAATGATGAAATATTAACATCGCAACACATGCCAATATGGCCGTTTTAGTTTACTATATTGCAATTTTAAATTTCCCGCGGAGTTTCTTGTTGAAAATGTCACGGAATGATGACGTCTCGGGTTGTAGCGGACATATTAGCCCAGCACCACTTACGGCGAAAAGTCATCTCTTTTCATCGCATAATTACACAGCAATTTGGACATCTGTGTTAGTGAATCTTTTGCAATTTTTTCAATTAATAATGGAGACGTCAAAGAAGAATGCTGTTGGTGGAAAGCGGTGGATCGCAGCTGCCTTTAGTAACGAAACACAGACGGTGTTTCTTTGTTTGTTGTGAAGCTTTAACAGAGAGCGGTCAAGCGAACATGTTTCTCTCCGTCAACCAGCAAGTTTTTGGATGGGAAAATTGTGATATTAAGTCGGCTCTTACCGGAGACTTGAGTGGATTATGGGACCTCATCCTGCAGCTGTCAAAAAGGCAGCTGTGAGCTTGGCTCCTCGGCTTCTCTCAGAGACACTGGTGTTCACCGCAGCCATCCGACTTTCAGGTATGACAGTATAATCTCACTAAAATACTATTAACACAATCAGCAGATAAGGGATTTTCCAGAATTATCCTAGTAAATATGTCTAATTAAATCTGAAACGCTCCCACTGCCGTCGATTTAAAAAAAAATGTTGTGTCTCACTCTAACTTTCCTCATCCATGAATCTTTCATCATCGCTCAAATTAATAGGGAAATTGACGCTTTCTCGGTCCGAATCGCTCTAGCTGCTGGTGGCCATGACAGTAAACAATGTTCAGATGTGAGGAGCTCTACAACCAGTGACGTCAAGCGCACATCGTCTGCTACTTCCGGTACAGGCAAGGCTTTTATTATTAGCGACCAAAAGTTGCGAACTTTATCGTCGATGTTCTCTACTAAATCCTTTCAGCAAAAATATGGCAATATCGCGGAATGATCAAGTATGACACATAGAATGGACCTGCTATCCCTGTTTGAATAGGAAAATCTAATTTCAGTAGGCCTTTAACTTGTGTAATGAATGTCTTATGCTGATAGTATATATTCCATCCATCAATTTTCTACCGCTTGTCCCTTTTTGGGGTCGCTGGAGTCTACCTCAGCTGCATTCAGGCAGAAGGCAGAGTACACCCTGGACAAGTTGCCACCATTTGTACCATGAATTGATTAGAGTTGTCCCAGATTTAAACAACTTGAAAAACGTATTCGGGTGTTACCATTTAGAGGTCAATTGTACGTAATATTTAATGTATTGTGCAATCTAATAATAAAAGTTTCAATCAATCAAATCATAAACTGGATGTGACTATTTCAGGCGCCATTCATTCATTCGTTTGCTTAAACAACCATAAAATGGTACCATTTATTCAATAATGTGTTTTTTTGCTGTGTCGAGCACCAGTTTAATGGTTTTGCAGGTAAAAAAAAATGAATAAATAATTGTACAACTGTGACTTTACGTACGTTATTATTGCGACTTAGACTGGCTAGCCTGGTTAGCATGCTATAAGTGGTTAGCATGCTAAGCTAAGTTGTTAGCTTCCGAGAGGGAGTGGGAGGGGGGTGTTAGCGAATTTAAACTAAACTTTGCTATTCGTTTATGTGAAGGATGAATTTTGACAAAAAATTACAGAGTAAAGATTTTAAGTGGGCTGACTGAGTGAGGGAGGAGACTTAAACGCGGCTACCGGCTAACAGGCGGTGACAAAGCGCCGCGGAGGTGCTTTGTTCTGGCGGCGACATACTCACCGGGTAGCCGGGCCCTGGCATCGGGGAGCGGTACAAGTGGTTCTGCGCGGCCGGTGAAGGTCCCATCCTACCGGTGGGAGTCCCCGGACCCATGCCAGGTCCCGCACCCGGTACCGGCGGCCCAGGACCCATCACACCGCCCCCACCACCCGTGGGTGCCGACTGAAATCCCCCTCTGGCCGCCATCTCTTCCCCGTGTGTGTGTGGCCGCCGGTCCGGTGCAGGCACTGAGTTATCGCGAGAACGCGGTAGTCATGTCACAGCGCCCTTGCTGTATGTTTTTGGTACTGCATCAACATCTTCCTTTTTTTTATTTTAATTTATTCATTTATTTCAGGCAATGACATAAACAGAAAAAAAGTACAACACGTAATATTATGAATTAATATACTGCGAAAGCAGGGTCCTTTAGGGCAGTGGTCCCCAACCTTTTTGTAGCTGCGGACCGGTCAACGCTTGATAATCTGTCCCGCGGCCCGGTGGAGGGAGGGGGAAGGGGGGGGGGGTTCTTTTTTTTATTTTTTTATTTTTTTTCTTTGTCATGAAAAAGGGAGGTTTTTGGGGGGGTTGGTGCACTAATTGTAAGTGTATCTTGTGTTTTTTATTTCGATTTAATTAAATAAATAAACATTTAAAACATTTTTTTTTTTTTAAATAAATAAATAATAAAAATAAATAAAAAAATTACTCTGCCGCCCGGTACCAATCGATCTGCGGCCCGGTACTGGTGGTTGGGGACCACTGCTTTGGGACGGCATAGCTCGGTTGGTAGAGTGGCCGTGCCAGCAACTTGAGAGTTGCAGGTTCGATTCCCGCTTGTGCCATCCTAGTTACTGCCATTGTGTCCTTGGGCAAGACACTTTACCCACCTGCTCCCAGTGCCACCCACACTGGTTTAAATGTAACTTAGATATTGGGTTTCACTATGTAAAATGCTTTGAGTCACTTGAGAAAAGCACTATATAAATATAATTCACTGCTTTAGGGTGCATGGGAGTTTGCCCAACTAGTCTACATGTGACTTGACTTGACTTTATTAATTAATGCTTGCAGTGGAGCCAATTAAGGCCCCATTGAAAAAAACAGCTGAACTTTACAGTAAATATCAAACAAACAAAAAATGAAAAGAACAGACAGTATTTTATACATATATATACATTAAAAAAAAACAATTTCAGGGCAGCAGCAGCATGCATTCTGGTATATGACTGTATTACTTATTTAATTAGATAGTGTCATTATACAGCTTGATTGCAGTGTGCAGGGTAGAGTTTTTTAAGTCTCTTTGTCTTGGCTTTGGGCTCGGGTTCAGCCAGCTTATGTTGGTTCCTCAATGTCCTGGCAGTGCGGCGGCCTCGTGTTGGAGGTAGCAGGTCATGCAGAGGGTGTTGCTCTTCATGCATAACCCTGACCAGCTTCATTGCAGCCTCCTCTCTCCTGGTCTGGAGTGATGGTAGGGGTTGTTAGGTGTTTCTAGTTCTCCTTGTAATGATTTTACAGAATGCTCTAGCTCTGCCTGTTGTTTTTTGGAGCAGCCCACTAAGAGCACTGCATATTCCAGACATGTGCTTTGTGGACTTGGAGAAGGCGTTCGACCGTGTACCTCGGGAAGTCCTGTGGTGAGTGCTCAGAGAGTATGGGGTATCGGACTGTTTGATTGTGGCGGTCCGCTCCCTGTATGATCAGTGTCAGAGCTTGAAAAACTTATTTTCAAGCCAATTGTCACCAATTGTGTTCATAACATTTATGGACAGAAGTTCTAAGCGCAGTCAGGGTGTTAAGGGGATCCGGTTGGGTCTCTGTTTTTAGCAGATGATGTGGTCCTGATGGCTTCATCTGGCCAGGATCTTCAGCTCTCACTGGATCGTTTCGCAGCTTAGTGTGAAGCGACTGGAATGAGAATCAGCACCTCCGAGTCCGAGTCCATGGTTCTCGTCCGGAAAAAGGGTGGAGCGTATTAAACGGTCCTTTAATACTGTGGCAAGTGTGCTAGAATTTGCACAGCAGCATGTAGCTACGAACATATGTTTTTGTTGCATAGTGCATTTGCATAAAATGAAGGTGTGTATGTACTTCTAGTTTTATCACATGGTGCCCACCACAGTGAGCAGGCATGTTAGTCATAGTGTCAACTGTCCCCCAGCATTGCCTCTTGACCCTGTTTTTTTTTATAGCAAGGCCTATTCAATTATAGATATGTCACTCAAAATGAAACTCATGTCATGTTGAGACAATGAAAATAATACACATTTGATGTGTTTGTTTTTTGAATGCACTTACCTGGAGTATAACATACTATACCAGGGGTCGGGAACCTTTTTGGCTGAGAGAGCCATGACAGCCACATATTTAAAAATGTATTTCCGTGAGAGCCATATCATATTTTTTAACACTGAATACAACTAGATGCGTGCATTAACGAAGAAGCAGTAGAAAATGGATGAATGGATTTTTAAGTAACACCAACATATTTAGAGTATAATAAGTCTCTTATTCTTCTTAATAACATTGTTATTCTGAAGCTAACCATCCATCCATCCATCCATTTCTACCGTTTGTCCCGTACCCGGTGGAAACCTGCACAGTCACGGGGAGAACATGCAAACTCCACACAGAAAGATCTCGAGCCCGGGATTGAACTCAGGACCTTTGTATTGTGAGGCACACGCTCAAACCCCCCTTTCACTGTGCTGTTCATAGTAGTGTGTGTGTGTGTGTGTGTGTGTGAAATGTTATTATTGAAATATTATTGATGGAGAGCAGGTCTTGTTGTGAATTCAGTTTTTGAGATGCTCTGCAATCATGATTAATAAAATCCTTTCAAGACCGATGTTTAGGAATTTCGTTGACTAAATCTAAATTAATTTAGATGACTAACCCATGACTAAAACACATTTTGGTTAAAAGACTAACTGAAACTAATTTAAAAACCTGTCAAAATTAACATTGGTGAACATTTTTTACACTCAATGTTTTTCCCTTTAAAAACACTGAATTGCAAGTTTTTTTTTTAAATATTTGCTTGAAACAGTGGATGTCTCTGCACAATTATTTGCACTTAAAAATGTATGTTTGTAGTAATAAATATGATTATAACATTTTAACATAATGTTTGTGTTCAGTTACAATAATAAATAAAATACTTCTTACCATTTATGCGAATTCTTAAACGGGTGCGGTAGAAACGAATGGATGGATAAAAAATATATGAGAATGTTTTATATTTCGAACGTTAATTTTAACGCTGTGATTATCAGCGGAATTATTCATTACTTATCGTCTTTAACAATGACAATGTCAGCTAAGATTTATCTGAGAGCCAGATGCAGTCATCAAAAGAGCCACATCTGGCTCTAGAGCCATAGGTTCCCTACCCCTGTACTAGACCATAGCAAGTAGAGATGTTATCGGCCGATAAATGCTTTAAAATGTAATATCGGAAATTATCGGAATCGGTTTCAAAAAGTAAAATTAATGACTTTTTAAAACGCCGTTGTACACAGCGGTACATATCTGAGGGTCTGCTGGGCACGTCTGACAGTCTATTGTCAGAAAGAGTTTCAAGTCCCACATCTGGAAGAACTTCAAACATGTCACGAGGGGTAGGGCACGGGGAAGAACCAGGTCAGGTTGGGAAGACTGTGTCTCCCAGCTGGACTGGAAACGCCTCAGGAATCTCCCAGGAGGAGCTGGACGAAGTGGCTGGGGAGAGGGAAGTCAGGGCTTCTCTGCTTAGACTGCTGCGACATCACGATGATCGACTTGGTGGATGTATCATCAAATCTGCGGTCTCATGCTTTAGACATTTGGGTGAGTCTGGTGGGGCAGGATAGACAGACCTGATAGGACCAAACGCATAGCGAGGGTCCGCTGGGAACGTCTGACAGAGTCTACCGTCAGAAAGTTTGAAGTCCCACCTCCAGAAAAACTTCAAATATGTCATGAGGGGGACCAAGGGGAAGACGTAGGACACGTTGGGGGGACTCTGTCTCCCAGCTGGCCTGGGAACGCTTCGGGATCCCCCAGGAGGAGCTGGACGAAGTGGCTGGGGAGAGGGAAGTCTGTGCTTCTCTTCTTAGGCTGGTGCCGCATTACGATGATCGACTTAGTGGATGTATCATCAAATTTGCCGTCTCATGCTTTAGACATTTGGGTGAAGGGAGGAGTAGAGCTTTCAACCGATCACCACCTGGTGGTGAGTTTGGTGGGACAGGATAGACAGACCTGACAGGACCAAACGCATAGCGAGGGTCTGCTGGGCATGTCTGACAGAGTCTACCGTCAGAAAGTTTGAAGTCCCACCTCCAGAAGAACTTCAAATATGTCACGAGGGGGACCAAGGGGAAGACCTAGGACACGTTGGGGGGACTCTGTCTCCCAGCTGGCCTAGGAACGCTTCGGGATCCCCCAGGAGGAGCTGGACGAAGTGGCTGGGCCGATGGAAGTCTGTGCTTCTCTTCTTAGGCTGGTGCCGCAGTACGGTGATCGACTTAGTGGATGTATCATCAAATTTGCGGTCTCATGTTTTAGACATTTGGGTGAAGGGAGGAGTAGAGCTTTCAACCGATCACCACCTAGTGGTGAGTCTGGTGGGGCAGGATAGACAGACCTGACAGGACCAAACGCATAGCGAGGGTCTGCTGGGAACGTCTGACAGAGTCTACCGTCAGAAAGAGTTTCAAGCCCCACTTCTGGAAGAACTTCAAACATGTCACAAAGGGGGCCACGGGGAAGACCCGGGACAGGTTGGGAAGACTATGTCTCCCGGCTGTCCTGGAAAGTCCTCAGGAATCCCCCAGGAGGAGTTGGACGAAGTGGCTGGGGAGAGGGAAAGCTGTTGTCCCCGCAACCCGACCTCGGATACGCGGAAGAACATGGATGGAAGCACAAAAAGTAATCTATCATTGGTAGAGGGTGTTTCTGTGCAGGACAGGTCTGCCTGTGCGTGTTTCTATTCGTATGCCACTCAGCCTTACGCTTGAAAGAATAATACAACTATCCGTCCTGGATCTTGACAATTTCGGCAAAGGGAAAATGAGCAGCGGCGACAGACAGTGAATACAAAAACAAGTGAACACAAATACTGTAATGCCTGTCCTGGGTTTGACCCTATTATGGATGCGCTTCCAAACAAACAGTTTTTTTATTTATCAGGTCCTTTATAGTGAAAGTTATATATATGAATAATTCCTCGTCCGTGGCTCTCCAAGTAAGCGTGCATGTCATCTGCACACAGAGGATTCACTCTGCAAACAAGTCGAGTCATTTGCACAAACATCAAACACTGTCTTCAAAATTGAGTTTTAGTAGTGTTTCCAGGGAGTTAACGTACCAATTATGAGCGTGTCATTCCCGTTACCTCTCCAGAGGGGACTTGCCACCCAAAATGGCAGCTGATTAGCTCAGGCTGTGCACTATGCACACAAATGAGAGGCCGGGATCATCAAGTCGATTGCCGCCTCCCTCCCGCGCTCTATTTTGCTTTCTCCCAAACGGCAGGCTTATCCTCCGGCCCTGAATCCCAAAGTGGCGTGGCAGAGACGGGGACTGCAGAGATTGGTTTGACAGAGCGTGCCTCGCCTGACCTGACATGGGAGTTGAGACACTTTGGTAAAGCATAGAGTCGTCCTTCGTCTTGCACGGAGGCAATGGACTGTGCTCGTTTTATGTGGCCCGTGAAAGCCTGGAAATAATGTGCATCCGTAAAGTACTTCGTCTGTCTTACAAAACATATTCCTTCTTTCAATTTTGACGTAAAAAATTGCATGTGTGTTAAATTTGAGAATTATCTGACCATGCAAAAAACATTATGTGTCTTTAAAAGCAGGGGTGTCCAAATCTTTTAGAAAAGAATAGAATAGAATAGAATGTATTTCATTGATCCCTGGGGGTAATTCAGCACCACAGTTCGCTCACAATAAACACTTAGGTATTTTTTACATGTGAATAATATAAATACAGTCTATTATACAGCATTATTCACATGTGAATACTATAAATACAGTCTGTTATACAGAATATATATATATATATATATATATATATATATATATATATATATATATATATATATATATATATGTAGATATATATATTAGGGGTGTGCATCTTTGGGTGTCCCACGATTCGATTCAATATCGATTCATGGGGTCACGATTCGATAACATATCGATTTTTTCGATTCGATTCGATTCTCGATTCAAAAGCGATTATTTTTCCCGATTTAAAAGGATTCTGTATTCATTCAATACATAGGATTTCAGCAGGATCTACCCCAGTCTGCTGACATGCTAGCAGAGTAGTAGATTTTTGTAAAAAGCTTTTATAATGTAAAGGACAATGTTTTATCAACGGATTGCAATAATTTAAATTTGTTTTAACTATTAAAAGAACCAAAAATATGACTTATTTTTATCTTTGTGAAAACATTGGACACAGTGTGTTGTCAAGCTTATGAGATGCGATGCAAGTGTAAGCCGCTGTGACACTTTTTTTTAATTTTTATAAATGTCTAATGATAATGTCAATGAGGGATTTTTAATCACTGCTATGCTGAAATTATAACTAATATTGATACTGTTGTTGATAATATTCATTTTTGTTTCAATGCTTTTGGTTTGTTCTGTGTCGTGTTTGTGTCTCCTCTCAATTGCTCTGTTTATTGCAGTTCTGAGTGTTGCTGGGTCAGGTTTGGTTTTGGAATTGGATTGCATTGCTATGGTATTGCTGTGTAGTGGTTGGTTGGATTGATTAAAAAAATAAAAATAAAAAATAAAAATATATAATTTTTTTTAAAATAAAAAATAAATCGATTTTTAAAAAATTAGAATCGATTCTGAATCGCACAACATAAACAATTCGATTTGTATTTGAATCGATTATTTCCCACACCCCTAATATATATATGTATATATATATATAGATAGATAGATAGATAGATAGATAGATAGATAGATAGATAGATAGATAGATAGATAGATAGATAGATAGATAGTACTTTATTGATTCCTTCAGGAGAGTTCCTTCAGGAAAATTAAAATTCCAGCAGCAGTGTACAGAGTTGAGATCAATTTAAAAAAAAAAAAAAGTAAATAATGGGGGTTTAAAAGGAAACAAAATAGAGAAATATTACAAAAAGAATAAAAACAATGGGAATAACAATACAACAGTAAAATAAGAATATAACAAGACAAAGTATATATATGTCAAGAAACTCTTCATGTCATTCAAATTGGCCCTCGACATAATTTTATGTGGACCGCCACATTATCCAAAGTGGTCTGCCACTTCGTTTAACGTGGTCTTCCACGTTATTTTTAAGTGGCCCCCCACATCAGTCACCGTGGCCCAACACGCCATTTTACGTGGCCTGCCAGGTAAATAAAGTGGCCTGCCAGATATATAATGTGGCCTGCAATGTCATTCACTGTGGTCTTCCTCATCACTCCATGTGAACTTCCAAATCATTTATATGGTCCACCAGGTTATTTAATGTGACCTGCCACATCATTTAACGTGGACCGCCAAATCATTTGTTGTGGTCTACCAAGTCATTTTAAGGTGGTCTCCCCCATCAATTAAAGTGGCCCGCTTCTTTATTCAATGTGGCCTGCAACATCATTCAATGTGATCGTCCACACATTCAAATTGGACCACCATATCATTCAATGTGGCCCCGACATAATTTTCTGTGGACCCCCACATTATCCAAAATGGTCTGCCATATCATTTAACGTGGTCTTCTTAAATGATGTGCATTTAATGTGGACCGCCAAATCATTTGTTGAGGCCTACCAAGTCATTTTAAGGTGGTCTGTCCCATCAATTAATGTGGCCCGCTTCTTTATTCAATGTGGCCTGCAACATAATTTAATGTGATCTTCCACGTAATTCAAATTGGACCACCATGTCATTCAAAGTGGCCCGCGACATAATTTTCTGTGGACCCCCACATTATCCAAAATGGTCTGCCATATCATTTAACGTGGTCTTCCACATTTTTTTTATGTGGCCCCCCACGTCATTCAGTGTGGCCCAACACACCATTTTATGTGGCCTGCCAGATAAATAAAGTGGCCTGCCAAATATATGATGTGGCCTGCAACGTCATTCACTGTGGTCTTCCTCATCACTCCATGTGAACCGCCAAATCATTTATATGGTCCTCCAGGTTATTTAATGTGACCTGCCACATCATTTAATGTGGACCGCCAAATCATTTGTTGTGGCCTACCAAGTCATTTTAAGGTGGTCTGCCCCATCAATTAAAGTGGCCCGCTTCTCTATTCAATGTGGCCTGCAACATCATTCAATGTGATCTTCCACACATTCAAATTGTACCACCATGTCGTTCAATGTGGCCCCGACATAATTTTTTGTGGACCGCCACATTATCCAAAGTGGTCTGCCACTTCATTTAATGTGGTCTTCCACATTATTTTTTAAGGGGCCCCCCACATCAGTCAATGTGGCCCAACACACCATTTTACGTGGCCTGCCAGATAAATAAAGTGGCCTACCAAATATATAATGTGGCCTGCAACGTCATTCACTGTGGTCTTCCTCATCACTCCATGTGAACCGCCAAATCATTTATATGGTCCTCCAGGTTATTTAATGTGACCTGCCACATCATTTAATGTGGACCGCCAAATCATTTGTCGTGGCCTACCAAGTCATTTTAAGGTGGTCTGCCCCATCAATTAAACTAGCCCGCTTCTCTATTCAATGTGGCCTGCAACATCATTCAATGTGATCTTCCACACATTCAAATTGGACCACCATGTCGTTCAATGTGGCCCCGACATAATTTTTTGTGGACCGCCACATTATCCAAAGTGGTCTGCCACTTCATTTAATGTGGTCTTCCACATTATTTTTTAAGGGGCCCCCCACATCAGTCAATGTGGCCCAACACACCATTTTACGTGGCCTGCCAGATAAATAATCTGGCCTGCAACGTCATTCAATGTGGTCTTCCTCATCACTCCATGTGAACCTCCAAATCATTTATATGGTCCGCCAGGTTATTTAATGTGACCTGCCACATCATTTAATGTGGA
>NC_084612.1:72168427-72200927 GCF_033978795.1 Nerophis ophidion
CCAGGCAATAGCGAGCTTGTTTCATATGAAAGCAACAAAAAAAAATAAACAGTCATATCGGTACAACAGTAATCATATAGAGAAGAAGAAGAAGAAGAAGAAGAGTAGCTTTTTTTTTTTTTTTTTTACAGTAGTTGTACATACACACCTTGTAGTGTTATTGTGCTTTCCTTAGACATCTGCAACAACAACAACACAAAGTTCACACACTTGGAACAGCCCCACAAACACAAAAAGTCGACGCCGGAAAAAGTAGACGGAAGGAAGAATGCCAGGAAATGAGGAAAAAAGACAAGTAAAGAAAGAGGTGTAAATACAGAGGTACCTCGGTTTTGTCGAATAATTTGGTTTTGGAGACTTGTGCGTATTGCAGCTTTAAAAAAAAAAACAACAACAAAAAAAACAAAAACACCATGGGGCCAAAGAGAGTTGCGAGTGCCAGCACTTTGTAAGTGAAAGTTTAAAACAATTCAGTACAGTACAAAGGCTAGGGTGGGCTAGGCTAGCTCTCTGTTTTTCAAAAATGTATGAAAATGGAAAAAAGATGAGGAAAAATTTTTTGTTTTTGTTTTAATATGGTGTCTGTAGGACAGGGGTGTCCAAAGTGCGGCCCGCAGCTAATTGTTTACCGGCCCGCCACACATTCTGGAAATGCTATTGCAAAAATGAAAAAGAACATTAAAAATATTGGAATGAGGTGAAATCTATCGAGAAAAAGTTGCAATGTTGATTTTTTTTTTGTCTTTCTTTATTTTGGATTTTTTTCCCATTGCTCCAAAAAAATAATGACAAAAAAAATCCATGTTATAGTGAATTATTTCCAAAGTTCCAATTGGTTCAAATATTTCACTTTAAAATGTTTCATGTGGTAAATATTGCATATATTGTGCAGTTGCTATATAAAAACAAAGTTTTTTTTGACAAAAGAGCATAAAACAAACAAAATAATAGTCCAAACGTAAAATCGACAGATATTTCTGAAGTTGATCTTGTAACTTAAGTATTGAAAGTAAAAAAAACCCTAATAAAAATGTATCACTTTATGAGTGGGGCACCTTTTGGGTCCCAAACATATTTACTGGTACTTTATTTATCTTTTCACCGTGATTACTCAAAAATAATAAAGAATTAAAATCAATGGCGTCCTGCATTATTGATCTTTTAGAGCTCTAATTACTAAATACTGCATAATTCAGTTTTACGATTAATTTTTTTTTTAAGTTGATATAGAGATTTATTTTAGGCGTTAAATAAAAAATAATACAAATTTGACTTATTTTTTAACATTTTAATAACTGAGACCCTCTATTGTCCCCGGGACCCCTGAAGGTAAAATCATTTTAAAAAATCCATACATTTTGTTGTGGTTTGAAAATGAAACATTTTAAAATGGCCCCCGCATGCTTTAATTTTTCCGTGTGCGGCCCTCAGTGGAAAAAGTTTGGACACCCCTGCTGTAGGAGAACTCAGGTGACACAAACCTCTCTAATTGTTAGAAATCACACTGTTTCTGTTGAACATGCTTCAGTGATTAGAGACTATTAGGCGAGCGTCGTTTTGCATACTTGCCAACCCTCCCGATTTTCCCGGGAGACGCACGGAATTTCAGTGCCCCTCCCGGAAAAAATCTCCCGATTTCCACCCGGACAACAATATTGGGGGCCATTAGCGTCCTCTCTCACCTGAAAAGGAGACTATTATATATGTCTCCGTTGTCCGTAGCTTTATCTATAACCCATAAAGTAGGCAGGCAGCGTGTATTTATTCCAGTTGGCACGTTACTACACTGACACGCAACATCCGAATTCCCATTATGCATCGCTTCAAAACTACGGCAAGTAGTAATGTCCAAAAACATAACACGAGACAAAGCAGAAGAACGGAGAAGAGACATGGTGACGACGAGTAAGAAGAAGAAGCACGCTTGCAAGTTCCGAAATGATTAGAAAAGAATAATTTCAATTCATTCAGGACAGTTCGAAGTGGAAGAGGTATGCTGCCTGCAAATTTTGTAGAGTATATATATATATATATATATATATATATATATATATATATGTGTATACACATTTATATATAGGGAATGCTATCGGAGATCTCAAACTTGGCAAGTAGGTCGTTTTGTCCTACTAATTTTGGCAGTCCTTGAACTCACCGTGGTTCGTTTACATTTTACAACTTCCTCCGACTTTCTAAGACGTGTTTTAATGCCGCTCCTTCTGTGTTGGGGGATAGTATTCCCTATATATATATATATATATATATATATATATAGGGGAAAAAAAAAAATATATATATATATACATATATATATGTATATATATATATATAGGGGGAAAAATACATATATATATATATATATATAGGGAATACTATCCCCCAAGTAGTATTCCTATATATTTGGCAGTCCTTGAACTCACCTTGGTTTGTTTACATTTTACGACTTCCTCAGACTTTCTAAGACGTGTTTTAATGCCGCTCCTTCTGTGTCTCATTTTGTCCGCCAAAAGTTTTATACTGTGCATGAATGCAAAAAGGTGAGCTTTGTTAATGTTGTTGACTCGTTGGAGTGCCACTCAGACATATTTGGTCGGTGCAAAAAATTTCACCGACCAAAAATTGCAGGTATGCTGCCTGCAATTTTTTAAGAGTATATATATATATATATATAGAGAGAGAGGGAATACTATCCCCCAACCCCCATCTCCCGAATTCGGAGATATCAAGCTTGGCAAGTATGTCGTTTTGTCCTACTAATTTTGGCAGTCCTTGAACTCACCGTGGTTTGTTTACATTTTACAACTTCCTCAGACTTTCTAAGACGTGTTTTAATGCCGCTCCCTCTGTGTCTCATTTTGTCCGCCAAAAGTTTTATACCGTGCATGAAAACCAAAAAGTGAGCTTTGTTAATGTTGTTGACTCGTTGGAGTGCCACTCAGGCATATTTGGTCGGTGCATGACTGCATGCTAATCGATGCTAACATGCTATTTAGGCTGGCTGTATGTACATATTGCATCATTATGCCTCGTTTGTAGGTATATTTGAGCTCATTTAATTTCATTTAGGTCCTCTTAATTAGATTTATACAGTATGTGCATGTCTTATGACACTTTATCTGTATGTAATAGTGACTGAGCACATAGTCATTTGATAGTAGGCTAATATAGACACTTACATAATGTGTTGTCTTCAATATAACACTCATACAAGGCTTGTATAGATTTCGTTTTTTTTTGGGGGGGATTTTCAGTCCAATATGGCTCTTTAAATATTTTGGGTTGTGAATCCTTCGGGCTAAGGGTTCATCCAACCGATATTGATATCAGATAATTGTCCGATATCGGATGATGCAAGCAGTCCCGTATTGCGCTGAATCTCATCAACCGGTTAACATCTAAATGTCCTTCGAAAAGCACGCAAAGTTGGTCTTTTCTTGCATTTTTTTTAATAGTTTTACATGCTGCTTGGAGCTAGCAGCTACACAACGGCCAAGCACACAATAGCACACAAGCTAGACATAGGAAATAAGTGTTCATAATTGAACAAGTACCGTAAATTCCGGACAACACTTTTTTCCCTACGCTTTGAACCCTGCGGCTTATAAATGTATACATTTTACTATTTATTTTTCTTTGCTATTGACCATAATATTTTATGTTCAGTAGTTTTCAATTAAACTAAAATGCTGTGTTATTGTTCTTTTGCTATGGCGCCATCTTTTTGGACGAGTTCGCTCACCGCAAGTGTTGCTCGTTGAAAAAGTACTTCCAGTTTTAATCTCTAAACTGAAAGTAAAACCGTCCGTAGCCTTCCGCTCTTCACTCATCACTCATCACTCAGTTATATTGTGAGTTTTACAATATAACTAAAACAATTCATACCAACTAAATTGTCCAATGTTTGTCGCCTGTCGGAGTGTTTTCTACCATATTTGTACGTGCCATCATATTGTGATGACACTAGCGTCGTTATCGTCAGCTAATATGCTAACACGTTAGTGTTAGTAATATTAACCTAAAATGGCATTATTTTTGTATTGTTTCCGTTTCACCAATTCCTGAGTAAATTCACCAAGACGTCACCGTGGAGTTGTTGAGTCTGTTTAGCTGATTGGAGAGCTAGCTTCCGCAGCTAGTGGGTCCATGACGACGTTTTACTGTCTTGTTAAACAATTAAAGATATGTTAAGTTAAAGTTTTAGTACCAATGATTGTCACACACAAACAAGGTGTGGAGAAATTATTCTCTGAATTTGATCCTTCACCCTTGATCACCCCCTGGGAGGTGAGGGGAAAAGTGAGCAGCAGCCGTGGCCGCGCCCCGGAATAATTTTTGGTGATTTAACCCCCAATTCCAACCCTTGATGCTGAGTGCCAAGCAGGGAAGTAATGGGTCCCATTTTTATAGTCTTTGGTATGACTCGACCGGGGTTTGAACCCACGACCTACCGATCGCAGGACGGACACTCTAACCACTAGGCCACTGAGTAGGCTACATAATATCAGCATCGCTACGGTAAATTATTTTACAACCTGTTCTAATTGATAGTCTGCAATTAAAAAATGTTTAACAGGCAGAATATACAATTTTACTAAAATTACTCTTTTCACAACGTATACATCTCCGACTTATAGTCTGCTGTGGCTAATGTATGTAAAAATATGTTTTTCTTCTAAAAATTTAGTGGGTGCGCTCGATAGTCCGGAAAATACGGTACTTAAATATGCAAAGTCTCTCTTTAGGCGTATTAGAAAGTAACAAATGTGTCTGCATTAATTATTATTAATTATTATGGCCACTAGGTGGCGGCAAAAAAAAAATTACCGTCCATCCATCCATCCATTTTCTACCGCTTATTCCCTTTCGGGTCGCGGGGGGCGCTGGCGCCTATCTCAGCTACAATCGGGCGGAAGGCAGGGTACACCCTAGACAAGTCGCCACCGTTTCATCCTAAAAACAGCAAAAGTCCAATCCAGCTAGCGAGACCAGCTTGCTAGTAAATAAATACAATTTAAACAATAGAGGCAGCTCACTGGTAAGTGCTGCTATTTGAGCTATTTTTAGAACAGGCCAGCAGGGGACTCATCTGGTCCTTACGGGCTACCTGGTGCCCGCGGGCACCGCGTTGGGGACCCCTGATTTATTGTTTGAAAAACTGCTTGGGTTTTGTTCGAGTCTGACTTTTTAGAACTGGTAAAAAACCGAGGTACCACCGTAGTAGAGTGCACCTAAAACGTGTAGGAGCGCAAAACCCTCAGACTCAACAGGGTTCTTGTGCACCCGCGTTGAAACGGTTCTTTACTCATCTTCACCTTCGGCCTTACTTGGTTTTTGGCCATCTTTAAATCGACACCAGTCAACAGCAATAGGGGTCTGGCTCTGAAACAGATCAAAGAACCGGGGACGTTGGGAGAAGATGGGATTAAAACATGTCTGAAGGTACAGAACAACTTTCAAAAGCAGTAGGGTTCTTGTAAAGAAGGTCAGTTGGAAGTGGTTACTGGTAAAATGATAAAAAAAGTGTATATGCTGATACGAAGATGAAGGCTTATACAACATTCAAAAGCAATACGGTTCTTGCCGCGATGCAAAAAAAAGGGATGGGTTGGTTTTTACGTTTGGTCAAGGCCACAAGGGGAATATAAATACTTTGAAAAAAATGTTCCTACCGCGGGCCATCTTGGATCAGGTACAGTATCACTCAAAAGCAATATGGTTCTTCGAATACCCGAAAGTTTGAAAATTTTAACACAGCAACGTTTGTGAGTTTTACAATATAACTAAAACAATTTATACCGACTTAATCGTCCCATGTGTGTCGTCTGTCGGTACAGTAACACTCAAAAGCAATATGGTTCTTCGAATACCCGAAAGTTTGAAAATTTTAACACAGCAACGTTTGTGAGTTTTACAATATAACCAAAACAATTTATACCGACTAAATCGTCCCATGTGTGTCGTCTGTCGGTACAGTAACACTCAAAAGCAATATGGTTCTTCGAATACCCGAAAGTTTGAAAATTTTAACCAAGCAACGTTTGTGAGTTTTACAATATAACAAAAACAATTTATACCGACTAAATCGTCCCATGTGTGTCGTCTGTCGGTACAGTAACACTCAAAAGCAATGAAGTTCTTCGAATACCCGAAAGTTTGAAAATTGTAACATAGTTCAACTTCCTATCCGGGCCATCTTGAACCGGGTTTTTGCTCTGACCCAGAACAGGGAAGGTGTGAAACCTGTGCTAAGGCCAAAAGGTGAAAATAAATACCATTTTGACCTTTATTCCTCAAGCATCTTTCAAAAGCTATAGGGTTGTTGGCGAGACACAGCGCGTTGGTAGCAGAACGTTAAAAAGGGAAGGTGACCATTTGCCCTTTGGCCATTTTGGAAGGTTCAAACATTCAAAAGCAACAGGGTTCTTGTTGTGACTAATAAAAAAAAGACCTTCACTAGAGAATCGGTGGAGAGGTGGCAGGGAGAGTAGACTCTGAGTTGACCTTCGACCTCCGCTACGTTCAAAACAACCTTATGAGTTTGAACAAAAAAAATGGTTGAGGCTTGGTAAATGGTGTTTTGACCTTTGACCTCGCCAAATCTGGCTCACGTGACGCTCAAAAGCAATAGGGTTGTGGACACTTAGGAACTATTACAGTTCAAAATCCAAGCGCTAGGAGACATACTGTGAGAGTCGGCGGCACACACACACACACACACACACACACACACACACACACACACACACACACACACACACACGCGCGATAAAATATATAGATGTGTCATCTTTCTTCTGTCATTGAGGCAAACTTGGTAGTTGTGTGTTTGAGTATATTGGTATAGATATAAACATAATCCAAATAATAATAAAGAACATGCAAATGGGCAAACACGCGCATGCATTACATCAGGGGTGTCCAAACGTTTCGCTCTGGGGGCCGCATTGGGCTATTTAAATGTGGTTTAGGGGCCGAAAGCCAAATGCATGTAAAGTGACTATATATATATATATATATATATATATATATATATATATATATATATGGCGCACCAAAAAAAAATACAACCAACACATAAAATCCACACACAAAACACAACCTGCTCACTGAACTGTGTGGATAGTAGCAAAAAAGGTCCACACACCATAAAAAAAAAAAATCAAAATTCTGGTTAATGACCATGTATTGTCTTTGACCCAGTCCAAACAACCTTCCCTAGTCATGGCGCACAAAAAACCCAAATGCAACCAACTCATAAAGCCGACACTCATAACACAACCTGCTCACTGAACTTTGTTGATATCAGCAAAAAAACGTCCATGCACCATAAAAAAAAATAAAAAATCTAAATTTCACAAATTTTAATCGATTGCAATGCATGATGGGAAAATTGCAAAACATTCTCTACACACTTGTCCATGTTTGGCGCTTTTTAGCTGTTTCATCGTCACAGAAGTGAGCAAAGTGGAAGTCAAACTTTCACAGTCTTAATATTTGAATATAAATTATTTATCCATATATACACATATATGTATAGGCTATATATATGTGTGTATGTATGTATATATATATATATATATATATATATATATATATATATACATATATATATATATATATATATATATATATATGTATATATATATATATATGTGTGTGTGTATATATAGAAATATATATATACACACACACAGAAATATATATATATATATATATATATATATATATATATACATACACACATATATATAGCCTATAGATATATGTGTACATATAGATAAATAATTAATATTTAAATATTAAGACTGTGAAAGTTTGACTTCCACCTTGCTCACTTCTGTGACGATGAAGCAGCTAAAAAGCGCCAAACATGGACAAGTGTGTAGAGAATGTTTTGCATTTTTCCCATCATGCATTGCAATCGATTAGAATTTGTGTAATTTAAAAAAAAAAATTTTTTTATGGTGCTTGGAAGTTTTTTTGCTGGTATCGATAAAGTTCAGTGAGCAGGTTGTGTTATGAGTGTTGGCTTTATGAGTTGGTTGCATTTGGGTTTTTTGTGCGCCATGACTAGGGAAGGTTGTTTGGATTGGGTCAAATAAATAAATGCTGTAGTGATTATTTTCCCATCCCAAAACATGGTCATTAACCAGAATTTAGATTTTATTTTTTTATGGTATGTGGACAGTTTTTTCCTACTATCCACACAGTTCAGTGAGCAGGTTGGGTTTTGTGTGTAGATTTTATGTGTTGGTTACATTATTTTTTTTAGTGCGTCATGACTAGGGAAGGTTGTTTGGATTGGGTCATATGAATAAATGCTGTAGTGATTCAGGGTCATTAACCTGAAATCTTAATATTTTTTTATGGCACGTGGATGTTTTTTGCTAATATCCACAAAGTTCAGTAAGCAGGTTGTGTTATGTGTGTTGAAATGTGTTGGTTTCCTTTTTGTTTTTGCCCAATGACTAGGGAAGGTTGTTTGGATTGGGTCATAATAATAAATGCTGTAGTGATACATTTCAAACACAATTCATGGTCATAAACCGGAATTTAGATATTTTTTTATGGTGTGTGGCCGTTTTTTGATTACATCGACAAAGTTGAGTGAGCAGTTTGTGTTTTGTGTGTTGATTTTTTTTGTTGGTTTAATTTCTTTTTGTGCACCATGTCTAGGGAAGATTGTTTGGATTGGGTCATATAAATAAATGCTGTAGTGATAAACTTCAAATCACAATTCAGGGTCATTAACCTTATTGTTGATTTTTTTTATGGTGCGTGGACGTTTTTTGCTACTATCCACAAAATTCAGTGAGCAGGTTGTGTTTTGTGTGTTGGTTTAATTTGTTTTTTTGTGCGCCATGACTAGGGAAGGTTGTTTGGATTGGGTCATATGAATAAATGCTGTAGTGATTCATGGTCATTAACCTGAATTTTTTTATATATTTTTTTGGCACGTGGATGTTTTTTGCTACTATCCACACAGTTCAGTTAGAAGGTTGGGTTTTGTGTGTTGATTTCATGTGTTGGTTGCATTTTTTTTTCTGTGCGCCATGACTAGGGAAGGTTGTTTGGATTGGGTCGTATGAATAAATGTTGTAGTGATTCAGGGTCATTAACCGGAAATTTTAATATTATGTTTTTTTGCTAATATCCACAAAGTTCAGTAAGCAGGTTGTGTTATGTGTGTTGAAATGTGTTGGTTTCATTTATGTTTTTGCCCAATGACTAGGGAAGGTTGTTTGGATTGGGTCATAATAATAAATGCTGTAGTGATACATTTCAAACACAATTCATGGTCATTAACCGGAATTTTTTTTTTTTTTTATGGTGTGTGGACCTTTTTTGATTATATCGACAAAGTTCAGTGAGTAGGTTGTGTTTTGTGTATTGATTTTTTTGTTGGTTTAATTTCTTTTTGTGCACCATGACCAGGGAAGGTTGTTTGGTATTGGGTCGTATAAATAAATGCTGTAGTGATACACTTCAAATCAGAATTCAGGGTCATTAACCTTATTGTTGATTTTTTTTATGGTGCGTGGACGTTTTTTGCTACTATCCACAAAATTCAGTGAGCAGGTTGTGTTTTGTGTGTTGGTTTAATTTGTTTTTTTGTGCGCCATGACTAGGGAAGGTTGTTTGGATTGGGTCATATGAATAAATGCTGTAGTGGTTCATGGTCATTAACCTGAATTTTTTTATATATTTTTTTGGCACGTGGACATTTTTTGCTACTATCCACACAGTTCAGTGAGTAGGTTGGATTTTGTGTGTTGATTTTATGTGTTGGTTGCATTTTTTTGTCGTGCGCCATGACTAGGGAAGGTTGTTTGGATTGGGTCATATGAATAAATGTTGTAGTGATTCAGGGTCATTAACCGGAAATTTTAATATTATGTTTTTTTGCTAATATCCACAAAGTTCAGTAAGCAGGTTGTGTTATGTGTGTTGAAATGTGTTGGTTTCATTTTTGTTTTTGCCCAATGACTAGGGAAGGTTGTTTGGATTGGGTCATAATAATAAATGCTGTAGTGATACATTTCAAACACAATTCATGGTCATAAACCGGGATTTAGATATTTTTTTATGGTGTGTGGCCGTTTTTTGATTAAATCGACAAAGTTGAGTGAGCAGTTTGTGTTTTGTGTGTTGATTTTTTTGTTGGTTTAATATCTTTTTGTCCACCATGACCAGGGAAGGTTGTTTGGATTGGGTCATATAAATAAATGCTGTAGTGATACACTTCAAATCTGAATTCAGGGTCATTAACCTGAATTGTGAATTTTTTTATGGTGCGTGGACGTTTTTAGCTACTATCCACAAAGTTCAGTGAGCAGGTTGTGTTTTATGTGTTGGTTTAATTTTTTTTGTGCGCCGTGACTAGGGAAGGTTGTTTGGATTGGGTCATATGAATAAATGCAGTAGTGATTCATGGTCATTAATCTGAATTTTTAATATTTTTTTATGGCACGTGGACGTTTTTTGCTGATATCCCCAAAGTTCAGTGAGCAGGTTGTGTTATGTGTGTTGACTTTATGTGTGGGTTGTATTTTTTTCTGCACCATGACTAGGGAATGTTGTTTGGATTTGATCATAATGATAAATGCTGTAGTGATTCACTTCAAACACAATTCATAGTCATTAACCTGAATTTAGAATTTTGTTATGTCGCGTGCATGTTTTTTCCTTATATCCGCAAAGTTCAGTGAGCAGGTTGTGTTATGTGTGTTGACTTTATGTGTTGGTTGCATTTTTTTTTTGCACCATGATAAGAGAAGGTTGTTTGGATTGGGTCATATGAATAAATGCTTTACGATTTCACTTCTAATTCAAATTGAGGTAAAATTAAAAGTTAAAGTGCCTATGATTGTCTCACACACACACTAGGTGTGGCGAAATTATTCTCTGCATTTGACCCATCACCCTTGATCACCTCAACGGAGGTGAGGGGAGCAGTAAGCAGCAGCGGTGGCTGCGCCCTGTTTATGGTTATTAACCTGAATTCATTTTTGTGCGTGGATGTGTTTTGATAATATCCACAAAGTTCAGTGAGCAGGTTGTGTTATGTGTGTAGACTTTTTGCATCGGTTGCATTTTCTTTTTTTGCGCCATGACTAGGGAAGGTTGTTTGGATTGGGCCATACAAACAAATGCTGTATTTAATCCACTTAAATTCACACATTCCAACAGGGAGCGGCATTTTTTCAGATTGTCAGATACTCCAAATTAATTTGGAAACACCCGGGGGGGGGACAGGGTCTTTATTAAACTCCTGTTTACGTCTCGATGAGCTGTAGTGTGGACACCCCCGCATTACACGATGGGACCTGAAGTTGTTGTTGGCCGCCAGTGCTGCCTGTGAACACACCAAGATGTGGCTACATGTGCTGTAAGCAAGGAAGGATGTGTGCCCTCTACTGGTGACGTATATGAAGCGTCTTTTTTTTTTCTTTCTACCACAAGATATTTGTACACTTTCCCTTTTGTTTTTACGGCGGGTCCGTCTCGGCGCGGCGTCTCTCTTAGCGGCAGTGCTCCGCCAGGGTAAATAAACAAAGAGTCCTGCATGAAATGGATCAGAAACGCTCACGTTCAGGTCCGGGCGGACAGTTCCTCCGGGCCGTCGCGTACAAAAGTGCGTCTGTGAGCGTCAGTTTCTTGGCGGCCGATAGTCCTGCTGTGTGGTCAACTTTGGTTGCAGCGCCGCACGCTTCACTCCCACGTCGCCGCGCTCAGCAGGTGAAGTCTTCGAAGTTTCCCTGGGCGGGGTGATGAGGTAGCATGTTGCCCGGGTACGTGGACGGCGTGCGCAGGTTGTCGCACGAGGCCTGGCGGAGTAAACAGGAAGTAATCATTATTTTGATTATTAAGTGATTACCGTATTTCCTTGAATTGCCGCCGGGTATATAGTATGCGCCTGGCTAGAATTACTGCCGGGTCAAACTCGTTTCGCAAAATAATTAGCATATGTCTAGAATTTCCGCAGGGTCAAACTCGTCACCTCACGAGTGACACTTCACCTGTCATCATTTTCAAAATGGGGAGGCTGATTTCAATAATTTGAAATCGCATAAAGGAAAGAAGATTAAGAGCTATTCAGTAAGACTTAAGGTCCGAGCTATTGAATATGCTAAAAAGAACAGTAAGCAGCTATGTTTTATTCATATACCGTAGCTGCGTGTGTCAAATATGAGTCATTAAATGACTCCCGCCTCCTGGTGGTAGAGGGCGCTAGTGATCCTTCTTGCGACTACTCGGCTGCAGAAGAAGTGACAACAAGCAGCAAAAGTGAGCAGCGATCGTTTATTTTTTCCTCTCGCTTGCACTTTTAACATGGTGGATTACATATCTAAAATAAAAACGTTTTCTAAACTGGACTTTCAATCGAAGCAGGAGGTAATAAAGTAAGATATCCATGGAGACAGAGAGTCTTTTAAAACTGAAGAAAGATAAGGAAGACTTCTATAAACAAGTTATCGATGCTTTTGATCAGAAGAAGCTGCGCATGGACTTCATTTATAAGTAAAGGTAAGACCATAATAATATTTTTTTTATTAAATGTTTTTTTCATGATGGTATCCTTACATCACACTCAAATTTTTAAGCGCAGGCCTAAATTTACTGCATGTCTTTGATAAGCGCCGGAGTGAAAAGAGGTTTTAAATTAATTAGCGCCCCGGCGGCAATTCAAGGAAATACGGTATTTTCCTTTTCAATCACTGTTTACTTATATGGCCCTAAATCACAAGTGTCTCAAAGGGCTGCACAAGCCACAACGACATCCTCGTCTCAGATCCCACATACATTGTAACTGACAGTTCAGACGGAAAGTATCCACAGCGTTTCCTAAATGGAATAAATTCATTTTTGTCCTCAAAATTCTACACACAATACCCCATCTCGACTGCATATGAGGCTAGGATCCTTCAACGTCTGTAGAAAGATGATGAAGATATTCTACCAGTCGGTGGTGGCGGGCGCCTTCTTGTACGCCGTGGCCTGCTGGGGGCGGCGGGCTGAGAGCGAGGGACGCCAACAGGCTGGACAAGCTGGTGAAGAAGGCCAGCAACGTGGTGGGAGTGGAGCTAGACTCTAAGTCTAGCAAAGCTCTCGGAAAGCTGGCGTGCACATCACTTGTGCACGCCAGCTTTCCGAGACTCTTATTTTGTTAGCGCAGGCAGCATGAAGCAGGGCTTTTATTGTCAAGATAGGAAATGTGCAGTCGGCCTTTAGAGTTTCGACGGAAGGGACGGCGCGAAAGTCTGTTGGAATAAAAAGTGTTTCTCGCCTTCCTCTCTGTCATTTTTTCATAATAATGATCTTGCAGCAGCCAGCGTCATCTCACAAGACCCTCGGGTGCCGTGAATGTCAATCAAGCAAGCTACGGAATTTGCCGCCAATGTTTTTCTTGTAAAGTGTATGGAAGCTGGATGAATTAGATGCCAAAAACCAACCACTTTCATGTGGTATTGTACAGAAAGGACAACTTTTTTCTCCTCCATTTGAAAATGTGGGCGTTATCATCATTACTGTCTGATTCCAATCAATGCAAGTCATTAGAATCAGGTAATACACCAACTTATATTCATCAAACACATTTAACTTGTTTTCAAAAATGTATCTTTCATAAATAAATAAATATAAATGATATATATAAATGAGGTAGATCCCCTTGATTTGGTTAATTGAAAAGTAGCTCGCTTGCAGTAAAATTGTGGGCACCCCTATTCTAGACCAACACAAGACTATCGCATACCTGCATTTCACTCATAAGCCTGCACAAGACAATGGCAGATCTATGCAAGTCTATTCCAGACCAACACAAGCCACGGCGTGGCGCAGTGGGAGAGTGGCCGTGCGCAACCCGAAGGTGCCTGGTTCAATCCCCACCTAGAACCAACCTCGTCACGTCCGTTGCGTCCTGAGCAAGACACTTCACCCTTGCTCCTGATGGGTGCTGGTTAGCGCCTTGCATGGCAGCTCCCTCCATCAGTGTGTGAATGTGTGTGCGAATGGGTAAATGTGGAAGTAGTGTCAAAGCGCTTTGAGTACCTTGAAGGTAGAAAAGTGCTATACAAGTACAACCCATTTATCATTTATACATATATATATATATATATATATATATATGAATGTTGTCTATCTGTGTTGGCCCTGCGATGAGGTGGCGGCTTGTCCAGGGTGTACCCCACCTTCCGCCCGATTGTAGCTGAGATAGGCGCAAGCGCCCCCCGCGAACCCGAAAAGGAATAAGCGGTAGAAATGGATGGATGGATGGATATATATATATATATATAACTACATATACATACATAGATACATACATATATATATATATATATATATATATATATATATACATATATATATATATACATACATGTACATATATATGTATATGTATATATGTATATACACATAACATATACATATATATATACATATTTATATATACACATATATATATACATATATATATACACAAATATACATATATATATACATATATAGATATACATATACATATATACACATATACATATATACACCTATATATGTACATGTATACATATATACATATGTGTATATATGTATATAAGCGCTTTGAGTACCTTGAAGGTAGAAAAGCGCTATACAAGTACAACCCATTCATTTATTTATTTATTATCATTTGAAAAGTCACCTGCTAGAGAATGAAGAGTGCTTACTCCGCATGTCAACACCTCCGTTAGCTGCCACATGCCCACACCATCAAAATGCAGAGGCAAATGCGCCGACAAATGCAGGGGAAAATGTGCTTTGGAGATTTACCGAGGTGGTGGAGATGAAGGGTGAACCTTAAACTGGAAGCAGTAAAAGATGGAATCGATAAAACTAATAAAATAAGAGAAGTCAGTCAGCCAGAGGATGGGGTTTACAATTAAAGTAAAATGCTTTCATTTACGCCGACAAACACGGGAGCTGTCACGCCCCCCAAAGCTTTGATTACGTTCAATTTCCCCTCTCGTGGCCGCCCTTCCTTCCCCCGCCTCGCCGGCTCGTCCGGCCACCCGCCACCGTTTCATCTCCCCTCCGCTGGGAGGCGGACCAAGCCTCCCGTCGTCGTAGGCGATGCGGCGGGAGGAGGTTAAAGCACTTAAAAAGAGGAGGGGTGGTAATACTGACATGGTGTTTCACATCATCCAGGCTCAGCACAGTTCCCCGGTCGTTGTTGTTGCGGCCATTGTGCTTCTTCTTCACGCCTCGGCACAGCTTGTACTTGATGACCTGAAAAGCAAAAACGGAGGTTGACATGTTCTCAGCACAGTTCCAACACGACTCTTCGGCGGAAGGCTGGAATCAAGAGTTTACACCGGGGGTTGCGTGATGTGACGTAACGCACATGGAGAGCAAAAGAGCGAGAGAAGGGCGATAAATCAAGCTGAGGACAACATAGAATGAGCTTTTAATGGGGAACATTATCACCAGACCTATGCAAGCGTCAATATATACCTTGACGTTGCAGAAAAAAGACCATGTATTTTTTTAACCGATTTCCGAACTCTAAATGAGTAAATTTTGGCGAATTAAACGCCTTTCTGTTTATCGGTCTTTTAGCGATGACATCAGAACGTGACGTCACCCGGAATTTTCATTTCCACATTACAAACACCGGGTCTCAGCTCTGTTATTTTCCGTTTTTTCGACTATTTTTTGGAACCTTGGAGACATCATGCCTCGTCGGTGTGCCTTCTTTCATCTCCGTAATATCGCTAAAATTCACTCCATTTTGTCCACTAAAGACGCTGAGATCATTATCCATGCGTTTGTTACGCCTCGTCTCGATTACTGTAACGTATTATTTTCGGGTCTCCCCATGTCTAGCATTAAAAGATTACAGTTGGTACAAAATGCGGCTGCTAGACTTTTGACAAGAACAAGAAAGTTTGATCACATTACGCCTGTACTGGCTCACCTGCACTGGCTTCCTGTGCACTTAAGATGTGACTTTAAGGTTTTACTACTTACGTATAAAATACTACACGGTCTAGCTCCAGCCTATCTTGCCGATTGTATTGTACCATATGTCCCGGTAAGAAATCTGCGTTCAAAAACTCCGGCTTATTAGTGATTCCTAGAGCCCAAAAAAAGTCTGCGGGCTATAGAGCGTTTTCCGTTCGGGCTCCAGTACTCTGGAATGCCCTCCCGGTAACAGTTCGAGATGCTACCTCAGTAGAAGCATTTAAGTCTCACCTTAAAACTCATCTGTATACTCTAGCCTTTAAATAGACCTCCTTTTTAGACCAGTTGATCTGCCGCTTCTTTTCTTTTTTCTCCTATGTCCCCCCGTCCATTGTGGAGGGGGTCCGGTCCGATGACCATGGATGAAGTACTGGCTGTCCAGAGTCGAGACCCAGGATGGACCGTTCGCCTGTGTATTGGTTGGGGACATCCCTACGCTGCTGATCCGCCTCCGCTTGGGATGGTTTCCTGTGGACGGGACTCTCGCTGATGTCTTGGATCCGCTTTGAACTGAACTCTCGCGGCTGTGTTGGAGCCACTATGGATTGAACTTTCACAGTATCATGTTAGACCCGCTCGACATCCATTGCTTTCGGTCCCCTAGAGGGGGGGGGGTTTGCCCACATCTGAGGTCCTCTCCAAGGTTTCTCATAGTCAGCATTGTCCCACTGGATGTGAATTCTCCCTGCCCACTGGGTGTGAGTTTTCCTTGCCCTTTTCTGGGTTCTTCCGAGGATGTTGTAGTCGTAATGGTTTTCTGCAGTCCTTTGAGACATTTGTGATTTGGGGCTATAAAAATAAACATTGATTGATTGATTGATTGATTGTCGGAGGGTGTAACAACACTAACAGGGAGGGATTCAAGTTGCACCACTGGCAAAAAATCTGCCGCCAGACCCCCAGTGAATGTGCCAGAGTGTCTGCCGGCGATGCTAAGGCAGACATGGCACAGAGATGTATGGATAACCTGCAGATGCATTTGCAACAAAAAAGTCAACGAAATCACAAAGGTGAGTTTTGTTGATGTTGTTGACTTATGTGCTAATCAGACATATTTGGTCACGGCATGACTGCCAGCTAATCGATGCTAACATGCTATGCTAATCGATGCTAACATGCTATTTACGCTAGCTGTATGTACATTTGAAACTAGATACCCACATTTAATGCGAAACAAACACTTACCAATTGACGGATTTAAGAGGCTCCAGTGTCTCAAGATGCGAAGGTCCTGATCGTTTGGACCGCACATTTTACCGGCGATGCTAATAAGGCAACCATGCTATGGGCCACTTCATTAGGTACACCCACGCTATGGCCGAATAGCGTCAATAGCTATTCGCTCAATAGCTTCAATTTCTTTTTCAATTTCGTTTTCGCTATCTGCCTCCATACTCCGACCATCTGTTTCAATACATGCGTAATCTGTTGAATCGCTTAAGCCGCTGAAATCTGAGACTGAATCCGAGCTAATGTCGCTATATCTTGCTGTGGTAACCGCCATGTTGTTTGTGTTGGCAGCCCTGTATGACGTCACAGGGAAATGGACAGTCGCGTCGCAAATAGCGAAAATCAAGAACTTTAAAGTTTTTTTTTGTAAAGTTCTTCCTTATATAGGTCAGTAAACTCGCCATCAAAGCGCTAAAACAAACCGGTGTACTGAGTTTCCATTATTTACCCAGGGAACTTTAGTTACAAAAGAGTTCCGGTTGGATACTTTATGACAAAAAACTACAAAACTGGTATGTTTTAGGGTGGGATAGGACAGCATTTTCAATCAATCAATCAATGTTTTTTTTATATAGCCATAAATCACAAGTGTCTCAAAGGGCTGCACAAGCCACAACGACATCCGCGGATCAGCACCTACATAAGGGCAAGGAAAAACTCACAACCCAATGGGACGTCGATAAGAATGACTATGAAAAACCTTGGAGAGGACCGCATATGTGGATAACCCCCCCCCGCCGGTTTAGCTCGGTTGGTAGAGTGGCTGTGCCAGCAACTTGAGGGTTGCCGGTTCGATTCCCGCTTCCGCCATCCTAGTCACTGCCGTTGTGTCCTTGGGCAAGACACTTTACCCACCTGCTCCCAGTGTCACCCACACTGGTTTGAATGTAACTACGTAAAGCGCTTTGAGTCACTAGAGAAAAAGCGCTATATAAATATAATTCACTTCACTAATTCACTTTTAGGGATATTCCGGGAGGTGTAAAATTTTGAAAAAAACTTTGAAAAAAAAACCAAGCCACTGGGAACTGATTTTTATTGTTTTTAACCCTTTTGAAATTGTGATAATGTTCCCCTTTAACAGAAAATGAAGATAAACATCACCAAAGCGCGTTGAGGATAACGGCTTACAAACATGTGAGAGTCACATGGTGCGGAGTACAGTCGCGCCATGTTAGTGTCTGCAGCGATCACTTTGGAAAAAGTTGGTTTCAACATTTGATTAGTTTGAGGAACTTTCTATGATGCAGATGGCTTTATTCTTTGCCACAAGGGGCGTCAGAGCCATTTTCACCAAGGGCCACATTGGCCCCATCCCCTTGTTCACCCCCTGGGAGGTGAGGGGAGCAGTGGGCAGCAGCAGTGCCACGCCCGGGAATCATTTTTGGTGATTTATCCCCCAATTGAAAACCCATTACCTCCAAGCAGGGAGGTAATGGGTTCCATTTGTATAGTCTTTGGTATGACTCGGCCGGGGTTTGAACTCAGAACCTACCGATCTCAGGGCGGACAGTCTAACCACTGGGCCATTGAGTACTTGGTCAGTATACATTTTGTTTCATACTCTGTAGACTGGCAGCTCATTTTAACGTACAAAACCCGTCTAAACTAGTCTTTAAAAAATAAAATAAAAATATATTTTTTTTGTCCTGTAAATTAAGCATAACGAGTTGAGCATGTCAGCATGTGGCCACACTCTTAACTATTTGTTTCAAACGATTATTGCACACGCTTTTTTACAGTAAGTAGTTTGACTCAGTCATTATTTTGTCTAAGTAAGTCAATCAATCAATGAATGTTTACTTATTCCATCCATCCATCCATCCATCATCTTCCGCTTATCCGAGGTCGGGTCACGGGGGCAGCAGCCTAAGCAGGGAAGCCCAGACTTCCCTATCTCCAGCCACTTCGTCTAGCTCTTCCCGGGGGATCCCGAGGCGTTCCCAGGCCAGCCGGGAGACATAGTCTTCCCAACGTGTCCTGGGTCTTCCCCGTGGCCTCCTACTAGCTGGACGTGCCCTAAACACCTCCCTAGGGAGGCGTTCGGGTGGCATCCTGACCAGATGCCCGAACCACCTCATCTGGCTCCTCTCGATGTGAAGGAGCAGCGGCTTTACTTTGAGTTCCTCCCGGATGGCAGAGCTTCTCACCCTATCTCTAAGGGAGAGCCCCGCGCCACACGACGGAGGAAACTCATTTCGGCCGCTTGTACCCGTGATCTTATCCTTTCGGTCATGACCCAAAGCTCATGACCATAGGTGAGGATGGGAACGTAGATCGACCGGTAAATTGAGAGCTCAGCTCAGCTCCTTCTTCACCACAACGGATCGATACAACGTCCGCATTACTGAAGACGCCGCACCGATCCGCCTGTCGATCTCACGATCCACTCTTCCCCCACTCGTGAACAAGACTCCTAGGTACTTGAACTCCTCCACTTGGGGCAGGGTCTCCTCCCCAACCCGGAGATGGCACTCCACCCTTTTCCGGGCGAGAACCATGGACTCGGACTTGGAGGTGCTGATTCTCATTCCGGTCGCTTCACACTCGGCTGCGAACCGATCCAGTGAGAGCTGAAGATCCCGGCCAGATGAAGCCATCAGGACCACATCATCTGCAAAAAGAAGAGACCTAATCCTGCGGTCACCAAACCGGATCCCCTCAACGCCTTGACTGCGCCTAGAAATTCTGTCCATAAAAGTTATGAACAGAATCGGTGACAAAGGACAGCCTTGGCGGAGTCCAACCCTCACTGGAAACGTGTCCGACTTACTGCCAGCAATGCGGACCAAGCTCTGACACTGATCATACAGGGAGCGGACTGCCACAATAAGACAGTCCGGTACCCCATACTCTCTGAGCACTCCCCACAGGACTTCCCGAGGGACACGGTCGAATGCCTTCTCCAAGTCCACAAAGCACATGTAGACTGGTTGGGCAAACTCCCATGCACCCTCAAGAACCCTGCCGAGAGTATAGAGCTGGTCCACAGTTCCACGACCAGGACGAAAACCACACTGTTCCTCCTGAATCCGAGGTTCGACTATCCAGCGTAGCCTCCTCTCCAGTACACCTGAATAAAACTTACCGAGAAGGCTGAGGAGTGTGATCCCACAATAGTTGGAACACACCCTCCGGTCCCCCTTCTTAAAGAGAGGGACCACCACCCCGGTCTGCCAATCCAGAGGTACCGCCCCCGATGTCCACGCGATGCTGCAAAGTCTTGTCAACCAAGACAGCCCCACAGCATCCAGAGCCTTAAGGAACTCCGGGCGGATCTCATCCACCCCCTTGCCGCCGAGGAGCTTTTTAACTACCTCAGCGACCTCAGCCCGAGAAATAGGAGAGTCCACTACAGATTCCCCAGGCACCGCTTCCTCAAAGGAAGACGTGTTGGTGGGATTGAGGAGGTCTTCGAAGTATTCCCTCCACCGATCCACAACATCCGCAGTCGAAGTCTGCAGAACACCATCCGCACCATACACGGTGTTGATAGTGCACCGCTTCCCCTTCCTGAGGCGGCGTATGGTGGTCCAGAATCGCTTCGAAGCCGTCCGGAAGTCGTTTTCCATGGCTTCCCCGAACCATTCCCATGTCCGAGTTTTTGCCTCCGCGACCGCTAAAGCTGCACACCGCTTGGCCCGTCGGTACCCGTCCACTGCCTCCGGAGTCCTATGAGCCAAAAGAACCCGATAGGACTCCTTCTTCAGCTTGACGGCATGTTTACTTATATAGCCCTAAATCACTAGTGTCTCAAAGGGCTGCACAAACCACAACACAAACCACTACGACATCCTCAATATGTACTAAGTCAAAATAAGGACACAGTATCTCAGGTAAATAGGACTATTTTGTGTTTAGTTTTGACTTAACGGAAAAAATATTGTGATATATATTGTATATTGCCACTCAGCGTACGGAGCGGAAAACACAACACAAAGTTGTAGGCTTCTTCACACGACGAAGCCGGCCTACTTCACCACAGTCTATGGCAGGGATCGGGAACCTTTTTGGCTGAGAGAGCCATGAAAGCCAAATATTTTAAAATGTATTTCCGTGAGAGCCATATAATATTTTTTAAGAAAGGAGATTAAAGACAATGCGTCCCAGCTACAACGGGGTTATAGTAACACAGATACGATTGTATATACGGCGGATACTGCAAATATCCAAAATAGTTTCTCTCGTTTTGATGAAATAACATTAGAAGGATTGTTACAACGTGTAAATGGAATAAAACAAACAACATGTTTACTTGACCCACTTCCTGGGAAACTTATCAAGGAGCTTTTTGTATTATTAGGTCCATCAGTGCTAAATATTATAAACTTATCACTTTCCTCGGGCACTGTTCCCGTTGCATTCAAAAAAGCGGTTATTCATCCTCTCCTTAAAAGACCTAACCTCGATCCTGACCTCATGGTAAACTACCGACCGGTGTCTCACCTTCCCTTTATTTCGAAAATCCTCGAAAAAATTGTTGCAGAGCAGCTAAATGAGCACTTAGCGTTTAACAATCTATGTGAAACCTTTCAATCCGGTTTCAGGGCAAATCACTCGACTGAGACAGCCCTCGCAAAACTGACTAATGATCTATTGCTAACGATGGACTCTGATGCGTCATCTTTGTTGCTGCTCCTCGATCTTAGCGCTGCTTTCGATACCGTCGATCATAATATTTTATTAGAGCGTATCAAAATACGAATTGGTATGTCAGACTCAGCCCTGTCATGGTTTAACTCTTATCTTACTGATAGGATGCAGTGCGTCTCCTATAACAGTGTGACCTCGGACTATGTTAAGGTAACGTGTGGAGTTCCCCAGGGTTCGGTCCTTGGCCCTGTACTCTTCAGCATCTACATGCTGCCGCTAGGTGACGTCATACGCAAATACGGTATTAGCTTTCACTGTTATGCTGATGACACCCAACTTTACATGCCCCTAAAGCTGACCAACACGCCGGACTGTAGTCAGTTGGAAGCGTGTCTTAATGAAATTAAACAATGGATGTCCGCTAACTTTTTGCAACTTAATGCCAAAAAAACGGAAATGCTGATTATCGGTCCTGCTATACACCGACCTCTATTTAATAATACAACTTTAACATTTGACAACCAAATAATAAAACAAGGTGACTCTGTAAAAAATCTGGGTATTATCTTCGACCCAACTCTCTCCTTTGAGTCACACATTAAAAGCGTTACTAAAACGGCCTTCTTTCATCTCCGTAATATCGCTAAAATTCGCTCCATTTTGTCCACTAAAGACGCCGAGATCATTATCCATGCGTTTGTTACGCCTCGTCTCGATTACTGTAACGTATTATTTTCGGGTCTCCCCATGTCTAGCATTAAAAGATTACAGTTGGTACAAAATGCGGCTGCTAGACTTTTGACAAGAACAAGAAAGTTTGATCATATTACGCCTGTACTGGCTCACCTGCACTGGCTTCCTGTGCACTTAAGATGTGACTTTAAGGTTTTACTACTTACGTATAAAATACTACACGGTCTAGCTCCAGCCTATCTTGCCGATTGTATTGTACCGTATGTCCCGGCAAGAAATCTGCGTTCAAAAGACTCCGGCTTATTAGTGATTCCTAGAGCTCAAAAAAAGTCTGCGGGCTATAGAGCGTTTTCCGTTCGGGTTCCAGTACTCTGGAATGCCCTCCCGGTAACAGTTCGAGATGCTACCTCAGTAGAAGCATTTAAGTCTCATCTTAAAACTCATCTGTATACTCTAGCCTTTAAATAGACCTCCTTTTTAGACCAGTTGATCTGCCGCTTCTTTTCTTTCTCCTATGTCCCCCCCTCCCTTGTGGAGGGGGTCCGGTCCGATGACCATGGATGAAGTACTGACTGTCCAGAGTCGAGACCAAGGATGGACCGCTCGTCGGGACCCAGGATGGACCGCTCGCCTGTATCGGTTGGGGACATCTCTACGCTGCTGATCCGCTTGAGATAGTTTCCTGTGGACGGGACTCTCACTGCTGTCTTGGAGCCACTATGGATTGAACTTTCACAGTATCATGTTAGACCCGCTCGACATCCATTGCTTTCGGTCCCCTAGGGGGGGGGGGTTGCCCACATCTGAGGTCCTCTCCAAGGTTTCTCATAGTCAGCATTGTCACTGGCGTCCCACTGAATGTGAATTCTCCCTGCCCACTGGGTGTGAGTTTTCCTTGCCCTTTTGTGGGTTCTTCCGAGGATGTTGTAGTCGTAATGATTTGTGCAGTCCTTTGAGACATTTGTGATTTGGGGCTATATAAATAAACATTGATTGATTGATTGATTGAACACTGAATACAACTAAATGCGTGCATTTTTAAGTAAGACCAACATTTTTAGAGTATAATAAGTCTCTTATTCTTTTTCATAACATTGTTATTCGGAAGCTAACCAATAATAAATAAAATGTCTGTTGATCATGTTTTTGTTTGGCCATGTGCTGTTTGTCTTTTGGACTCTTTAAGTTCCTGTTTTTTTCCACTCCCTTGTCTGGTTTCCTTGGTTACTCATTTTGTCCACCTGTCTCTGGTGGACAAAATGCCCGCTCACCTGCTTCGCAAGCACTAATCCGAGGCAGTATTTAAGCTTGTCTTTGCCAGTGAGTCGCCCTGTGCTGACTTGTTTCATGCCTTGCCATAGTTTCGTGCTTCATGCCATGCCAAGTAAGTTTTGTTTGATTTATGTTCTTAGTCTGTTTATGCGTTAGCTTTCTTCTTTAGCCCAAGTTGTGCCTCCGCTGTGAGCAATTTTTGTTTTTATCTTTTTTTAGTTTGAATTAAGTCATGTTTTTACCTAAATGCCATGTCCCGAGTAGTCCGCCTTCCTGGGAGAACGACCCCGCAGCAACCTGCGACCCCCCCAATCGTGACATAAAATATTTCTTACCATTAATGCGACTTCTTGAACAGGTGCGGTAGGAAACGGATGGATGGATATAAATGCATGAGAATGTTTTATATTTTGCACGATATTTTTAGCACTGTGATTACCAGCGAAATCATTCATAATTATCGTATTAAGATTTATCTGAGAGCCAGATGCAGTCATCAAAAGAGCCACATCTGGTTCTGGAGCCATAGGTTCCCTACCCCTGTTCTATAGTCCATTGCTTCCTTCAGCCATTGGCAGTTAGTGGCGTTACTTTCATCCAATCCTCCCACGCAGCTCGCAATTTAACTTTGAATGATCTGTCGACATGTGGCGGGTCGGAGGTCTTTGGTCAATCCACCCGGAATGATGTTTGCTTCACTTGGGTTTGGATAGTATCGACCAGATGGACACGCATGGAGTCGTAGATCAATAGGGGCTCGAAAGGCTACTCTATTTTGCAGTGCATTGTGGGGCTGGGTGGCCATACTTGTTGGACAAAGGCTTTGTTTACGAGGCGAAAGCGAGCAAAAACCGGATTAAAATGGATCGAAGCTAATAGAAAAAAAAACGAGGGACCGTACCGAGACAATCTGTAGCAGATTTTCTGGACCAGAGGGTGCGCCGGATTACAAGGTGCACTGCCCATGAGCAGGTCTATTCAGGTCTTTGTTTATACCAGGGGAAGGGAACCTATGGCTCTAGAGCCAGATGTGGTTCTTTTGATGACTGCATCTGGCTCTCAGATAAATCTGAGCTGACATTGCTTAATAAATAATGAATAATTCCACTTGTAATCACAGTGTTGAAAATAACGTTCAAAATATAAAACATTCTCATGCATTTGTTAATGGTAAGAAGTTATTTATTTATTATTGGTTAGTGTGGGGCTTGCTCTCCTGGGGGTTCTTCAGACCCCCAAGCACCGACATGAGAGCCTGTTTCAGGGTTACAATATTGTTTTATTTTTCAATAAGTCTCTCAGTTGCTTTTCCAGCAAATTGTCTTTCTCTCTTTCGTTCTCGCTCGCGCTCTGGCTCCAGCCCCAACCCCTGTCTTTCCTCCTGGCTGCTGCTTATAACAGAGCGACGGGTGATTAGAAAAAAAGGCCCAGGTGGGCCTTCTATGCACCTGTCGCTGATACTTACCTTACTATACCTTTTGTCTAAACTAGGAGTCGGGAACCTTTTTAGCTGAGAGAGCCAAGAATCCATCCATCCATCCATCCATTTTCTACCGCTTATTCCCTTTCGGGGTCGCGGGGGGCGCTGGCGCCTATCTCAGCTACAATCGAGCGGAAGGCGGGGTACACCCTGGACAAGTCACCACCTCATCGCAGGGCCAACACAGATAGACAGACAACATTCACACTCGTACTTCCGTAACAGCCATTTTTTTTTAACAATGAACACAACTAAAATCTTGCATTTTTAAGTAAGACCAACATTTCTAGGGCATAATAAGTCTCTTATTCTTTGTGGTAACATTGTTATTCTGATGCTAACTGTGGAGGGGACGTGGCCTGCGGGCTTGCAGCGAAGCGGGTTGTTGCCAGGATCGGCCTCGAAATCAGCGACAGGTGCATAGATGGCCCACCATTTAAGATTTTAGTCAGGATGGTTCGGTTCCCCTTTGGTCCGGATAACACGATGTTACACTTTGAAATGTGGACTCGTCAGACTACAGAACACTTTTCCACTTTGCATCAGTCCATCTTAGATGATCTCGGGCCCAGAGAAGCCGGTGGCGTTTCTGGATGTTGTTGATAAATGGCTTTCGCTTTGCATGGTCGAGCTTTAACTTGCACTTACAGATGTAGCGACCAACTGTATTTAGTGACAGTGGTTTTCTGAAGTGTTTCTGAGCCCATGTGGTGATATCCTTTAGAGGTTGATGTCGGTTCTTGATACAATGCCGTCTGAGGGACTGAAGGTCATGGTCATTCAATGTTGGTTACGTGGAGTGATTTCTCCAGATTCTTTGAACCTTTTGATGATATTATGGACCGTAGATGTTGAAATCCCTAAATTTCTTGCAATTTCACTTTGAGAAATGTTGTTCTTAAACTGTTTGACTATTTGCTCACGCAGTTGTGGACAAAGGGGTGTACCTCGCCCCATCCTTTGTTGTGAAAGACTGAGCATTTTTTGGGAAGCTGTTTTTATACCCAATCATGACACCCACCTGTTCCCAATTAGCCTGCACACCTGTGGGATGTTCCAAATAAGTGTTTGATGAGCATTCCTCAACTTTATCAGTATTTATTGCCACCTTTCCCAACTTCTTTGTCACATGTTGCTGGCATCAAATTCTAAAGTTAATGATTATTTGCAAAAGAAATGAATAAAATGTTGTCTTTGTAGCATATTCAACTGAATATGGGTTGAAAATGATTTGCAAATCATTGTATTCTGTTTATATTTACATTTAACACAATTTCCCAACTTATATGGAAACGGGGTTTGTACGTGGACCCCGACTTAAACAAGTTGAAAAACTTATTCGGGTGTTCTAATTTAGTGGTTAATTGAAAGGAATGTGTACTGTACTGTGCAATCTACTAAAACAAGTTTCAATTAATCAATCAATCAATCAAAACAAACAAACACACACCCACAAGCACGCCCACACGTCCATTTGGAAAAGCGTGAGTGAGGCACAGAAAAGCTCAGAGCATCTCTGGGAGGGCGAGGGCGCACAGAAATAGAATGCAACAGTTTTTTTTCCCGACTAATGAGAGAGGACACAGACATTGTGACTCATCCAAAATATAACAGCTAGAAAGTTAATGTATTCTGTACTGCTGCTGCTTTGTCACACACATGCCTGGCATGGATTACAAGTTCAATGAAAATCGTTTATTTTTTCCCCCCTCGGTTTTCTGGTTCTGAAAAGATAACAAAAAAGTACGGGGCACTCCTTTTTTGAAGCTTTGTTTGTTTGCACCGCCATAGTGTCTCCATCGGTATCTGTATGGAAACCTGAAGTGTTTTTTCATGGTCTGCTGATAGATTTAACGACTTGTGCCCTAACAACTTGTGTTAATTAAGGTTTGGCCCTTGAAGCTGGTTCAAGTTTGCCGTTGTTATTTTAGCCCGCAATTGAACAAAACAAAGTTACCTTCTAGTATGCATCTACTAGCTGCGGTGGTGACTCCTTTTTGTAAGTTTCGGTTTTTGACGAAAATTTCCGCCCAAATTTTCCACCGGTTTTCGTGTGCCCGCTCTGTGGAATAGGCTCATCAAACAAAGAAACCCGAATCATAACATGTTGGGAGTTTATATATATATATATATATATATTAGGGGTGGGCAAATTAATGCGTTAATTACGAGTTAACTCATCAATCTATTAACACCGACAATTATTTTATCGCACATTTGTGTATGTTGTTTACATGCTTTTGTTTTGTTAACGCCTTTTCTTAACAAGATGGCGTCGCCCGGGTGTACTTCGGCGTCGAGGGGCTCTTGGTAAAGATGGAACATTTGGCAAAAATACCGGACAATTCTGCAAATTTCATGGCTGGCTTACAGCGTGGTCACTCCGGGATCACTTACGACCGCCAGACAATTCTGAATGTGGATAGATCGGGCCGTTTTGGACTGAATGACGCGTGCTTGCTAGACCGGCTAGCTAGCATGGGAATACTTTGCCGGCTACATCCAGCGGCCTGTGAAGCAGCGGAGTATATGTCTTGTCTGTCTATTTATGAATAATGTAGACGAGGAGTGTTGGCTGAGTTCTTAACGTTTACTTTCAGAGCGTGCATATCACAACATACAAGATGCCGTCATGGCGACACACAACCTATACCGGGCTACCGCGCGTGCTCGTCACTCCTGTTGCATGCTGGGTAGGGTAGTTATTTTTTTTCCCTGGCTCATAACATCACAATATAGTACCATGTATATGATGCGTTCAGTTTATCAAAGCACCAAGCAAACAATCGGAAAATTCCCATCATATCAATTCCTATATATGGTCATAATTATTTTAAGTGCACTACGCAGAATAAACACAACATTATTAATATTGCTACTACGGATAATTTGATCAAAAATTCCCTAAAACAGCCCACTACCTATAATATAGGTTTTTTAAACATAAGATCCCTGATCAAAAAAAATGTTTCTGCTGTTACCTCAGAAAGTGCCTGTTCGGATGTTATGATTGTGGCTCAGAGATTTGTATGTAGATTATATTTATTTTCCATAACAAACAGGATAACTTAAATACCCTGGCAGTGGAAATAAGCTTAAATGTTTGTATTTACATTTTTTGAGTTGATTTTCATAAAATATGCTATTTAACTGCTACTGTTTAACAAGGACTGATTGAAATTGTGTTTGCACAACAAATGTTTTGGCGCTTTTGTTCATGTGGGAGAATATTCCAATAAAGGTGCACTACACACTACTTTTGAATTCATTATTGGGCTTTGCGTATACAATGCAGTTAATCACGATTAATCGGAGAAATACTGCGATTAACTTCGATTAAAATTTGTAATCGTCGCCCAGCCCTAATATATATATATATATATATATATATATATATATTTATATGTATGTATACATGCATGTATCTGTGTATATATATTAACATATACACATATATACTCAAATGTTAAATTTAAAACAAAATAATAAGAAGATAACAACAAAGGAGAGAATAATTCGCTTTTGTAAAAATGGTGTTTTCAAATAGTTCTTAGTTATATATATATATATATATATATATATATATATCTGCGAAGAGGTGGCGACTTGTCCAGGGTGTACCCCGCCTCCCACCCGATTGTAGCTGAGATAGGCACCAGCGCCTCCCGCGGCCCCAAAGGGAATAAATGGTAGACAATGGATGGATGGATGGACATATATATATATATATATGTATATATATATACATATATCCATCCATCCATCCATCCATTTTCTACCGCTTATTCCCTTTCATATATATATATATATATATATATTTATATATGTATAGTTCTCTTATCAATTTCCAAATATAGTTCTATAGAACATCATCAACATCTGTACAAAAAAAACATGCTTTTTCTTTTGAAAATTAGGACTCGATTTAAAAGTCTGAACATATAAGAACCACCATTCTAATAGTTATCACAGTGTACTAATTCTGTTACATAATGCGTGGCTTTCATTCACCAGAATGTGTGTTTATATTTGTTTATGTATATAGAATACAGAGCAATGGTGATTCAATTGTGTAATACATGTTTACAAATGAAGTTATATATTCCTGTTTTTGGACTAACTACACGGCGAAAGTGCGCCACAAATTCGGCCGAGTACCAAGCGGTCACGCCAACATGAGCCGGAACAAAAGTCATGCAGCTCAGGTGTGTCAGGTGATGCAGAGTGCAGGTGTTTTACCTCGTACAGATAGTCAAAGAGTTCCAGGATGGTGAGGATGCTGGCGCCGATGAAGAGACCCATCTGACCCCCGATGTCACCTGACAAGGAGAGGACACCAACTATTGATGTAGTCCAGAGAAGCCTCAGCCTACACTAGCATCTCGGCTTTTACCCAGAAGGCCCGCCAGTTCATAGGCTTTCTTCTGTTCGATGGTCTCGTAGTTGAGGGCCTCAAAGAAGATATCCAGAACCAGAAGGTTATCTCTGTGGACAGACATCAGCATCATCGTCATCATCCAAATCAGAACACGTTTGCTGTTAAATAACCAACAATAATTCCAAAAATAAAAGTCTTGATTTTGGGTTTGCATCAGAGCTCCCACTTCTCCCGAGATGAGTTAGACTTTGCATATCGGACTCTATTTTGATCCGGGCGCCCAAATTGGAGCCATGAGAGCGACGAGCAGTCGGCGTCAGAAGAGATTCAGAAGGCCGACTTAAAATGGCCGGAGGCAAGTCGACATCTGCTCACTTCCTCGCGAAGACATTCCTCGTACATTTTTTTCCGTTCCCGCATCAAGTAATGTAGGTCGCTCGACTCTTTTGTCCACGTGAAGCATTTCATCGTGTTGCAGAAACAAAGACGGTACAAAACATATGCGAGATCAGGGGTTCTTGAAGGCCTACTGAAAGCCACGACTAGCGACCACGCAGTCTGATAGTTTATATATCAATGATGAAATATTAACATTGCAACACAGTCGCAATTTTAAATTTTGCGCCAAACTATCCTGCTGAAACGTCTCAATATGATGACGCGTGCGCGTGATGTCACGCATTGTAGCGGACATTTTGTTCCAGCATCGTTCCCAGCTATAAGTCGTCTGCTTTCATCGCATAATTCCACAGTATTCTGGACATCAGTGTTGCTGAATCTTTCGCAATTTGTTTAATGAATAATGGAGACGTCAAAGAAGAAAGCTGTAGGTGGTAAGCGGTGTATTGCGGCCGCCTTTAGCAACACAAACACAGCCGGTGTTTCATTGTTTGTATTCCCGAAAGATGACGGTGAAGCTTTACTATGGAACAGAGCGGTCAAGCGAACACGTTTGGATTGGAGTACAGTGTATTATGCAGCGATCATTTCGAAAGATCTTGTTTCGAAGAGGGTCCCTTGCGAAGGGCAGAGATGGGCATCGACGCCACCTGTCGACAGGTGGTGAAGAAAGGTGCGGGGTTGTACAGGTACGACCATATAATCTCACTAAAACACTAGTAACACAATAAGCAGATAAGGGATTTTCCAGAATTATGCTAGTAAATTTGCCTAATAACATCTGAATCGCTCCCACTGCATAGTCTTTTTTATTTTTTATGTAGTCCTTCTGTTGGAGCCTATTTATATTATTTATTTATGAATTGTTTTGACAATCTAATTCAATAATGCCAATGAAGTTGTTGATTATTTATTGGATGTATTAGATGAATTATGATTGATTGACTGATTGTTTTCAGCTGCTCACGCTCTTCCTGGTGAGCCACTCCCTCCTCCTATAATTAGGAGGACAGCACAGCTGGGCGCTGCCTTTGTCTGTCTGTCATATTGAAGGAGTGAACAGTGATATTATTTGTTTACCACTAAATAAGTTTATTTGTGTTATATAAAAAGTCAACCACGGTGAATATTTTTTGTTTGTGAAAATAAATTAACATTTTGAAACCGGAAGTATCTCTGCGAGTGCTTATTAGGAATTTAGTGCGTCATAAAACCTCCTCCTCAAGGCTACTCTGCAATCTTTATTTTCATTTTTTTTTTCGAAACGTTGGAACGACAGAGTGGCCGTAACACCTTCACTCTCACTTTCCTCATCCACAAATCTTTCATCCTCGCTCAAATGAATGGGGAAATCGTCGCTTTCTTGGTCCGAATCACTCTCGCTGCCGGTGGCCATGATTGTAAACAATGTTCAAATGTGAGGAGCTCCACAACCCGTGACGTTACGGGCACATCGTCTGCTACTTCCGGTACAGGCAAGGCTTTTTTATTAGCAAGCAAAAGTTGCGAACTTTATCGTCGATGTTCTCTACTAAATCCTTTCAGCAAAAATATGGCAATATCGCGAAATGATCAAGTATGACACATAGAATGGACCTGCTATCCCCGTTTGAATAAGACAGCCCCTCTAATGCCTGAAGGACCCCAATGAGGGTGGAAGGACCTTAAAGCAGCCCACATAGCTGCCTGTTTTAAAAGCATAATTGGCTGATTGTCATTGGTGAAAAATAACCGTTCGGAAAAAATATTAGCATTCCAGCATGCTAACCTTTCAAGCTATTTTTGCTTCGCTAATTTTGCAGCTGTAACCCTTAAGAGTCATGTAACTTGGTATTATCACGCCCTCATTATGGGTTTTCAGGCATTAGAGGGGCTGTCACGCCAAATGTCTTCCGGGGGGAAGGTTTTTGTAGGGGGGAAGAAATTTAGCGTGACAGATGCATGGGATTCTGGGTATTTGTTCGTTTGTGTTTATGTTGTGTTACGGTGCGGATGTTCTCCCGAAATGTGTTTCTCAATCTTGTTTGGTGTGGGTTCACAGTGTGGCGCATATTAGTAAGAGTGTTAAAGTTGTTTATATCGCAACCCTCAGTGTGACCTATATGGCTGTTGAACAAGTATGACTTGCAGTCGAGTACAGAAACCACATTCAACATGTTACAGGACTGGAAAGCCGTTGGGTCAGGTTGTAGAGGGCGCTAAAGGCAGTGTCATCATCAACATGCCCTCGTCATTGTTGGTTGGGTGAAAATCAGCAGATACTCGAGAGAATATTTGCTCTCCAATTCGGAAGTCTCTCGGAAGTGTGCTGCTGTCAAGGGTCACTCATATAAAACATTTAATTTTCATATTAAGGTGTTTAATTTTCATTTGAAGGTGTGACCCCTGCTTTATACATAACATAAAGCAGAAAAAAAAAACTCTGCATGCAGTATCAATTCATATTAAATTTC
>NC_084612.1:72205927-72208427 GCF_033978795.1 Nerophis ophidion
GAAAGCCATTTATCAACAACATCCGGAAACGCCGCCGGCTTCTCTTGGCCCGAGATCATCTAAGATGGACTGATGCAAAGTGGAAAAGTGTTCTGAGGTCTAACGAGTCCACATTTCAAATTTTTTGGGGAAATATTCGACATCGTGTCATCCAGACCAAAGGGGAAGCGAACCATCCAGATTGTTATCGACGCAAAGTTCAAAAGCCAGCATCTGTGATGGTATGGGGGTGCTTTAGTCCCCAAGGCATGGGTAACTTACACATCTGTGAAGGCACCATTAATGCTGAAAGGTCCATACAGGTTTTGGAACAACATATGTTGCCATCTTTTTCATGGACGCCCCTGCTTATTTCAGCCAGACAATGCCAATCTAACACAATTTCCCAACTCATATGGAAACGGGGTTTGTAATACATGTATTTTATTTTTTCCTCACATTTAGCGGGTGCGGCTTATACACCGGAAAATACTCTGGGGAAATACGGTCCCCAGAAAAACAACAAATCAAAAGAAAAAAAAAAAAGAACCTACGCTATGTACTGCTCCGTCTTGTTGAACTTCTTGGCCAGGTACTTGGCGGACGCTTTGCTGGGAATCTTGACGAAGGACATCTCTTTCCCGTAGCGCGTCATGTTGCACGGCGTCTCGCACACGCAGTAGTCGTTGTCCCTCTCCACCAGAAAGTCTGCGGGAGGGACCGGAAGAGTGAGAGGTGCTTCACAGGAGGACGACAAAGTGATGTTTATTGCGGACAGAGGAAGAAAGGTATGCTGCAAGGTGAGGCGGACAGGTGCCACAACAGCGATTAGTCTTCAAGGCATGTCTGACATTTATTGTTGGAGGATGGACGCCATCACCCGGGAGCATTCGCCACGATCAGCTTCCATTAGGACCATTGTGGGTTATTTCTTACCTAAGGCCGGATCTGCACACTCCTTATACTGCTCAGGGGTGCAGTACGGGGCGTCTCCTGTAGGAGGAAGCAGAGAATAATATCAGAGTCAGGATTATTTACACATTCACAAGCTTATGGTTGAATTTTTGACCACTCCTCTTGAGAAAATTGGTGCAGTTCAGCTAAATGTGTTGGTTTCCTGAAATGGACTTGTTTCTTCAGCATTGTCCACACCAGGGGTCACCAACGCGGTGCCCGCGGGCACCAGGTCGCCCCTAAGGACCAGATGAGTCGCCCGCTGGCCTGTTCTCAAAATAGCTCAAATAGCAGCACTTACCAGTGAGCTGCCTCTATTTTTTAAAATTTTATTTATTTACTAGCAAGCTGGTCTCGCTTTGCTCGACATTTTTAATTCTGAGAGAGACAAAACTCAAATAGAATTTGAAAATCCATCCATCTTCTATCGCTTATTCCCTTTTGGGGTCGCGGAGGGCGCTGGCGCCTATCTCAGCTACAACCGGGCGGAAGGCGGGGTACACCCTGGACAAGTCGCCACCTCATCACAGGGCCAACACAGATAGACAGACAACAAAATCCAAGAAAATATTTTAAAGACTTGGTCTTCCATCCATCCATTTTCTACCGCTTATTCCCTTTTGGGGTGACGGGGGGCGCTGGCGCCTATCAGCTACAATCGGGCGGAAGGCGGGGTACTCCCTGGACAAGTCGCCACCTCATCGGTCTTCACTTGCTTAAATAAACTCATAATTTTTTTTACTTTGCTTCTTATAACTTTCAGAAAGACAATTTTAGAGAAAAATTACAACCTTAAAAATTATTTTAGGGTTTTTAAACACATATACTTTTTTACCTTTTAAATTCCTTCCTCTTCTTTCCTGACAATTTAAATTAATGTTCAAGTATTACTTCTTATTTTTATTGTAAAGAATAATAAATACATTTTAATTAAATTAAGCTTCTGTTTTTTCGACAAATAATATTTGTGAAATATTTCTTCGAACTTATTATGATTAAAATCCCCAAAAATTACTCTGGCAAATCTAGAAAATCTTCAGAATCAAATTTAAATCTTATTTCAAAGTCTTTTGAATTTCTTTTAACATTTTTGTTATGGAAAATCTAGAAGAAATAATGATTGGTCTTTGTTAGAAATATAGCTTGGTCCGATTTGTTATATATTCTAACAAAGTGCAGATTGGATTTTAACCTATTTAAAACATGTCATCATTATTCTAAAATTAATCTTAATCAGGAAAAATTACTAATGATGTTTTATAAATTATTTTTTAAATTTTTTCCAAAAGATTCGAATTAGCTAGTTTTTCTCTTCCTTATTTAAGTAGAATTTTGAATTTTAAAGAGTCGAAAATGAAGATAAACTATGTTTAAAAATTTAATTTTCATTTTTTTTCCTGTTTTCTCCTCTTTTAAACCGTTCAATCAAGTGTTTTTTTCATCATTTATTCTCTACAAAAAACCTTCCATAAAAGGAAAAAAAATGTACGACGGAATGACAGACAGAAATACCCATTTCTATATATATAGATATATATATATATATATATTTTTTTTTAATTATTTT